>NC_133799.1:37034431-37381931 GCF_043250625.1 Sebastes fasciatus
TTGTATGTAGTCCACATAATTCTGAACTGGGAAGTACAGAGAGTGGTGAACGCCACGAAGGGAGTAGGGATGTCATGAGAACCGATACTTCGGTACCAAGTCGAAAGTCCAAAATTCTAAAAACGTGACAGTACTCGTTTTCTACAGTACTGACGGTACCGTACGATGCCTGCAGGGTCAGAAATTATCACCTGCCAAGCGCCAAATGCTGCTGCTTCTGTCCTCTGCTCTCTGTGTCGGAGTTTGACACACACACACACACAACAGCGCCATGCAGCAGTGAGATCCAGAGATGCAGAGATACAGAGATCCTTTATGTTCGAGAAGAGGATTCACTCGTGCGGGAAAAATCTGAACTGAACAAACTGAATTTCTGTCTTTTGTTGCTTATTGCTAAATCTCTGAAAAGTGGTGTTTGTTTTTTTATTGAACTCTGGACTCTTTATTTCTGGTGAATGTTATTGAGACTTGCATTTGATTATCTTACACTTAACTCCCCAGATCCACTTAGTTTGAACCAATCCAACAACATCCAATCAAGTTTCAGGAGAAAACCATGAAGAACTAACGTCATGTTACTGAGCACCAGTTGGATCCAGTTACTCTGCTGTTAAAATCACGTTACATTTGGTGAAGAGCTCAGATGGCTTGTTTAGGACTCGAGACCTGAGTTGGGACTCGAGTCACAGACTTGAGACTTACTTGTGACTTGCAAAACAAAGACTTGGTCCCACCTCTGGTAGCCTTTACCCAGTGAAATGTCACCATGTCAGTGAATTTAAACTACTGCAATCTGAGGATATATATAGACACATGTACACATTACATGGGATTTATTGTTTTTTTGTTTTTTTTACCGTGGTATCGAATTTGGTATTCAGAATCGTGGAAATTCACTGGTATTGGTATCAACTACTAGATTTCTGGTACCGTGACATCCCTAGTAGGGAGGAGGTCGGGGTGGATGATTAGGTCAAAAAACAAAGGACACTGTCCCGTGTGAAACGTCAAAGTTGATTTGCCAAGTAACTTCCGTACTTAAGTTACAGCACTTCCGGAGTTACTTGAACCCAAACCACGATCTTTTCCTAAAGCTAAGTAGTTTTTGTCACGTAACTTCCATACTTAAGTTACGCCACTTCTGGTGTTATTTTAACAAAACCGCAATCTATCCCTAAATCAAACTAAGTAGATTTATTAACTTGACACTTGTGTCACAGTCTAACTGTCTGTCATCAGCTGAGTCATAAGGATGGGCTATTATGATTGGCTGCTGAGGTTTAGGGGCGGGCCTAGTTGGTCAGCAGGAAGTGATTTAAGTAACTCGCGGGACAGCGAGAGGGCCGCCACACAGGAACGTCACAAAGGAAGACTTTGGCGTGGTGTGTTCGGTCGTGACAGTTGAAATGCCAGCCCTGAGAAGACGGACGAAGTGACCGTGAATGAACAATGCCCCAAGCGTGTTTGTGCCGTGAAGTTTGTCCATAGTTTGTCGTGTATCGTCTTCGTCTCCTCTTAACAAGACCCAACAAGGGAGCTGGCCGAGTAACTCGAACAGAGAGCAGTAGCAAGCGAGGCCCAGGTAGGCCCGCCCACACTACACGCCGCAGCAGGTACGCTAATAGCTCCTTCTTCACATGCTCACGGCTGACTAGCTTTGTGGCTACCCCTAGAGAGTAAGTACTGACAGACCATTATTGAGGCAGCGCTGGTTTGACCGTGACACTTGCATCATGTGTTGCAGGACATTCGTAGGAAAACGCACAAAAAATACGTTGTTAAAAGTCGCGCTGTGACTACTTTACAAACTGTGAGACTGTGTTGGATAAGCAGCTGCTGCCTCGTACCTTTCATCTCTAGGTCCCTTTTTTGTTAAGCATAGTTTTCTTCTTGCTGCTTCTGATAACAGAACAAGTGTGGGCAATGAGATGTCATGATCCCACAGTTATAATAGAACATGATCGTTTCTGGTAGATTGTGACAATCCCTCACAATCATCACAATCACATTCACAATGGCTTCTTTAGATGTTTCAACATTTATACGTCTTATACATCCACATCAAACCTTACGAGGCTTGTGTTTGTCAAGGTCTTGATTATGTGGCTGGGGTTTGGGGGCACTGGCAGTTCACCCGGGTGTAGAGCTGTTTTTAACCGGGACATATTTTCCAGGTGTGCATAGATATGCTCCAACTTAAAGGAAGCATAAAAACAAGCAGGAATACGCTAGATTTTAAAAATGATCCAACCAAAAAACCCAGCCCAGTATCGCCAACTCTTTTCCAATGAAAGTAGCTAGCAGCACTAGCTCCAGAAGTCCCTAAATCTAGAGAGGAAGTCACTCCCCCACAATTATCATAATGAATGTTAACAACAAACATGTCTATTGTTACTGTAGTACTCACAGCTGTCAAGCTAGCAGCTTGTGGAAGACTCTGGTGATGTGCAATGAGTGCACGGGCAGAGTACACGTAGGAGACCGCTGCATGTCCAGTGTGAAATTAAAAGTAACGTTGATTCATTTTGTCACGTCAGTTTTTAGTCATGTGACTCGTCGATATTGTCCCGGGAGTCACAAGAGTTGCTAGTCACGTAAGTCGAGTCAGTGAAGTTAACGTTTCCTAACCCTAACTAAGTGGTTGTGTTGCCTAAACCTAACTTCTACTCATACTCTACTTGTATTTGGATGTTAACTGCTCATGTTGTTCAACTGTATTGTTTATGCTTTTTGCCACAGTGTAGTAAAGACATTGAAAACCAGCCCTTCAGCTAACTCAGGTACATTCACATTTGTTTGAATGTTGATTAATGTACATTGGCCCTTTTCAAATAAACATTACATTCAATTAAATAAGTATTAGGAGATGTTTAGTTGCCAGTAAAGCAGCTGCCTCTTGAGCCACTTCTAAAATAGTTCTTATTGTTGAGGAGTTGACATGGAGCCTACTACCCAACATAGTGTACACTATAGTGTTAGCATATGGAGCCAATGATCTACCAGGAGACATGAATAATGTGTACTTTATGTCACAGATCTACCATAAACTTGCAATGTTGGATCATTTTGACAGGAGATCATAATGGTCGGAAGCAAAGGTAAAGTATCTGCTGAAAGTCTCCCACATGTAACTGTTAATGCTCGGACAGCCAGTATGTCATGTCATCCGGAGGAGGTGAGAGACTGAACGTTGACTGACATTATCCAGCGCCCCTGCAGTGAGCAGAAAGCCCTAAAACAGCTATTGATACAGTAGAACTATAATTGGCTTAGTGTGTGCTAAATGCCATCCACTCCTCCCCGCTCGTTTAGTGGCTGATCTTTGCATTAAGCCAATCTCACAGAGGACATGCATGGCTGGAGCCCCAGACGGGAGGTTGCTCTGTCAGGAGGAAGCAGAGAGAAGCAGCAGCCCACAGGAGACACGAGCTGGCTCTCCACCCATGCTCTTTATGGGAATTAGGATGTATCCAAATGCTCGAGGTGGAAGGGTTTCTTTTAATAGAGAAAGGAAAATGCCTTTGTTGGTGAACGACAGGATTAATTAAAGACTAGGGTTGGGCAATATTGAAATTCCCCTACTGATGATATTGCTATAAGAAAAACAACGGTCTATGACAGTGGTTCTCAAACTTTTAACATCACGTACCACCTCAGAAAATATTTGGCTCTCCAAGTACCACCATTATGACCGATGTTAAAATACAGTAGCGTAGGCCCACCCTAGTCAGCAATGCACAGTTCACGCAGGAGGCAAATTTATTCCTAATAATATTACTTATTGTTGACTTTTATCTTTTGTTTGGAGCCACGACTGCAGTGTTTTTGAACCCTTCATCATTTCAGCTACCTCTGCCTACTTCACAGCATCACAGTTTAGCTTGTAACTAATCGTGGATGTTTGCACGCACTACCACCCAACTACGTAGCTGCTACATGGCGGGGTAGTAGCTCGTGCATATTTTTTTTTGTTTCTAAATAAAAATATTACAGCAAAGCCCAAACTGATTTTAAATCCCATTTCAATGATCTCATGGTTAAAGTATTTTCAATTGTAGTAGTATTAAATGTTTTCAAATTAATTATATTTAATTTAGTTTTTTATATTTCAGAGATACCTCCGCGTACCACTGGATGAAGCATGCGTACCACCAGTGGTACACGTACCATAGTTTTAGAACCACTGGTCTATGATATTATCGTTAAAAAGAAAGGTGAAGAGAGACGCACGTACAGTAGATAGATATATATATAGAGTGGAGATACATATGTTGCAATACCCATAAGGGGTGGGGTGTGGCACAATGAACAATCCATTAGGTGGCGATCCGGATCATGATCCAGATTCAGGATTTTTTTTAAGAATTCCGATCAGCCAGAGCATTAAGACCACAGGGTATAACACATGCGCGGTGTTACTGATGACGCGTTGATGACGCATGACCCCGCCTCCTTCCTCCTTCTTCAAGCAGAGAGATACGTGCGTGGATGTGTGGCGAGACATCGAGGTGCGGGAGCTGCTGTCCGTCCGCGGTGAGAAAGAACAAAGCGGTAGATGACGGGATGAGAGACAACGTAGTGTAACGTTATACAGACATAACATGGCTGCTGAATGAGAGAGGCATCCGCTGAATGTTACACGGAAACACATCGTGTTAATAACAAGCTGACCACCTCACGGTACCGCCAGCTGGGAGCTGGAATCTGTTTTTAAAGTCAGGCACCTTGGCGGAGGTCTGCACTCTCCTGTTACAGCCAAAGAAGATTTTGTTCCTTTTTTTGTGTCAGAGTATTTGATTTATTGACTGCTGTCAGTATGTAATGACAATTTCAACAAATATAGCAAAACATGTTTTTGAAGAATATTTCGAACACTAGCTTTAAGTGTTTTAGGTCAAGTCCAAGTCATGTGTCAAGACAATTGAAAACATGTCTCAACTCAGTGGAGACAAGTTCATGTCAAGTCTTATGAAAGTAAGTCCCAACTGAACCCTGAAGGTCATGAGGGTGAATGCTGACCATCTGAATGAGACGCCATTCATACATCTTATTTTCAAAGCTGTGTTATTGGTATTTTTACATACAGTAGCATAGTCATCAGCACTAACACACTGTGGTTATGTCATGTTAGTTTCTGTATGTGAATTATTGCATGATGGTCTACAACACATTAGGGAGGATGATTAGAGGTAGTGATAGATTTCTTTGAAGCTGACTGATGCTTGTTTGTTAAGTTGATAGGCTGCTCTGCTACCACGGATGTTAATAATTAACCGTTTAACCGTTAACCAACATTAAGCATTTTAACCGATTAATGCTATCGGTTAAAACGGTTAAAAGAAATATTAAAAATTATTAAAAAGCTGAGCAAAACTCAGAGGAGCAGCTTGTCGCTTTAAGGAGAAAAGTTGGTCCACCTTAACAGCCCACCTTAAGAGAGTCTGAGCCGGAGTTACAGATACAGGAAGTTGGCTCGGGTCATGAGCTACGGAGTTGTAGCATTTATTCTCCGACAAATAAACTGTACCCACACTGCTACAGCTACGTTCACAGCTAGAACGGCTCCGACAACCTCACACTCACCGCCACCACACACACATGATCGCTAACGTTACGCCGCGCTGACAGACCGTATGTGTGTAACAACAGTGAGCACAAAGCCACCAGCAACGCTACATCTCCGAACATAGCACAAACACACACGGCTGTCGAACACTCGCTAACGCTACGCCGGGCAGACAGGGTAACGTTAAGCCGGGCAGGCAAGGTAACGTTACGCCGGGCAGACAGGGTAACGTTACGCCGGGCAGACAGGGTAACGTTACGCCGGGCAGACAGGGTAACGTTACGCCGGGCAGACAGGCTAATGTTACACCGGGCAGACAGGGTAACGTTACGCCGGGCAGACAGGCTAATGTTACACCGGGCAGACAGGGTAACATTACGCCGGGCAGACAGGGTAACGTTACGCCGGGCAGACAGGGTAACGTTACGCCGGGCAGACACACAGCTGACAACCTGGCAGCTAAACTAAATGATGTGGTGGAGGCTTTTACTGGGAAAGTGGCTGCATGTATCCTCGACAATGCGCGCAGCACCGTGGCTGCTACAGTAATTCTCCCGGACGGGTGAACTGGGGACTCAGCTGTCTTGCAGCTGGCGCACCGCTGCATGCGACACACTAATCTTGTCGGTCAACGGTTATTAAATCGGTTAACGAGGGACGGTTATCGGTTAAAAAAACTATTCAAAATTAGCATCCCTACAAGCTACAGACAAAAAGTAACTGATTTCAGCAGCAAATCGGTACCAATGTGAACACAATGTAAACACAATGTAAACATAGTGTATTGGTATTACTGAAGACACTCTCTCTTCTGTATCAGGCTGTATGCTTGCAGGGATACATGTCCCACGCTCTGCCTTGTTTTTAGACAGCCCCCTTCTTTGGCTTTCTTAGACATTTATTTCCCCTGCCATGTCACTGCCAACTCTAACACCACCATCTCCAAGACATTACTCTCTGCCCATTACAGACTCTTTGAAACAACTTGTTTGGCACCATTGAAGCTCCAACTGAAAACTGGACTACAAACCATATTCTGCATACAGAAACACAATTAATAGGCAATTTGGAACAGGAAATCAATAAATGGACTGGACTCTCACCTTTCTATTATTAATGAAGACGAACTGGGCTCTTAAATTCCTTTAAACTCATTCTACATCATGTATTTACAACGCTTCCAAGTATTTACAACGCTATTACAACGCTGCAAAGTCAGTAAACACAACCAAATAAAGACAACCCTACTAAATACAGAAAACAGAAGCAAATACATGAAACATAACCAAATACAATATTTATTTGGATGTTTTCATTATTTGCATGTGCTGTCTTAAGTTGCAGTGCATTGATCTTTCAGGGTCATCCTAATTTAGAGTCACAGTGGAGCATATACAGTACATCGCTGCAACTTCATACTTTGTCAGGAAAAACAACTCACTTTGCTAAGCCTCACAAAATTTCAACGATGGAGCCGCCAGGCAGCCTTTTGCACTAAATCCTGCTCACTAGTTTGTTATATATATAATTAATGCACACAAATGATGTTTCTTTGATACTTGGTATAAGCTACTTGATATTATTATGGTGAAATGTCTACCAAATGTACAAACTTCTCCTCTAATAGCCATTGAATTGTGCAACACTTCACAATACAACACTCATCACTAATTAACCTAATGACTGTCAATTACACATAGCGAATGGATGGTAAATGAACCACATTTATATAGCGCACACACTCACATGCCGATGGCAGGAGGCTACCATGCAGTGTGCTGGCTAGAGTTGTTCCGATACGGATACCAGAATTGTAAATGTGTCCCATACTGCCCAGAATTTGGTATCGGGTATCGGCGAGTATGCCAGCAGCCTTCACTGTGCTGTTGCTCTGGATGTATCATGGCTGCCACTGGTAACTACTGTTTTAGAGCAGCGAAGAAGAACTGATTACAGGTAGTTTGTCACGTGACGTTAGCAGACGACAACAGTGTGATGCTAGTGGAGAGTGTAACAGTAGTCAGAGCCAGGAAAATGTCAGCCATTTGGGAATATTTCACAGTGGAAAATCCAACAAGTAAAACAGCGATATGTTCAGTATGTTAGGCTTCCGTCTCAAGGGGTGGCGGTACCCTGGTAGGGGGTGTGAATATTGCACCCTGCAGGACAAATTAGCACACAGGCTGTCCACTGAGGAGACAGCTAAGAGAATACAGAAGTGTTATTTATTCCTAGCTTCATTTATTTATGTTCTTTGTAACAGACAAACTATATATGTAAGGGATGATGTACAGCTAGCGGGTCATTGTTGTGAAAGAATCCCAGATAGGGCGATGCTGATGTCCCCCTGGGGTTTATTTCACAACAATGACCCGCTAGCTGTAAATCATCCCGCTTATTACACGGCTACTTACTTAAGAAATCATTATTTTGACACTAAAACGGTCCGCCAGAGTCCAACATCAGAGCTGTGCCCATAGCAACGGTCTGTTATACATAGCAACGGTCTGTTATGAAGAAATTACAGACCACAGAACGCTGTGATTGACCAATCAGAATCGAGTATTCAACACAGCCGTGTAATTAATATTTTTATCACACTTTGGATCGGTACTCTGTGTCGGCCGATACCGCAAGTTCAGGTATCGGTATCGGGATGGAATAATGGTACATTTCTCTTGCTGGCTATCCATCGGGAGCAATTATGGGCACAGTGTCTTGCCCAAGGACATTTTGATATGTGGACAGGAGGAGCTGGGCACTGAACCGCCACCTCTGCGATCAGAGTTACAAAGGTGAGGGCAGTTTGATGTTTGTTTTTTCTTTTCTGTGTGACGAAACACTGCCAAAGTGTGTCAAAACCCAACATCCGAGCCAGGAAATATAGAAGATCAAATTTCAGTATTAAAACAACATCTGAGGAATAAACCTCAACTGATGACGAGTATAACATCCCATAATGAACACCTATTCAGTCACAAATTCACAAGTTTGACTTTCTTTCTTAAAATAATTCTAAATCAAAATGCATATCTACTGTATGTCTGGAACAAAGACTGTGGTTCCCTCAGCATGGTTACCTGCTTACTAGAGGTGGGAGAAAATATCCATACACTTGAGTATCGCAATATTGTGTTTTGTGAAACTGTATCGATTCTCAAAACGCTCTAGATTTTTAATTAAGAGTTAAAAAAATATAGTCAATATGCAGTATATACTATGTAACACTGTCTGTTTACATTTTTTATTCAATTCATTTTTACGACCTAAAGACTCCTGCCAATCCACAGCCCTACTGCTAACATGTATGAGTACTACGGAACCCCACCAGCTCACAATGTATCTCTCAGACCCGCCTTGTATATCCAACATCCTCCAGGCTACTGAATAATTGGTGGAATAAAGTGTATTGGTTATGAGCTCATCCCTTCATGGGTGGTTTGGTTCCAAGGACCAGAGTGTATTTTTCATTCAATTACTCCGGTAAATGATGCCACAGTAAACAGGAGACGCTGCTTTTCAACACATACTGCAGAGGCCTGTGGCGGCACACAGCCCCCCCAACTCTGACACCAGCCAGGGAATCCATCCACACAACACTTTTTGCTGCTTTCATGCTACACTAACTGCCTCGTACTCATGCTTGTCACTCTCCACGCCAGTCGCAGAGAAACCTTGTTACTCCATGCTGGTTTCCTCACATCCCGGGCTCATGAATATGAAGTCTGGCATTGTAATTTTTGGACTGAAGCTGCGGACAAAATCTGGAGTCCATTCATATCAAATTGTACCACTTGCCTGCTAGTTAATAAAATATGCAAGTTTCTATTGTTTTCTCCAGAACTGAATAGTTGTCAGGTTGAAACAGTCAGTCATGGCAACTAAAATTCACTGATAACGATAACGATAAAATAGCTGACTGATTTAGCAGGTTTTACTGCAGGTGTTTTCCACTGACACAACTGAGCAAAATGTGCCCAAAATCCCATCATCAAGATTTGGGTCTGTCATGATTAACAATTTTGGCATTGAACCTGCAGTAGGCAGAATGTTTTTGGCATCATTGGGCAAAAAAAGTCCTTAATAACCTTTCAGCATATTATAACTCAAGTGTTCTGAGAGATAACTAGACTTCTGCACCTCCTTATGGCTCTGTTTTCAGGCTTTAGAAAATCTAGCCCGTGATGGGAGGGAGAGCGTTCCTATTGAGGGAACTCCGATCAAACTGTCAAACTAGGCAGCGCTGATCAAATATGAATCAATATTCTGTTACTGTAATGCCTATTTCTCTCCTCAAATGTGTTCAGAATCATCTTGTAATGTACTGTTTAGCTGTAAAATGAGAAAGTTTGCTCTGGCTGGTGTGCGGTGCTTGGTATTTCCTCAACATATCTCAACATGGCTGCCGGGTCACAAACTTTCTCATTTTACAGCTTAACAGTACACTATGAGATGTTTCTGAAAACAACTGAGGAGAGAAATAGGCATTACAGTAACAGAATATTGATTCATATTCGATCAGCGCTGCCTAGTTTGACCGTTTGGTCGGAGTTTGTGAGTGATTGACAGCCGGCTCTCATAGACGGCAGATGGACAGCAGACGTCAGATCAGCTCTGATTGGTTGTTTTCGTCCGGTCTGTGAAATTTTGCAGATGCCGTTAGGAGCACCGGAGGACACAGCGGCACATGATTTTTTTCAGATTATCTCGCTCATTCACTACTGTCAGGATATAGTGACCGTTTTAATAAAAATAACTAATAATTAATCACATTTGCTCCAATTCCACCCACTGCTGCTTTAATGAATGAAACCGTGATTGCTGTTAAAGCACTCACTATGTGCCGATTGTTAATTTCCAATTCATTTGATAGGCCTGATTGGATAAGACTGTCTAGGATCAATTCACGCAACCGAGTCAAACTTTCTGCCTGGCAGAAGGAAATAGTGCATTAGTTGGGGACTATTTTCGGTGGCGGATTAATCCACATCTGTTGCTCTAGTGAGTATTTGCTGCGGCAGGACGGTGTATGTGGGATTGAGTCAAAATAAACTACAGTGTGTGTGCTCATGGTGATGAAGGAACATGTCACCCAGTGCAAGAGTGTGGCTTGATGTTCTTGGACAACAATGGAGCTCTGTGGCACAGAGGAAAAAGAGATATAGCAGATACATTCATTGTTGGTTTGGGTCTGCACATGAGATTTTTTAACAGGAATAAAAATAAGAAATATCACCAGACTATTATTTAAAAGGACTGTTTGTTACTTTCTAAGCGTATAAATGTACCGGGTCGGACACATGCGCGGTCGCATATGCGCGCTCGCGAGTGGCCGGAGCCTCTCCTCCTATGCTTGCCTTCACTGATACAGCGCGCGCGCGTTCTCGCTGTCTCACTCCACCTCTACACATGAACGCGCACTCACTCCACACTGCAGAAAAGTTAGTTAAGCTCTGCGAATATCTAGTGAATAAATGCTGCAGCTCCTCCAGACCAACAGAGGTTTCCCGTGTCTTGTGAAGTGACGGGGCTCCGCAGAGAGAAACGTTATCAGCGGCACCCGGTCGGAGACAGTAACGTTTCTCTTCCTGCTCAGCCCCGGCACCGACCCGCTTTTCCTGCTCAGCCTCCGCTGTCTCCCTCTCCGGAGGGAGACAGCGGAGGCTGAGCAGGAAAAGCCAGCATTGATTCATGGAGAGACCTTCGTCTGGTCAGCTAACATTACTGCCAAGCAGCTGAAATATAGAGTGATATTGGGGTTTTAGCTGACGTGTGTCGCCTCACTGTTTTGAGCGATGCTCGTTCATGTCTATTTAGAGCGAGCAAGCGTGAGCCCGACGCTGACTTTCGTTGACTTAACAGCCACAGGTGTCGCTGTTAACAAGCATTTCTGAAAGTTACAAATAGTCCCTTTAAGCCAAACAAGTGGCTTGTACTTACATTGCAAATGGAATACAGGTAAGTATTATAATGACATTCCTGCACATTCATTTTGCATAATAACGTCAGTAACTTAGTCAACTAAGTTATTTATTCTGCATTTTGAATATCCCATATTCTGATACTCCAAACTGCAACTACAATACATCATCAACTTACTATCCCAGGAGTAATCCCTCTCCTCCTGAGATCATATAGGAAGCCTATACACCATTCCGGGGAGGGACGCTGAGATATTTGACTTGTACTTTTAAAATGAAAAATCTGATTCACACTGGACTACAATTACATGTAGACTTCATGTGATTTTCCCATTTACTCAAATCGGTGTTTCATGTGGCATGTTTGCACAAAGTCTGGCTTTCACATACATCTACTGACCCAATCATAAACACTATTCCTTGACAGGCCTCCAATTGAAACATAATGAGTGTCCATGCTGAGTTGCTAGATGAGCCTCTTCAATTTGCACCATCAAAGCTCTCATCCGTATTTTCCACTGAGGCCTCTCCTCCACCCACAAGATATGTTGCCATCACAGATTACTATAATGGCAATCTACATGGAATCGATATTAGCAGAGGACCCCTGTGTTGCGTGAAATATGGTGGGTAATTTGTGGTGAAACTTTTGCTTTATAGATTGCATAGCACTTTCACTTTCATAGAGGATTGCAATAGGACTGAGCACTGCAAATATTACGAATCACATAAGATTTATAGGAAAAACTAGCAAAGCACGGATTCAGGTATGAAGTCAGACATGTTAGGGCCCTATTTAAATGATCCGAAGCGCATGGTCTAACATGCATGGCATAAGTGCATTTAGGGCATGTCCAACTCCACTTTTGCCAGTTAAACAATGTATAATTAGGGGGCAAAGTAAGGTGCAAGGGGCAAAGGGGTTGTAATGTATTTAGTCTCTTAAATAATCATAGGTGTGTAACATGAATTAAACCAAATCAGAGTGTCATCTCCCATTCCCTAGCACATTGCTATTTAAATAGCAGGTTCGGCAAATTGGTGAAGCGAGCAGTAAAAATGTTTTTGAAAGGCTAAATGCCAACAAATATGGATCGAAGCAGAATATTTTCATCAGATAAAAACATGAATTTTTGAAATGATTACATCTACCTTTTTTTCGAAAAATGTTGACTTTTGGACTTAACAACACTGTTGAGTTATTGAAAATGTTTGGATCCCACGAGTAGGGAGCAATCCTACGCAGCCATCACTGGAATCTAACGTTCAAATAAAGGCCAATAAAGCCCTAAAAAATATCTTTAAAAAGCAAAACAACTCCATTTGACTGCATATGAGCAAATGCACAGACAACCTATTTAACTGAGGAGGACAGCGTTACGTTATGTTTAGGTCTGAGTTTGGAGTGGTTTCGGTCAGCATATATATGTTGAGGGAGGTTAGAAACTGACATTTGCATTTAAACATAGTGTGAACACAAGAAGTATGTAAATGCCAGATTTAAATATGCCCTGCACTTTATTAAAATAAATGAGCAGGCCATGCAGACAAACTCCAAGGCCAAAAAGCTTCAGCAGCATAATGTCTGAGTTCTGGAGAGAAGTTAAGGTTGTCAATAACTGTGAGATGCCCTTGCTATCCAGCATTGATGGGCTTACTGGGTCTGAAATTATTGCTGAACTGTGGAGAAAACATTATAGGAACCTTTTTAACTGTGTTAAGAGTGATGAATTGAATGTTGGTTGGTGTTATTAGATCCAATGAAGTTTGCTATGTCATTGAGAAATTGGCAGTGAACAAAGCATGTGGCCTTGACCAGATAACAGCAGAGTATCCGAAGTACGCTAGCCATGGAATTTTCAGTGTTACTTGCTTGGTGTTTTTCTGGATTATTAATGCATGGCATACTACCTGACTCTATGTTGGCTGTTTTATTAGTGCCAGTAGTCAAAGATAAAACTGGTAAAACATCCAGCATAGAAAAGTTACAGACCAATTGCCCTGACTAGCACACCGGTTAGGCTTCAAGAATACATAATAACCACTGACAATCAATTTGGGTTTAAAAATAAACATGGCACAGGTTTATGTATATATGCACTGAAGGAAGTGGTTAGGAAGTATAGAAGACATAACACTACAATATTGTACTACAAACTAAAAGAGCGAGGGGTCCCCCCCAAATTTGATAAGGATTTTTTTGCATTTTTGGTATTCACATCAAACCATGCAAACTAGTTGGAGTGTATCTCCAACCTTCCTAGTGACCAATGGGGTTTGACAAGGTGGAATACTGTCACCTGTTCTCTTCAACTCTGTGTCTAAAGTCACAGAGTTTTTAGTCACAGACTATAATATTTTGCAAAGACTGGGGATCTTGCATTGTCACTATTTACAAGACTCCAACTAGATTCTTTTTGAGATGATGTCACATCCTGCTCCTGGTGGAAATTTACGAGAGAAACTGTTGAGAAAGAAATGGACAGAAACATCTGCAGCCCTCGAATTCCCTGGTGAGTATGCTATAGCTAGCTAGCTAACATTAGCTAATAGAAGGTTTGCAATTATTATTATATTGCTAGCTTTAATCATAAAAATTGGCACACGCAAGTGTATGTATGAGAGAAAGAGAGAGTGTGAGTATTGCAGCTAGATTTATGATTGAAATCAGCAATCTTCATCTGAAACGTACGGTTAGCTCGTAGGCTAATAGCAAACATTCCATTCGCTAACATTAGCTTGCAAGTAGCCATGTTTGGGACAATGGTTAGCTAGCATATAGCATATAGCATAGTCACCAGGGATTTGGAGAACTGCAGGTATTTCTGTCCACTTGTTTTCTGTGGGACAATGGGAGGACACGTCAAAGAGGCGCTCTTGTTCACTCCACAACTCTACCAGTTTCTCCATGTTAACTTTCTACCCCGTTTGCTGCTTCCTGTTTTCCTGCTTCCTATTTGTTGTTGACAATGTTTGCGTCATTGAATTTAGATAATATTAAACTTGATTTTTAAAATTTGATTTCATCGGAACGTCAAGACGAGAAAAAGACTGAATTAAGACCGATGGGACTGAGTTTTATGATCACCTTACACTAAACGATGGAGATCACGGGAGCGCTCCGCAACTCTAGCAAAACTCTTGTGATTTTATTCCGACATTGGAAATATGTCTGTGACAGTGAAATTGCTTGAAAAGTTGTTTGGTGTACGGTTGGCATCAGATGAAGGGTAAGCAAAATGACTGGGCCTTAATACTATTCCTAGGTCCCAACTATTCTTCAACAAAACTATTCCTTAACTCACGAGTTTACAGCCTGTGGTTTCACGTCTCATTGTCATCCACGGCAGCACACTTGTCTTACAGGCCTGTTTCTCATTTGGGCTCAATAATTTAATGGTGTCTAGGCATGCAGCCAGGCAGTCAAATGTTGTGTGAGGCGGAATAAAGCTGTGTTTCAGAGGCAATTCACAATGACAAGTGACAACAGTTTCACACAAAGTGTCTTCTCCTCACAGAGACTCATTAGGCTGTGGAGTTGAGAGGGAGCAGCCATGCAAATCAACCTCTTATCAGTCAAAGTGACATATAAACAATCTGGCTCCCGACTTCTGGACACCCAAAGTAGAAACACTGCAATGCCTTTCACAGTTCTCTTACTAGCCCTCCCCTGAGGAGAGGAGGGCTCCTCGTGCAAAGTTCTTCAATAACAAGACGGGCTTACATGGAAAAAGGAATCTATTTAGTTGTGCAGAGGTCAATATAGTTTGCCTCAAGCAGGAATAAAACAGTGGCCATTAATGCTAATACAGGCAGAATAAATGCCCCCAATATTACCTTGTGCTTCATTCAAAGAGTACCATTACCTCCTTGGTTACCAGCTTCATTCAAAGAAGAGAAAAAAAGAGACTGATTTAATTTAATGGAAAGTGATTTGTACAAACAGTGGTTAACATTGAGCTATTGCAAGATGATCATAGCAGCATTTCGGGTAGCAAAATACTTGGTTCTTATCAGATATGATATCATAACTGGTGTCCTCAGTAAATAAGTGAGATCTGGGAACATGCTGACATTGCTACAGTCAAGACAGTTGTAAACAGGCCAACAGTTCATCCAGATTACCTAAACCACTTTATTTGCAGGTAAAAACAAAGTGAGAACATTCAAATATCAGTAAAAAATCGCATTATACAGGAAAATTGTGTTTATATAGAACTAGAGTAAGTACAGAAGGTCAAGGTTTGAAGCAGGAAGTGGGTCTGTAAACTATAATGGATGTTTATGACAGATAGTTTGGGTATAAATCTTAACGTCTATCTTTGTTTTCTGTTCCAAATAAATTGGCCTTACCCAGGGAGTTGTTTAATCCCGTCTGATCGTCACTTTTTGCCATCTCTGAATTCTGGAATTTAATTAATAACTTGACAGCCCAATATCTGTAGAAATGACATCCATTTTGGACAATTCTCCATCTCACAATTTATATCCAATGTCAACATTCATTGTCAATGCAGGAAGTAGTATGCCCTTTACATGTGCGAGATGGAAAGCAAGGGTTTGGTAGTCGGGATGGTGGCTGCACGTGTCGCGAGAGTTTACTGCAATAAATGTTTGTTTTTCTTTGTTTTCCCTAATTAGCCTGCCTCATGAATGTCGAGACATTTGGAATACCTGTCAATACATGGGTTAGGGAAAAATGGGCCCCAAAATGTCTTTCGCTACCTGACCCAAAGACGGGTACAGAAATCGGAAACCCCAACGAGATTGATTCATATTTGCCTGGGACCCATTGTGTTCCCAATTGGCAGCATTTACCACCTTGTTCACCAGGGGGCCGGAAGCTTGTGACAAAGCGTGTACCTAGGTGAGGATGTATGAGGAATGACTGGTTTTACACCGTCTGTGAAGATTGTTAAGATTTCTCTCTGCCACGGGGGTCAGGACAATTAGGAACCCTGACCACCCCATACACATGTATTCCAAATGTCAGAGTTGATTTAGGGAAAGCCCATTTGGAAAACCTTTGGAAACACGACCATCCCATTCAAAGGTATTCCAAATGGAAAAATATAAGGAAATTAATATAATCTGCCATTTGTAATAAATTTGTACTGGATAGTCAGGGTTTCCAATTGGCCTGTCCGCTGTGGCAGAAGGTTTCCCATTTGTCATGCTACCAAATAAGAAAATTCTGCCATTTGGGTTTGAGACTTTCATTTCAGTAGAAAATTTTCTCAAGATCCAATCTTGGACTGAAATTGGTTGTTGGGTAAGCTCGTAAAAAAGACCTGTAAATGACTTATTACCATGATATTGAAATGGGGAGGTTGCATGCTTCCTGCGCAGAAATGCTAAGTGCTAGACGATGCAAATGATGATGGCGTGGCAACAATCTATTAAAAATTCAGAGCTCCGGCAACTAGAAAAAAAGAATTTCACCAATCTTGGTTATCTATTACTATTTGTGGTGGCTGACTAGAAACAAGAGCGTAGTCTGAACACCGGACAGCCCCGGCCCAATTTAACTCCTTATGGCCTTAAAAAAAGTGTCCAAATGAATGGTCTTCTTAAAGACTTCTTTGATGATGTTATCTCATAAGCTATTCAAAGTAATCCTGTGAAAACAGAAATAGCTTATTTACATGGTCTATCAAGGGAACACACTCTACAGTGGATGGAGGGAAGAGCAAACGTTTGCTCATTGAGTTTCACAGCACAACTGTTCTGCCCTATAATACAGAAAATCCTGCCAATTCTCCAGTGCTGCTCTCTGACGGGCCTGTCAACATAACCTGTCAGCCGTGCACCACCTGTAACTTCCCGCTTCCATGGTGTAACAGAAAGAGCAGGCAGAAGTCTGATACATGGCTGCACAGAGGGAAGACAGAAAGCGTCTCTGAAGAGCTAGCTCACTGCTTTCACAGCTCAGACGTACAGTGGGACTGAACTAGACGATGTGCCAAAGCAACTTACAGGGGCACTTTTAGTTTTTGTCACCAGGCTATTTTCACAAAGTGGGAATACTTTGGTCTTCGGTAAACTCAAAAGTTGGTCATCAGCACTAAAGTCAGTGGTTTTTCATTCAAACCAACAGCTGCTCAGCTAGGGCAGGCATCCACCAGTCAACAGCACCGAAGGTTTGTCCACACCAAATTGGCAGGGTCATTTAAGGAGTCTGCTGTGAGTGAGTTGATGCACCCCTGTTTTAATTCCAGCCCAATGTCACATTTTTATAATTCAATCAGGGTTGTCAAAGTTAATGCGATAATAACACAATGAACACAAATTCATTTTAACACCATTTTATTTTTGAACGCATTTAAGCAATCGATCTTTCGGAGGGTCTAGCAGGTTTAAAGCTAGAGTGAAGATACTGTCATCATATGAAACTAAAAAACCTAAGGAATCCTTTGGTACCAACCATGTCATACTAGCTTGTTGTAAAACAGGTTAAATAACGCTCCAAATTTACGCGAAATTTTGGCGACGAAACACTGTCACGGCAATTTTCAAACAGAACCTTTGACCTCTGACCTCCAGATCAGTGAATGTAAATGGGTTCTATGGGTACCCACGAGGCTCCCCTTTACAGACATGCCCACTTTATGATAATCACATGCAGTTTGGGGCAAGTCATAGTCAAGTCAGCACACTGACACACTGACAGCTGTTGTTGCCTGTTGGGCTGCAGTTTACCATGTTATGATTGGAGCATATTTTTTATGCTAAATGCAGTACCTGTGAGGGTTTCTGGACAATATCTGTCATTGTTTTGTGTTTTGATTAATTGATTTCCAGTAATACATATATACATACATTTGCTTAAAGCAGCATATTTGCCCACTCCCATGTTGATAAGAGTATTAAATACTTGACAAATCTCCCTTTAAGGTACATTTTGAACAGATAAACAAATGTGTGGTTAATTTGCGGTTAATCACAATTAACTATGGACAATCACACGATTAATCACGATTAACTATGGACAATCACACGATTAATCACGATTAACTATGGACAATCACACGATTAATCACGATTAACTATGGACAATCATGCGATTAATTGCGATCAAATATTGTAATTGATTGACAGCCCTAAATTCAATCAATATCAAACAGGCTCAGACTGTCTTGCAAATTCTATCTAGACCCAACTGATGGATCCAGAAAAAATGCTATGTTTTCTGTCTGGCCTATTGTCCTAGGTAGAGGTGTAGCAGGTAGTAATACAGTCAAATGTGTGTTAGCATTCTATAGCCAAATATCTGTAAAACGAGTGTTGCCCTCCTGAATGAAGCGAGCTGTCCCTAACAACTAGTTTAGAGAGCCAGTGGCCTGAAAGATGGAGAGACGCAAGTGGTCATCATGGTGATAAATACAGCACAGTCATCAAACAACTGTCTAACAGCCAAGAAATATGGCGTTAATGTGTGACTGTATTACTGCAGCAGCCTCCCACTCAAGCTAACGTTAGCTAGCCATGCTAGTCACCGTCACCTGCATCATTTAGCCATTTACCAGACTGACGTATTCACGTATCATATCTCAGTGTGAACGCCTCGGTTAACCCGCTACACAACAGCTTTTCATCATTTCCTCTCCTGTGAAGGCGAGTTTCTTTCCCCCTAAAGGGAGCGCAGCCTCGGTGATGACATGATGCTGGTCAGGTCTATAGCTTGGAGCCATAAAGCCATGCTGGTCTGGTCTATAGCTTGGAGCCATAAAGCCATGCTGGTCTGGTTTATAGCTTTGAGCCATAAAGCCATGCTGGTCTGGTCTATAGCTTGGAGCCATGAAGTCATGCTGGTCAGGTCTATAGCTTGGAGCCATAAAGCTCCTCTATTAGATGTTTTTTAGGACATGGCAGGGGAACAAAGCGGAGATCAGCGTTTTTGGATTTATTCTTGGTGCAACCAACTACACAGCAACTCTTCTGCATAGTGTTTTAACTATTACCGCTTTGTTTAAAGTAGAAGTTTGGAGACATGTTTCAGCTTCTTCTGTTTACTCTGTTACCGTCTACGAGGGACACAGGGTTGTTTTCCACCAAACGGAGGCGTGGTCATGACTCTGGATGACGTATTGCCGGTCTGATGTATACCGTTGGGTGACAAGCCAGCTCCAGGTGTTGGATGTAGTCGTCAACAAGCCATTCAAGGCTAATCTGTGCAAGAGATACACGGAGTGGCTCATGTCTGGTAATCACACACTCACACCGTCTGGAAAAATTCAGAAGCCTGTAGTGCGTCTGCTCTGTGAATGGATCCTGCAAGCATAAGGATGCAGTTTCCCCAGAGAGCATCATCAACGGATTCAAGAGATGCAGCATATCAAATGCTCTGGATGGCAGCGAGGAGGACGTTCTCTGGGAGGAGCCGGTGGAACCAGAGCACAAGAGTGACGATAGTGAGAGGGAACAGAGCGAGGCAGAGGACCTCTATCTAATGGCCTTATAATACTCATCTGAGAAGCCAAGTTGAGAATTTGCTCAGTCAATTTGACTTTCAAGACTGTTCTATGATTAGACTTCACTAAGATGGTTAATGCAGTTATGGAAATTTTGACAGGCTACATGGTTGCTTTTTCACTGATATGAATAGCCTAATTGATATTAATACCAACAGTTTATTTACATTTTTATGATAGTCAAATACCACAAGTCATTCATTTATCAATGTGATTACATTTTAAATGTGCAATTTTATCTTAAATATATTGAAAACATGATTTTATTTAAAATATGTTAAAACAGCCTACCTTGTTTTATTCAATGTTTATTCAAACGCTCTGCCATGAATTCTGCTTTTACGAAGCTTATATATTTGTACTTTTTGTTGACATTGTCAGAAAGATGATAATTGTGCTTTATGTTTATTATTGATGTCATGGTGGGTGTTGCTGTTGTACTGTAGTCCATCGTTTCTAATATTTTGCCCCCCTCATTTACACTGATGCATACATTTTCACCGTGTGTCCCTAAGTGCAGAAATCCTGTATCATTTTAATGAAAGTCTGAAATTATAATGTTCCACAAGAAATACCAAAGGCATTTTTTGCAAAATTCCATAAATGACTGTGATGAAATCACAAGGTTCAAAACAACAAACAAGCTTACTGTATAAATAGTCATTTATAGACTCAGAAATACATTTTCCCAAAAGAGAACAACAAACTATTCTCCAAATCCACCTCACAACATGATATCCATATGTCAAACCTCTGCCAAGAACAGCTCATCTTAATCAAGATGAAGCTTTACATTCTCATGGACCAATCAATTCATGTCCTTGTCAATAGAAGTCTGCCAGCACATACACTGCAAATTCAATATATTCAACTGAGCCCAGGTGGCAGGCTGAATGGAGCAGCACAATAGGAAATGACAACAGTTCAATAAGTCATCACAAAATAATTTCTACAATCAACTCAAAATGAGTGATTGATGATACATAATGTTGTGAGAGTATCTATGGGTGGAGTTTTCCTTTAAAGGTCCCATATTGTAAAAAGTGAGATTTTCATGTTTTCTTTATTATAAAGCAGGTGATCCTTTCCACGTCCTTTATAAATACTGTCAAAGTATGGAAACGCTCAATCCATGGAGAAATACACATGGCCCGTATTCAAGAACTGTGCGCTTGAAACATGCTGTCAGGATTTCTGTAATTTGTGATGTCACAACTGTACAACATTTCACAGTTTTAAATGTAAACATTCTAAAAGTGTCCCGGTTTATTTCCGCTTGCGGTGTATGTGGTGTGCCTGTGGAGCGGGGCTGCGTGAGCAACCGGGCGATCAAATGTGATTAACGGAAAAAATATGGTCTTTCTATCTCTCACAAAGTCAGTAGTCTACGTCAAACTATCACAACATGAGGTATGAATTCCCCCTTCCCTTTCGCATACTTCGTAGCTCTCTCACAGTCCAACAGCTAACTCGCTTGATTTGCTGGCTGGCTGCCTGAGCTAAGTGTGACTTTGACGAGCACTGCTACTCCTGGCGCTAAGAAGTTGAGAATATTTTGAATTTTATGCGCATCTAAAAAACGCTACAAAAAAAACCAACGTGACACGCAAAAGAGAAATGTACGCCAGGTGCACCGTACTATAGGAAAAGGTGGTTTCAAATGGTTTTGCTGGCGACGGATTTTTAGCGACGTGTCTTGGTGTGATCAGCCCCTAGAAGTTAAACTTCACACCCAGGTCAAGATCTATGCGGCAATTGTATAATGGATAGCGGTGGAGCGACACCGTCCTTGTTTTACACACAATTCTCTCTCCGTTGCTGTTGTAACTGATCAGGAACCTGCAGGCTGGTCTTCCAGCTCCAGTGTGACTGACTCGCACGCCAATCGTCTTGTTGTGATAACCTCTGCACTTGTTGCTAGCGGTGTACGGCTATAAGTTTCCGAACGGAGCTCACGCTTGTGAAATTTGGTTCTTCATTATGTTCATCAATCTTTTTTTTCGTTAGCAGTAAAACTAAACAGACAATGACGGAAAAATTCACTTTTGACATCCCCCTATCCCCACCCCCCATTTCAAAAACTCATCTCATCTGCACGAATCACGGAGGTGACCTATTTTAGATTAAAAACGGTGAATTTCGCCAAAAGGTGACAACTTTGCATTCCTGTGTACAGCATCAAATAACTAATTAAAACCAAATTTATCAGAAAAATGAACACTTGAACAGACATCAGCGTGATAAGAACTACCTCAAATGACAGAAAACATTTTTGGGAAAAATGTATTTGACTTGTGCTTTGACTTTTAGTTTGGCTCATGTCCCATCCGCTAACATGGAGGAGGCGGGCTTTATGACCTATACTGCAGCCAGCCACCAGTGGGCGATTCAGATGTTTTGGCTTCACTTTTGGGGAGCTGTAATGCCGTCCATCTTCATAGACAGACTATGGTCTAGACTAAAGAGGCAATTTTACCTTCCTGTTTTCCTCAATAATCTAATACCCACAAACAGTCGGTCCATCCGGCAGAGACTCAGTAATCTTAAATTCCATTTGGAGAGCTGGATGCAGAGACACTGCTGCCACTTGTGTTCTTATAAATAATACATTGTTCTCTCCTGCTCCTTGTTCATGATCCACAAAATTGCCTCCCACACAAGTGTGGTAGCAGTACCCACACGCTGCATGAAAGCTGGAAGGAGGGAGGCAAAGAAACACAGAATAAACCGATGCTATTTTGCAAATCATTATGTGTATGTGACCCTGGGGAGTTGCAAATCCAGAGACAAGCTGTGTAGGGGAAAGGAAGGTTACAGCATACTAGCCATAAAGTGAACCCTGGCTGGATGAGAACATTGTGAGTGCTTGAATACAAATTTTTGTGTCCTGAAATTACACTATGGACTCTCAGGAGCTACAGTAAAAGAAATAGGCAATTAAGTACGGCATTTCAACTCAGAAGGAAAATTCTGATGATCTTGATGATGTTTACACTTCGTCTTGGTGTTTGCCATGGTGATTGGTAAAACTCAGAAATCAATTCATTTAATTTCAGTTCTTGTTCACCAAAATGTGCTGTTGATCTTGTAACATGATAAGAATATCAACTCATGCAATCACCTTTTGGTTATAATTTATTTTAGTACCTTCAGGGAGAAGCCATCATTCAGAAAATTCCCATGGTCACAGAGCACACAAACCAACACGAGGTCAGACCCCAAACAAGGTGACGGACTGCGATATGCATGTGAACATCTTGATTTTTAGATCATTCCGTTAACAGATAACATTTTCTGTCTTTTCTTTTGGTCAGCCCCTCTTGAAATGTGTGTGAAATGTGACTAAATGTGTTTCATTGTGATTTAATATAGATATTTATTTTGAGGTCCAGCGCACTAACCATTTCTAAAAAGCTGATTTTGCCGAGAAGATGTGACATCAGAGCAGTTGGCTAGTAAGGCCATCTCACTGAAGGCCTTTACACATCAATGGCGTGATGAGTAAACGTCACAAATACGCTAAATACTTGCCTGCATCAAAACTATTCATGCCGACAGCAATGTGAATTTGCAACACTTTTCCAATAAAAGGTTTGAATATATTTGTGCACGCAGAGCCCAAAACCGGGATCCTATAAACCCAGAGCAGCGTCTGGTAGTCTGTCTGAGCTAAACTCTGTATAGCCTTTTATTGAGTTTTCTTTCATGTTGTGAGTGAATTTTCCTCTGGTATATGGAGGGCAGAACCTGTCAAAATCAATAATAAATGAATAAATAAATACACAAATATGTCATTAAATGTAGAAAAATTATATTAAATATAAATATAACCATAAATTAATTGAGAAAATATGACATAAATTGATATTGTTTTAATTTGCTTATTTATTTATCTTTATATAAATTCCCTTATTTATGTACTCTTCAGTTTAATGTTCCTTTTTATTTATTCATGCATTTATTTTTAAATTTATTTATTTATTTCTAAATTTATTTTTTATTATATTTGTTTTAAATGTATGTATTTATTTATGCATTTATTTATTTATGCGTGATTCTTCCTTTGCATTCCACCCCTTATTTATTTCCCCAAACTTATTTATTTCTGTTTTCTTTTCTTTATTTATTTCTTTACACACGCTGGACCGCTGGGCGCTCTGCACAGCACCGAGTCCTGAGATGGAGAGAACGACTCGGCAGTGTGTCCGATGGTCAGGGTGCCGTTGTTGCTGCGTAGCGCGTTTCCAGTGGCATCAGCCGTAATGAAACAGAGATGGATAAAGAAATGTATAAAAAAAGAATTCAGAAATAAATAAGGGGTGAAATGCAAAAGGAAAATCGTGCAGAACTGTATAAATAAATAAATGCATAAATACATAAATAAATACATACATTTAAAAATAAATATAGAATAAATTAAAAAAAATACATGCAAAAATAAATACATGCAAAAATAAATAAATAAAAAAATAAAAAATAATAAAAATATAAATGCAAACATAAATAAATAAATTACGAAAATTATAGAAATAATACATAAATAAATAAAAGGGAACATTAAACAGAACAGTAAATGCATAAGGGAATTAATACAAAGATAAAAAATAAAATAAAGAAGCAAATTATCAATGTATGTCACATTTGTGTTGCCAACTCTTTTCCAATGAAAGTAGCTAGCAGCACTAGCTCCAGAAGTCCCTAAATCTAGAGAGGAAGTCACCCAAAATTATCTTTATGAATGTAAACAACAAAAATGGCTATTGTTAGTACTCACAGCTGTCAAGCTAGCAGCTGGTGGGTTACACGCAATGAATGCACCTGGCAGTGTGCACTCAGGCAGGCAGCTAGCCCGTCCAATCATTACATTTGAACCAAATTAAATTATTGGATGAGCTAATTACAGTCCTGTTACAGCCACAGATACCACATTGTTTTCTTTTTTTGTGAGGGCATTTGATTTATGGATTGCTGTCGGGATGTAAAGAAAATTTCAACAAATATAACAAAAAATATTTTTGAAGAACATTACCAACCCTAGCTTTAGTCAAGGCAATTTTATTTATATCGCCCAATATCACAAATCAGATAATTTTCCTGAAGGGTCTTGGTATGGGGTTGTCGTGTGTTTTAGAGGGCAATCACGGCCAAGAAATTGCCTATGTTGTCAAGCTGAAGTAGGGTGCGGCTGACGCACTACAGGTTAAAAAACAACCATTCTATCATTTAATTGCATGATTTGTTGTTTCATTTGTATGTTGTACAGTATTTAGCTTGATTAGCACTTTACAGGTTATTTTTTAACATATGGTTAGGGATGCTAAATTTGAAAAAATGTCTTAATCGATAACCGACCCTCGTTAACCGACAAGATTTGTGCCTCGCATGCAGCAGTGTACCAGCTGCAGTGCATGAGCACAACAGATATTGGTTGACGGGAGTCTCCAGTTCACCGTCCGGGAGCGTTAACTTAGCAGCTACGATGCTGCGTGTAGTGTCGCGGACATGCAGCCACTTTCCCAGTAAAAGTCTCCATCGCACATTTAGTTTAGTTTAGCAGGTTGTCAGCTGTGTGTCTGCCCGGCGTTACTTTAGCGAGTGTCCAACAGTGTGTGTATTTGTGCTACGTTAGCAGCTCTAGCATTGCCGGAGGCTTCGTGCTCGCCGCCGCCGCACACGTAGTCTGTGTAACTTTAAAGAGTTTCCAACAGACCGTGTGTGTGTGTGTTGGCGGTGAGTGTGAGGTTGTTAGTGGCGTTCTAGCTCTGAACGTAAGTGTAGCAGTGTGTGTAGTTTTTTTGTCGGTGAATAAATGCTATGAAACTACAACTCCTCCT
Organism: Sebastes fasciatus; assembly: GCF_043250625.1. Classification (NCBI taxonomy): domain Eukaryota; kingdom Metazoa; phylum Chordata; class Actinopteri; order Perciformes; family Sebastidae; genus Sebastes; species Sebastes fasciatus. The sequence goes on from NC_133799.1 coordinate 37,060,224, forward strand.
CTCCAATCAAGCAAGCTGGAGACCGGAGTCGACTTCCTGTATCCTGCAACTCCGGCTCCGCCTCTTAAGGTGGGCTGTTAAGGTGGACCAGCTTTTCTCCTTAAAGTGACGAGCCGCTCCTCTTTTTAATTAATTATTAATATTTCTTTTAACGTTTTAACAGATAGTTAATCGGTTAAAATGCTTAATGTCGGTTAACGGTTAAACGGTTAATTATTAACATCCCTACATAGGGTGCCCATTTATTTCAAACCAGTCATTTAAAAGTCTACAGGTTCCGCTTAGCTGGAAATAATATTTACATCAACTGTGCTCAGCTTGTCTGTTTATATGTAATCTGTCATTACATAGCCCATAATGTTTCTAAAATATCTGAGAAGGGGTTCATTCTTTCCTTTTTAAAATTTCCCCTTTCAAAAGTCAACTCAGATTGAGTGAACTCAAAAGAGTGTGAGCTGTACTCTGTGTGTGATCTCGTAAAATTCTTCTGTACAGCATTATGAGGTGAGAATGAGCCACAGAGAGGTGGTGACTATAAAGCACTCCCTCTGACAGGGAACGACCTCCCTATGGAGAGCTGGCATTTAACACGCAACCAACTCAAACCAACTTGGGTCGTTTTCATCAGCATGTGTGGAGAACAGTTCAGTGTTTGATGGATTCCGTTTGATTCATTGTATTCAAATCACAATTTTCCATTCATCAGTCTCATTCACATGTCTGTGTTTGCACAGCAGGGAGATCCACCGCATCACATCAAGTGCTAATACTTCCTCCTTAAACTGAACCAACAAATGACAAGACTATGAAATGAACTGTGCAGGCAGAACAGCCCGGTCGCACCAAATGGAGTATGAATGTCACGGTAATTCTGAAGTCATTTTACGTGCAATAACAACGTGCTTTTGGTGTGTCTTGTGTACGCCATGTAGTCAGTACTGACTGTAATACAAATGCATTTGTGTGAATATGCTACGCTCAGAGCTAGTGATGTGTAAAATAAGAAGTGAAAAAGACTGCTTGCATGGCATCAAAAGACACACGAAAAGACTAAAATTCATCATCATGATTCATGAATATGTTGTGCTATTTCAACGCCTTCCTATGAGATCGGGTTGGGTTGACATACTACCACGAAATACAACATGACAAGGTCTTGCAGCCATTAAAACTACAAGAAACACATGTACACAATAGATGGTGTAGAGTTTTCATGGATTTTGACACTGTTAGTATTATTCATTTATTTTAATTAAACAAACATAGGACTTTCACCCAGGAGACCGCTGTTCATGTCCCGTGTGAAATCAAGTAAACGTTGACTTATTTTACCGTAGTTTTGTACGTAACAACCACCTAGGGGGGTAATGATACGTTTTTACAACGATACGATACAATTTCCATGGTTCCGATGCGATTTTAGGACGATATCTGGCTCACCTAGAGTGATACGATACAATTCAATGATTTGAAATCGATACAGTAACTTTTTTTGTTTAATCAGTGAATGTGAAATAAATATCTGATACTGGACAGAGCAGATCAGGATTCCTCAAAGTTTTTACTGTGAGGGAATCAGGGATAAATTAATTATGGATATAAACAAGTAAACACAACAATTAATTTGCAAATACATACAGCTTTTATTAGAAAATAATAAAAAGTGCAACTGCAGGACCTGCTGATTCAGTTCTCAAGATACAAGGCAGTTAAATATTTAACACTAAATATAATAAACCAACTTCTGTTCAAGTTAAATGAACAGTGGTTTAACCTGCTGCTTCTGTCCTCATTTTCAATATAAACCGTAGATCAATAATACAGAGATCAACCGCTGATAGTGATCAAACGGCTGATAGTGATAAAACAGCTGATAGTGATCAAACAGCTGATAGTGATCAAACCGCTGATAGTGACCAAACAGCTGATAGTGATCAAACAGCTGATAGTGATCAAACAGCTGATGGTGATCAGACAGCTGATAGAGATCAAACAGCTGATAGTGATCAAATAGCTGATAATGATCAAACAGCTGATGGTGATCAGACAGCTGATAGTGATCAAACCGCTGATAGTGACCAAACAGCTGATAGTGATCAAACAGCTGATAATGATCAAACAGCTGATAGAGATCAAACAGCTGATTAAAACTACGTCAGACTAGCGTTAGTTGAATTTCTGTGTTGTTTTCTACTTTCAAAAGTAAAGGAAAGTCATTTTCTCTGAATGAAAAACCGACAGCGCACGGGGAAAGCTCCTGTAGGTGAAGCCGCCCCCGTCTCATGCAGATCGGTGCTCATCTCCCTCCAGCCGCTACCTCTCACGTGAGAGAGCGAGGAGGCCAGTGCTCGCGCTGCAGAGGGCGGAGCTGGCAAGCTGGTGCATGTCTGGAGAGTGAACCGGAGTAACGTTTAATATTTCTTTACTAATAAAAGTGCTAAAAAACACTTTCATATAACGTTTGTCGTCCTTATATACAATTGCAAATCCTTAGTATCAATAAAATCAATTTTTGCGTTTCAGATCGATTTTATATTGATATACGTCTCCCGTGAAGGACAACTTGCCGAGTACCTATCGATGTAGTTGGATCGTAGGAATATAAATCGATACATCGATGTAGTAGATGAATCGTTACACCCGTACAACCAGCCCAACCATGTTTGTTGCCTAAACCTAATCAAGTAGTTTTGTTGCATAAATAAACCTAAAAAGTGATGCCGGGTACACACTACACAAGAATCAAGCCGATTTTGGGCCTGATTCACCCCCCTCCCGACAATCATCAGCAAAGCCCCGATTTTTTGATGGTTCTAAAGATTATCTTTCCAGATATTCCTGTTGTGTGAGGAATGTTTTTACATCCCCCGATTGGCACAGAAGTCCATCCGGGACGCACCGATTTGAAATCGTAAATATTAAGTTTAATATGTATGATGGGATATCCTGTTACGTGTGGGGAACTCCGAGGACAGCCGATGACGCCGTCACGTAGGAAAGAACAATAGCCAATTGAGAACCAAGCTGAGAGACAACAACCGCCGTCTTGGCGGCCGCGGCTAATGCATGAGCTAATGCAAAACACAAAGCATATTGTAGTAACAAGATGGAGCTCAGAAATGGAGGACCAACTAGTTAATCTGTGGCAACAACACAAGTGTTTATTCAATATGTCAACATGACTTCATCCACCCATCCTTCGTGAATTTTCAGTACAAAGTAAAAACTAACATCGCTAATTTTTCCTGCCCGTCGTCCGCCATGTTTGTTTACAGTAAAGTCACGTTTGATTGCGCGAGATTTTGCGAGATTTCCATTTCCTTTAGTCGGGACTCTTGTTGTTCATGAATGAATCTGTTATCGTGTGGTGTGTTGTTTTGGCCAAATCGATGCTCATCACACACTATAGGAACAAAACTGTTAAGTTTAACACAACATGACATTATGTGTGGGCTCTCTCACATTTCAAAAATCTGTTAAGAATGAAAAAACTTTTAGAGTTGGCCAGCGTTAAGTAAACCTACGTTGGAAGTTTATTTTGAAAAAAGACTGTATGCATGTATTAAGCTGAAACTGTACGTTTCCTGTGCACACAGAAGTTTATTTTGAAAAGCAACTCTGTGTGTAATGAGTGGAAAGTGACAGCGTCATAGTTTGAAGCACAGGGCCGCTGACCAAGCTGACGTATTTCAATTCAATTCATTTTCATATAGCTTCAAATCATAACAGAAGTTATCTCGAGATGCTTTTCATATAGATCAGGTCTAGATCATACTCTATAATTTATTTGACGAGTAGGGAGTGAGAGCATGTTGGTTTGCACTGTAACCATGGTTACTAAACAACACAATCTAAATTTGATGATTATGTGGCGGGATCTTGAATCATAAGGAATGCCTTGGTTCATATATGAGCTTTCATCCTCAGTGGACATTGGTGATACTAATATCATTCTGCTACTTCCAACAGCATGACTGTGATATCTGTGTGCTGTAATTTGACTGAGCTATATTTCTGAGGAAAAGGAGAGCAATTTTTGACCTGAGCTGCCTCAATCAGGTTCAAAGGGTTTGGTTTCTATAAGAATTTCAGAAAATCTCAACGCCGAGAGAGAAATTAATGATTTCTCATTTCCTCCAGAGTGCAGAGTGCTCACACAGGAAGGTAATTGCTGACACAGCCCCTCTGATGAATTCCTCTCAGCTAAATTATAAAGGGAAATTACACAATGTGTTCATAATTGCAGCCATAAAGCAACTAGTCCCGATAATGAACCTGTTGATTAGAAACATTGCCCTCCGAGGACCTCCTCCTCCTCCATCGTCCTGCCCCTGTTTTAACTACAGCACACAATACACACAAATACCTACACACAGAGAAACTGACATGTGACAGCATAATCAATGAGGGCTGTCAGAGTTAACGCAATAATAACTCGTTAACACAAATTTGCAAAAGAGGCTAAATAACGCTCCAAACTTATGCTAAAGTTTTGCGAGGAAAACCAGGCATGGCCATATTCAAATGGGTCCCTTGACCTCTGACCTCAAGATCAGTGAATGTAAATGGGTTCTATGGGTACCCACGAGTCTCCCCTTTACAGACATGCCCACTTTATGATAATCACATGCAGTTCGGGGCAAGTCATAGTCAAGTCAGCACACTGACACACTGACAGCTGTTGTTGCCTGTTGGGCTGCAGTTTGCCATGTTATGATTGGAGCATATTGTTTTATGCTAAATGCAGTACCTGTGAGGGTTTCTGGACAATATCTGTCATTGTTTTGTGTTGTTAATTGATTTACAATAATAAATATATACATACATTTGCATTCAGCAGCATATTTGCCCACTCCCATGTTGATAAGAGTATTAAATACTTGATAAATCTCCCTTTAAAAGGTCCATTTTCAACAGCTTTTTTTGCCTCCTTCCTGACAAGCTAGAGTGAAGATGCTGGTATCATATGAACAACAAAGCCAAAGGAATCCATCGGTACCAACCATGTCATATTAGCTTGTCGGGAAGATCACTAAATAACGCTACGAAGTTAGGCTAAATTTTGGCGAGGAAAAACTGGCATGGCCATTCTCAAAGGGGTCCCTTGACCTCTGACCTCCAGATATGTGAATGTAAATGGGTTCTCTGGGTACTCACAAGTCTCCCCTTTACAGACATGCCCATGATAATGACATGCAGCTTTTTGAACGAAGTATAAATGTGTTAATTCGCCTATTCTAAAATGGTGTATTTGAATATTTCTGCATACTGGGGTCCCTAAACAGTCCTGAATTGCATAAATTGGGTCTCACTGTAAAGCTGAGACTCTTGTGGATCCAATGAGCCCAACTGTATTCATGTGTGATAATGTTAGTCCCTATAGGAGACATTTCATTGTAGTGAGACCATTTCTTTTTTATTTGACCTCACTGTATAAAATGACCTGTGGTGACCTCTAGGATAATCACAGCCTCATGAAACGTTACAGCCACAAACTAGAGACCTAGAGCATTCAGAGGATGGATGGATCAAACTAGAGACCTAGAGCATTCAGAGGATGGATGGCTTTCCTAGCTAGATTGACAATAAGGGGGTTTCTGAGCAGTTTACACAACAGAAGTGCTCGCCATCCAAATACTGAAAAATGCAGAAATCTCCAAATGTCAAAAGTTTTTGATCCCAAATCACAGCATTTCTTTTTCTATGGTGTTCCTCAAAGTCTTGGTGTCTTAATGTGGTATTTTGGAGGGATTATTGATCATTTCTATCAATTCTCCAGTGGTAAAAAAAATGGTTAAAGTTAGCACCAAATCTGTGTAACAAATGATATCAACCCAAAAATTACTGCAACAACATATGAGACATAATAGAGCACGGAGATGACCATCATACTTCTATCATAATGCTCTTCGCTCTTATACACTTTCACTATCTATTTTAATTGATTAATTAATTTATTAATGTATTTTTATTTCTGATTTATGACTAGAACAACTTGACACACAGTGCTGAGCTGCATCTCAAATTAATCTTCATGTTCCCAGCTTTCAGATAATGTACACCACTTCTATATGACATCTACTGTTGACCTGCTATCTCCCCCTGAACATCCCTTGTCCCTCTAAAAAAGAGGACGGAATGGCAAGGGGTTAAAGCTCTAATGGATGCAAAACCATTTATACTTTTTTTATTCTGACCACCACTTGATACCAATTAACAATTACTTTGTAAGGAAAATTGCAGCCTCTATGGAACGCTTAAGGGGTGTTTAGTCCTTTTATAAATGACTCATTGTTTCTGATGGGATGATAAAATATGTACATGTTGACTGGACAAATCATCTGAAAACTGGAAGCCAAACACTAACTATGCTGACGCCTGAGGATTTACACGGATGCACCATGCTCTCCTAAGCTGACTTTATCTGCATATGCATAACAGCTCTCTTTCTATCCACCTTATTCTCGGGGGTGTTACTGTAGAAATGATTATGTCCGTAACTTCTGGTGAGGTAGCGGAAGTAACAGTATGCTAGTTAGTCCCATAGGCTAACCCTAGTGGCTAACCACCAACGGTGCTTCTTTTGAAAAGTAATTCACCTTCAATTTACAAAATCCTGCTTTATCAGATATTTAACTAACGTTAAATTGCTGTTTTCTAAAAGGTCATCGCGACGCTGTGGTACGGTGTTCTGTACACTTTTCGCCCTTCGGCGCCACGCCAGGCAGCACTCCTCTGTTGTTGAGAGCCAGACAACCATGTTTGTGTGCTCATTCTCCGGGGGATTATCCATCAGACAGTCTACACTTTGACTGATGTCTTTTGGACCAGAGTTTTTGAGAAAAGTGGTGAAACGCCTCCACCTGTGTAGGAAGATCATTAAGCTTAACGGTGTTCAGTACAGAGCGCAGAACATGATTTCAACGGCGATTAATGAACATTTTAAATCTCAAAATATTCAATTGATGTAATAAACGTTAACTTTATTTATCTTTAATTAAATAACACTGCTGTAACATCAATATTGGGCGCAGGATTACGTGCAAACAGCGTCTGTGTTGACAGAGTCGCTGCTGCAGCGCCAAGTAGTCAGTGAGCACCATTGATGTTAAAAATGCCCGTTTCAAAGCATTTATTCAAAAAGAATAAAATATTTAACAACGTGTGATAGCATAATAATCATTTCATACAGACTACAGTACTACAGAAACATAAATTAAGTTGAAATGTACATTTTCGCTGCTGCTGTCAATAAAGTAGCTAAATATGCTAATGTAGGTTATCTGAGGCCACTTCTTCAGGTCGTCCTCCATCCCTCCACAGTAGAAGGCAGAGCTATAATCACATTATCCTGTTTGAGCTGTGATAGCTGGTGTTCACACGTTTTACTAGATTTTTTTAATACAATCGCTCTAGTAGAGATGATTAGCATAGCGTTACCATGGGAAACGATTTAGTGACACGACGCGCCGGAAGTTACGCCCATTATTCACGCAAGGCATCATGGGGGCGAGGAATAAGGTGGATAGATCTGCTATAAATGTCATCTGAAATTACTTTCTAACATTTTTTTTTACTGCCAGGCATCACTGGTCACGTCTGAATTTCTGTCTCAAGGCCAGGCTTGATTAACTAACCCCTGTCAGCTTTATATAATGTTAAACTCATTTTCCAGACTAATATGAAATTTCATTTCCTTAATGTTCCTACTAAACCTTTCACCTCTACCCCATTTGCCATCCCCAAATATGATGTTGTGCTCATTACACATAGCTGACTTGGTTCAATGGCTTTCTCATGGGAGAACCAAAGAACCATCATTGCATTAGCCAGGGTCTGGTCGACTCATGCACATCGTTTTTTAGTCTCCAAACCGAGCCATGACCCCCCCCTTTCTGAGTCCGTACTCATAATGGGAGCTGAATGCTGTTGACCTTTTTAGACTTCACCTCTTCACATTACAAGATGCAGGGTATAGCTGTGTAGAGTAACTGAGAATACCTACACAGGCACAGTGGCGCGACAGACTGATCTAGCAGCCACAACCAAAGAATGTTTCTTTATTTAAAACAACGTTTTAAGAAATAAGTTGTGTTAAGGGAGCCGACATCCTGACGTCACATCTGGGCTATAGTCTGTGTTCCACCAGCCTCTGGTCCACTAGCCTCTGGTCCACTAGCCTCTGGTCCACTAGCCTGTGTTCCACTAGCCTCTGTAACTCAATACAGGGTTTCTTTCATTGTTTTTTATAACAAAGTGAAGCATGTTCCTGGGGTTTATTATCCATATGTTACTATATATGAGTATCTCCTACAGCACTCGCTATAAGAACCCTTTTTTGTCTCTTATCCATGACATCTCTCCTCTTAAGTCATCTCTCTGACTGTTTAGCTATAATCAGAGCTGTTGCAAGGGGTGTGACAACGGTGTGGTCACTAGGGATGTGTATTGGCAAGAATCTGGTGATACGATACGTATCATGATACAGTGGTTACGATTCAATATATTGCGATATATTACGATACTTTAAGCAAGGCGATATATTGCGATTTTTAAAATAGTTAATTAACCCCCAAAATAATTGACTTGTTTAACTGGATATCAGTTCTTCTTTGCCGCTCCAAAACATAAGCCTTTAAGTGTGCTGTCGTCCTGGATGAACTGATTGCAGGTAGTTTTTCACATGACGATAGCAAACAACAACAGTGTGATGCTAGCGGAGAGTGTAACGGTAACAGTAGTCAGAGCGAGGAAAATGTCAGCCATTTGGCAATACTTCACAGTGGAAAATCCAACAAGTAAAACGTTGATATGTCCAGTATGCTCTGTTTCCAGGGGTAGCGGTACCCTGGTAGGGGGTGTGAATATTGCACCCTGCAGGACAAATTAGCACACAGGCTGTCTACACAGACTGAGGAGACAGCTAAGAGAATACAGAAGTGTTATTTATTCCTAGCTTCATTTATTTATGTTCTTTGTAACAGACAAACTGAATAATAAAATAAAGTTCTACTGCATTCATTTTCATTCTCTATTTGTTCATGTTTTACAAAGGGTTTAACCTGAGCCAGGTCATACAGCAAAGATAGTAATCATATCTAATAATAATAATATAATAATTAATAAATCATTTTATCACGCTGGTATCGGTTCGGTACTCTGTATCGACAGATACCACAAATTCAGATATTGGAATCGTTATTTGGAAGGAAAAAATGGTATTGAAACATCTCTACTAAATTCTACAGTTTGCTCCCAGTGGTGTATCGGCCATCTGGCATACCGGGACGAATCCCAGTGGTCCGTCAAGAAGAGCAGAGAATACTGCTGATTTTTTCATGACTGATTGATTGAAACCTAATTTTATATACTTGGTGATTTTAATCATTCAAATTTGGGCAGGTGGTTAATAACACATCTTCCTGTGGTGTGACATACTCAGAACACGTACTGTATATATTTTAGCTTTACCCTGACCCAACAGTAGTGCTATATTAACAAAAGCTCTGCGTAGACTCCCTGGCAGCTAATGGATCTTACCTGCCTGTAAAACTGTTGACATACGGGCAGAGCTCAGAGCTGTGCGGGTTAGTATGGATTGTACTCACTCTCTGTGTGAGAAGGCAGAACCAGTCTGGCCAGCAGCAGGAGATGAAGAGCTCCCCTGGTGAGAGGCGATAGCCGTCTGAATCTCAGGTCCATAGTCTGACTGTTGGTACGCTCTCCTCTGGTCCTGACGCTGCTGCTGATTGGCTACGACCTCACACAGTCATAGAGTGACACCTGCAAAGAGACAAGAGAGGTGTTGTTAAGGATAGAGGTTGTGTAAAGCTCAGAGTGTGGTCATGTGAAGCCTGTAAATCTGAATTTCAACACATCTCATTAAAGCTTGCTGTCCTAAGCAGCTGGCTGGGGTTGACGGGTCAAATGGTAAATGGACTTGCATTTATATAGCGCTTCTTTACACTACATGCCAGCATTCACCCATTCACACACTCACATTCACACACACACACACACATTGATACACTGATGGCAGAGGTTGCCATGCAAGGAGCCAACCTGCCCATCAGGATCTGATCTACATACTCATTCACACACCGATGGCACAGCCTTCGGGAGCAAGTGTCATTTCGACATGTGACCGGAGGAGCCGGGGATCAAAGTATTTTTACTTCAATACACCTTAATTGAATCACTTGTGACCTTTAGTCGTTATTGGATGTTTTTTGCAACATCAGACAGATATGGAAGGATCCAACCCCTTCTGACTCCCAACCCGTCAAATACCGTTGTTTGGCTGGTGTCCCTCGGCATCGGAAACCGACGCACAGAGGCACCCTTTAGCAACAGTATGTGATGAACCGGGCTTTCAACTAACTCCAATGTAAACCCACCCGCGGTGTTATTCGACGGTCGGAGCAAGTGACGTAGTATTAATAGTGTGAGAGTCTGCTGGTTGGGATGGAGGGGTGGAGGATGGGTCAAACAAACACACGACTTTCAACCAGGAGACCGTCGTTTGTGTCCCGTGTGAAAGTAAAAGTAATGTTGACTTATTTTGTCACGACAGTCTTTGGTCATGTGACCCGTCAACAGACACAAAAGTCTCAGCTTTTTAAAGCTGAACCTACTACAGCCTGTGAAAGACAAACAAGTTAGAATTAGATAATGCCTCATTTGGCCGACTTTACTAAGGAGAAATCTACAGACGCAAATAGACAAAGTGTAGTGTCCACTAGTCTGAAAGAAGACATGTTATGGAAGTAAAATAGCCCAAAATCTCAAAATTGACCAGAGCATGGGGTGTCACCTGGGGTGTCTTCTCTGATACTAGGATGCAGATTGTCAGGACCAATGATCATGAGCTCAGTTTTATCCAAGTTTAATTTAAGAAAATTTACTGGCATTCATTTTTTAATATCTGCTAGACAATTTATAAGGCTGGAGAGGTTTGTGGTCTTGGTAGGCTTTACTGGGAGATTCACTAAACCCCTGCAGTTATCAAAAATACTTCACAACCCCATAATAAACAGCAGCTTGATGTGGATTATTCTGAACATGTTTCTTGTGGCCTCAACTGATTCCACGTGGTTACGTAAATGCAAGCACCTGGAACACAAGTCCAGCCCAGTCTTCACAACTTCACTGATTGCACATCAAGGCCAAATATGTGCTGATAGAACGTTGTGGATCCAGAGATCAGAGCGATACAAATCACTCTCTTCTACCTCAGCACACAAGCAAATTACAGAGAGAGCAGTAGTCAGGCTGTACTTTCCCCTGATTTTCCTCCTTTCTCAAATGAAATCCAGAACAACATGAATCCCACCAACATCGCCATCCATGCAGATGCACACAGCCGACAGCTCGAAATGGACGGTTTGTCTGCTTTTCAGTATACTGTGAGTTAAATCTACCTGACAGCTAAAACTTTATTTTGTGGAATATATTTAAAAGAAAAGAACACACACACACACAATTCATGAAAGCTTTGGATGTTCCCACACAGTGTGACTGAAAACCTGCCTAAGTTGAACAATTACAGGAAGTCTCACGGAAAGGGTTCAGAGAAAGTTTGGGCACAATTTCCAGCATCCTTGACGTGTCATTAGGTGTGCTGTGACAGGAAGGCAGGGAGGAGACTAAGTGCTGGATTTCCACACCCTTCCTGGATCAATAGCATTTCTCCATAGCATTACTATGTTCTGGCAACAACACTTTCATGTGCGCTCACATCCATCTCACAAATCAAAACACAAACTGTTCAACTCACCAATCAGGGTGGTTAAAGTTACAAGTTATACCCTAGCGTTATAACATATCTGTAATAGGATTTGTCCCAAACTGAAAAAAGTTTTAAAATTGACACTTTTTGGTATAGTCTTTTGTTGTTTGTCCTTTTCAAGATTGTGTTTTTAGACACAATTGTCAGTGGAAGTAACTCAAAAGTTGTGGAACATTGCATTAGCAACTGCTCTTAAGACCATGTTTTAAATGGTAAATGGACTTGCATTTTTATAGCGCCTTTCTAGTCTTACAACCACTCAAAGCGCTTTACACTACAGGTCAGCATTCATCCATTCACACACATTCATACACTGATGGCAGAGGCTGCCATACAAGGTGCCAACCTGTCCATCAGGATCTAATCCAGATACTCATTTACACACCGATGGCTCAGCCTTCAGGATCAATTTGGAGTTAAGTATCTTGCTCAAAGACACTTCGTGTGTGGACTGGAGGAGCTGGGGATCGAACCACTGACCTTCCCATTGGAGGGCGACCGTCTTCATTAGCAGTTTTATTTTTTTTAGCCTTTTGCATCTGTATAAGACGCACCAGGCTTTCAACTAACTCCAATGTAAACCCACGTGTTAGTTGAGAAAGTTAACATTAACCAACGGGACCAGATTAGCAGACCCCTAAGCTGCTGGCAGACTACTGCAGGAGGAGGAGACGGTTGGCTAACGTTAGCTAGCTAGCTAGATTGTCTGTCTCAAGAACTGGCTAGTTAGCTAGCTAACTTGTCCGGAGACTGACAAGCTAGCTAGCTAACACCTGATCTCCTCCCGGTGAAGTCGTCTCCTAGCGGTGGGGAGTGAGGCAGAGGGACCGTGACCCAGCGCTGTCCTCTGTTGGGCTCATTTTCTGTAGCATGGTGAAATTAGCAAGGTAGCTAGCTAAGTAGCCAGTCACTAAATGAGTCAAATGTAACAACTTAATGCTTCGTCCACACACTCTTCTCTCAGCGTAGGAAAGCACAGTGCTATCGCCAGAGGAGGGACAACTTTGTGTGGCTCATTTTTTCTGTTGCATGACAGCATGGCGGAATTAGCAAGCTAAGCTAGCTAAGTAGCCAGCCGTTCGACCAGCGGACTGGTGGCTAACGGCAGCGCTGTAAAGATAAATTGAGGGCGTATAAATCTTTGGAAGCCTATAGTTAACTATCCTTCAGTAAAGTCAGTCAAAAAGAGAGTCGTACAATATCGGTGAAGCATTTCTGAGACGGAGAGAAAGGCTTGCTAATAGTTTAGCCTTCTGCTGACCGAAGCCAACGGCTCACGGCTGCTGTTAGCAGAGGGCTAAATATTAGCAACATTTACTCTCCAGCTCTGAAATGTTTCTCTGATATTGTAGTTCGCTAGAGCCTCCAATCACAGTTTGTAATCTCAAATATCTGTGATATCTTAATTCTGTTACCGAACAACACAGCAAGAGGACATTTTAGATGTGTAACTTTAGCCCACTGCTAGTTTTAGCCTCCAGTATTTCCTTTGTTTTGCCTCCAGCTAACACTGTGACGTAAACATGACATTGACACAAAAAGGGTCCATTCAGTATACACAAGCAATAAATCCTTCTACAGTATACCAACACAACATTGGATACAGTCAACATATAAACTGCTCTTTCATGTCTGCCAGGCCTTCCTTATGATGGGATGAGATGAATTTGATGCATGAATGGATAAGTCGGTTTGAATGCAATTATTCGTTCAGAACCAATCAGCAACAGCAGATAGCTGTGCGTGTCCGTCCTCTCTCTCCAACCAACTACTAATGCTACCGGCTCCGGCAGCAGCACCGCCATCATGGCAGGTGGCAGCAGCTCCTCTCAATTTAAAATCCCCTGTAGGTTCCCTAGGTCCCTCAGTGAGGTGGAGATGATGTGACTCCCCCAGAGAGCCACTCTCCCGCACCTACTGTGTGTCCCAGCATCCCTGGAGATCCAGCTGCAGTGAGGCGCTGGGGAGTTGAACACCTCTAGCCTCAGAAGAAGAGGATGGGAAGGAGCGAGGCTATCACTTATGCATTCAAACACTCCCTTGGCAGCTTGTGGACACATCCAGCAGAAGCTGTGGGCGCCTAGTCTAGTGCTTAATGACATCTAACTACTGCTTTGGCAAATATAGTATGCTACTGCCTCATGCTAACTTAATTTCAGAGACTAGACTCACTTCGATTTAATCCGTGTGGACAGCAGCAATATAATATGTGCACACGTTCACACTCACCCATTGTCACTCTTCATGGAGCTATAGACCACTTTTCTGTTAGTAAAGATGATGAAGTATGTGGGCGGAGGGTAGATCTGAACATGTTAGCTAATGCTGGCCAGCAAGTTTTGTTGGCTTGTTTTTTTATCAATGGCTGAAGAAAATACTAGTTTTTCTGAATATACAGTCACTCATTCTCAGGGACCACAAGGACTTATCAAAGAGAGTATTCCAATATCGGCAAAGCGTTTCAGAGATGGAGAGGCTACGGTGACAAGTTTGCACCCCTGAGCAATGGGAGTGAATAGAGAGAGAAAAAAGCATAGCAAACCGTAATCTGCGCACAGGAGCAATAGATTTTTCTAAGGCTAAAATATTAGCAACGTTTTCTCTCCATCTCTTTAACGCTTCGCCGATATTGTTGCTCGCTATAGCCTCGAATCACAGTTTGTCATCTCAGATGTATGCGATATCAATCCTGACACCCAACAACACAGCAAGATGACATTTTGGATGTGTAACTTTAGCCTACTACTCTGAGATGATTCGTGTGTTTGCCTCCAGCTAACACTGTGACATAATCATGAAGTTGGCTGTAAAAGGCTCTATTACTGTAAATGCTGTTTGGTACACTATGTGGATAGTAATAATTCCCTATTGTGAAGTGAACCAGCCTTTGATTCAACCTCTTAATGTTTGGAATAAATATCCCCTTTAAGATACAATCAGTAATGCTTTACAATAATACAATATGAATATGTTGTTCATGATCATGTCGTTTTCAAGCTCTCTAACTAGATAAGAGTTTGCCCGGCTTTGAGTATTTCCTCAGAAAGGTTTTTCATTGTCTTCTTTGCTTTGTTTTAGGGCTCCCATCTCAGTCCCTGTGTGTGTGTGTGTGTGTGTGTGTGTGTGTGTGTGCGTGCGTGCGTGCGTGCGTGCGTGCGTGCGTGCGTGCGTGTGTGATGGATGTGTGAATAGAAACTGCACTGACAAGCTTGCCACATCAACCTAAAAGTGATATGTCAATGTTGTGTTCACACTGTGTTTCCGCTGCCCCAAAGTATCCAAAAAAATCAGTTACTACAGGTTTAATATTTCAACTTGGTAAAGCAATCAAGAATAGCAAAGAACATGATCATTAAAGCATTTTTAGTCCCTGTAGGTCCAGTTTGGCTCCAGTCCCAGTTCACCAGAGTGACCCGTACATGTACCTTGTAAAGGCTCAGATACCTTCTGTGGTCTGCCATGGAGCTGAGGTAATAAAAGCAAAGCCTCACAGCTGAAGTCTGAGTTAGGGAGTAACACAAAGTCATTATTACCCACAAGCATCTTGCAACATTTTTGAAGCTGTGGGGCACAGGCTAAGACATCCCAAAGAATTCAGAATGATATGGTACAATAGCAGAGAGATGATACACTGCTGCTGACTGATTTCAAATTCCAGACGACCATTAGCTGAAATATTTGTTTTGGAGGGAGTGCCTGGAAGGTAGTATTGCTTTCATATTTCTAACAATGCATTGTGAACACTGGCAGCGGTGTTGAGTTAAGGTATAGTACCAGGCAGACCTAATGCAGACAGCTAGACTGTATATGTTCCCATAAAACTGACAACAGGAATAAAAATAGTCAGATAAATAGCAAAACCAAAGAATTCTAAATATTAAATAGAGAGTTATGAAAAGTGCATATCCAATTATGATTGGTCTCGTTTTGTCCAACAAACAGTTCCACAGATATTCAGTTTACAATGATATGAACCTCACATTTAAAACTACAACAGAGTATTAGGGCCACATTGAGGAAAAAAGAAAAATTTGAGATTTCGAGAATAAAGTCATATTATTACGTGAATAAACTCATAAATTCATGAGAAAAAAGTCGTAATACTATGAAAATAAAGTCATAATATTATAAAGTAGTAATTTTACGAGTTATTTTAGAGGGGAAATAGCACGAGCAACAGATTTTATTGATATTACCTGATGATATTATCAGTGTTTATGGGTACATAATTGTTTTTTTTGAGGGAAGATATTGTAGTGGCACAAAATAGACTTGAAAAACAGGCTACTATAATGTACATGTAAAAGGTAGTGTCCCAACAACAAGCTTTTGGGTTCTATAGAAACTGACACTATCATACCTGTGCATGACATAATAATGGTGGATAATGTGATTTAAAAATAATGAAAATTGATAATGTAATGATAATGATGATAAGTGCTACATGCAGTAACTGCACAAAATCTAATGATGGTCAATAATATAATAAAAATCTAAAAAAAACAACAACCTGCAAATATAACACATAACATAACATAATGGTACATACTGTACAGAGAGCTTTTTCACTGAAAACGGTGAGAGTGCCTGACAGCTAAACAATGACCTGAAACTCACTATCAAGCTCTGTAAAGCTGAGGGGAGCTGCAGGTTCAGCTGATTATTAAAACTTTTCAGGGAGCAACCTTCTCTTCTGAAAAGTGAAGCCAATGCAGAAGTGACTTAAACCTGCATTCTTTCTAACAACCAGCAGGGGGCGACTCCTCTGGTTGCTAAAAGAAGTCTGATTGTATAGAAGTCTATGAGAAAATGAGCCTACTTCTCTCTTGATTTATTACCTCAGTAAACATTGTAAACATGAGTTTATGGTCTGAAGTTTCAAGTCTTCTTCAATACAGCATGATGTTCATTTAGTAAATGATGGTCCCATTTAGAGTCAGATAGACCATAAAGCAGGGGATGCTTTAGGGCAGGGCTACCTTGTGATTGACAGGTTGCTACCACGGTGTTGTCTGGTCTGGGAGTTGTCCGTGTTTTCGTCTTACAACTTTAAAGCTTCAGTAGGCAGAATATTTTTGGCATCATTGGGCAGAAATCCCATAATAACCTTTCAGCATATTGTAATTCAAGTGTTCTGAGAGAAAACTAGACTTCTGCTCCTCCTCATGGCTCTGTTTTCAGGCTTTAGAACATCTAGCCCTTGACGGGAGACTTAAACCAACCACAGGTCATTTCAGAGAGAGAGCGTTCCTATTGAATGTACCCCGGCTGGTGGGCGGTGCTTGGTATTTCCTCAACAGATCTCAACATGGCTGCCGGATAACAAGCGTTCTCATTTTATAGCTAAACAGTACAATATGAGATGATTCTGAAAACATTTGAGGCGAGAAATAGGCTTTACAGTAACAGAATATTGATTCATATTTGATCAGCTCCGACTGCTTGTTTTCTTCCGGTCTGTGAAATCTTATAGATGCCGTTAGGAGCCGTTTTTTTTCAGATTACCTGTCTCATGCACTAATGTCTGGACGTAGACCGTTTTATAAAAATAACTTTATTAAATCATATTTGCTCCATTTCAACCCACTGCTGCTTTAACCCTTTCACAGTGTGATTTCAGTTCATCAAAGTTAACTGTAACATTTTGTTTGCCTAAAAATGTCTTGTTCGGCGTTCGGTTGAACTTAGCTCCACCCTCTGGTGTCACTTCTGGTTGCAAAAAAACAAGATGGCGACGGCGAAAATGCTGAACTTGAGGCTTCAGAACCGTAGTCCACAAACCAACGGGTGACGTTGCGGTGACAGTCTATGCACCTTTTACATTATTTGATACATTGTTATTATAACAATATTGATTATAGGCACTTTAAGTGCTCCTGCTTCCTTTTCAAATGATTATGCTTGTTTGATCTTCCGTAATGGTAATGGTATTTACCGCAGCTTCTACGTACACATATAAGATTATAACGTTAACTACCAACAGCAATTCATGAACCACAGAAAGGAACACATGGGTGTTATGTGCAACAGCGACAGATGCACTCCTGCAGCTACAATATGGGCAACAATAAACACCGAGTGTGAAATGTTGAGGGGAACTATGTGTGAGATAACGTGACTACATTATCTACATATACTGTGTGTTGTAAGTGCTTTACAAGTCTCCAGACTCCTGAATGTCTGGACTGTAAAAAGGAAACCAATAAATATTGTGCATTCTTAAAGCACCAAGGACCACTTTATTGATCACTGGATGTGTTGACTGCAGTAACAGTCAAGTCATCTCATCAAGCTGTCTGTCAGGTTTTTGACAATTCCATTAATTACGAGACTGTTATTGATCAAAGCAGTTATGGCTCGCCGTATTAACAAACTGTATAATCCAGCAGGAAACACTAAGACTGCCTTTGATACAGTAATAAGACGCTGGGGTTGGACGGCTGAGAGTGAAAGTTAGGTTTATCAACCTCTAAAGTCTTCTTAGCTTAAAATAGATGTATTCCACCTTTTCTTTTTCAAGATAACCAGGTCTGAAAATAAGGAAACCCCTTCATAGTGCAGTGTCCATTTTAATAGTAATAATAACGTGTTAAAGCTAACTCGTTTCACACCACTAATTTCTTTGATGCAAGGCAACTTGCGATTTTTAGGTTGTAGTCCCCATCAAGTTAAAAAGAGAAACGGCTAAATTACATGGATTCAATCAATTCATATTGTATATATGTAACAATCAAAAATCCCTCCAAAATACCACATTAAGACACCAAGACCTTGAGGAACACCATAGAAATATCCATGCTGCTGAGATGGGTTAAGGTCTGAATCCAGGAGTTAAGCCCACACGCTGCTATAAAGATGTGAAAATCACTCTGCCACACGGAGTTCATCTCCACAGAGACCATCTAAGCAGATGGGTTGTGTAACAGCCGCTTTACAAAAGGAAGAGAGAGTGCAACTACAAGCTACTTTTCTTGTATTATTCTGAAAAGCTACGAGTCTCTAAAGATAGTAGTTGTAGAAAATATCAGAAGAAAGTTCCTGGAAATATTTCCATCAATTGGTGGGTTGGTCTTCCTACAGTTAGCCTATGTGATCTTGATTTCTCAAACTTCCTGACCTTTTCTGTGCTCATTTGTGTTGACTTTGAACTAGTGCAGAAACAACAAGTCAAGGAACAGAAAATGAATGGACATTAATGTTCATAATAAACTCATCGCTTGAGTTTATTATTCATCAAGCAAAAATGACAAACATTCTAAAGTTCCAGCTTCATGGTTAAATTAACTGTTAATGAGAAAACAAGACTGCAGCAATGCTAACGCTCTGTCAGGCTGTATGGTGCTTTGAACTAAATGCTAACGTCAGCATGCTAACAGTGACAATGCTAACATACTGATGCTAAGCAGATATGATGATTACTTTGTTCACCATTTAAGTTTAGCTTGTTAGCATGCCAACATTTGCTAATTGACACTAAACCCAAAGTACATCTCAGGCTGATGGGAACGTCATTAGTTTATGAGTGAAAAAACGTAGTAACTAAAGCTAAGGTTGGTAATCTTAATAAACTAGCAAGAGTACGCGGAAAAACCCAGCCCACGCGGGAGAAACCATACATGAGACACATTGCTGACGTTGAATAACCTGTTTCCACTGGTGTTAAACACTCTTTTTTACTATTTATTCCTCTAGGTGACACAACTTTGCTCCGTGTTGCAAATGCAACACGTACAGTAAGTTCCTGTCGTTACAGGCGACCCCTCCTCCCCCAGGTTTCCCCTCAACCCGTGTCTTGCTCTCATTGGCTGTAGCTCGTGGCCGTAGTCCCCGACAGGTCCAGATATTTAGCATGCTAGATATCTGGAATGTGTCTGCGAGACTCGCGTCTTTGAGCAGTTCACACATGATGCCCGAGCGTTGATGTGCGAGCGACGAGCCAACACCGATTTGCCTCTGACCTTAGACTTCTGTCAGGGAGCTCCAAAAACTGTCGGGGAGCAAAAAATCAGGGCTTAGTTTGTGTAGTGTGACCTAGGCATTAGTGTCACACAGCTAGGTGAAGGTTTAGACGAGACACAAACTCTTTTCATTCTCTGTTATGCTCCAGAACAGATCATGCAAAATTGACGGATCGTGCATGTATCATAAATTCTCCTTGAAGATGAACAATAGGAAAGAGAATTTAGTTTACTTGATGAGACATTGTCTAAAGCTTTGTTTCATCTATCCACTCTGATTCACTATAGGAGTTAATTACCAAAAGCTTCTGGATGGGTCTTTCTATTGACAGCAGTGGCACTTAGCTGCAGATGCAGAATACTTCACATAAAGTGCCATTGGACTGCTATTATACTCTTTCCATAATGATGCTGAAACCATCAGTGGCAAATCACACAAATGGGTTTCATTTGGGTTAATATACATTCAATTCAATCAGCTCTGAAGGGGAAATGATGTGTTCAGTCTCAGAGAAAGACAGAAGAGACGAGCGGGAAGTGAACTGTCTCGGTTGAAAGTGAATTGTGTATAACTGTTGAGATGGGGGGTGAATTCAGAATGAAGCTTACAGTAACTTAATAGACAGATACCGAATAAAACGTTCACTGGTTGTCTGACTCTGGACCTCCTAACTCTCTTTTTGGATGCTTCCTGCCACTGTCCTGGCAGTCAACGTCAAATAGAGAACAGAAGAAAAGGACAATCAGTGAGACAAAGAGAGAGATTGAAGAGAGGGCAGTTGCTGAATGGTTTTATTGTGCACTGGTGATGAGCTCCACTCTACAAACTATAAAGGAGTATTCAATTGCCCAGCTTAAGTGTACTGTTAAAAGCTTTCCTTTGTTTTGTCTTAGTCAAGCCTTTCTCCACTTCAAGTCCAAAGTCCACAGAGATAAGGGCAGCAGTCATTCAGACAGGATGGAGGAGGAGGTGCTGGTGGAGGTGTCCGGGGTGGGGGGGGTTTGTACTGAGCTGCCAACATCACTGGCTGGATCAAACAAAGCTAAAAGCGACGAGTGCGCTGAGCTGGCTTGTGTTCTTTAGGCCAGTTACACACAGCAGCAGTCTATAAGAAGTAAATAAAGGAGTACAAAGCATGACATGTGGCCCATGAATGAGGTCCACAATGCAGTAAGGGTGGGAAAGATTCATTTGAGTCCATGCAAAGGTAGAAGGAAGTTACCACATTTATTGTTATAGTCTGAGTAACGTGATGTCATATCCGTTTAGTATCCGTCAACCAAAACAAACCGAGCCGAAATGACAAAGCAGCGAACAGCGGAGGGTTCGCGTGGATACGACCTGCACCCTCACAAAGTTTTTATAAATAATTCCTGACAATGACTGATATATTTGACTTCAGGACATCTCTGACTACATACATGCTGAAAATCAAACATTTTAATGCATTAATTTAGATATTTTCCAAAGTAAAAGTCCCTAGAAGTGTATGATTCAATTTAAAAAAGTTAACAAAAATTGCAATAAATCCTAATACCAAATCGCAAATCTTAAAAATCGTAATACCCATCGAATCGGGCACCCAAGTATCGTGATAGTATTGAATCAGGAGATAGGTGTATCGTCCCAGCAATGCAGCATGCAACACAACCTGCTGCATGTTACTGGTATCACATAAACATGATGATAGCAGAAAAATCAAATCAGGGCAAAAATGCAGTCATCAAACCATCAAAGGCAAAAACATCGCCTTCAGTGCCGCGCTCTGCTCTTCTTTCAATGAAGAAATACTCTCCAGTTCTGACATAACTGATTCTATTGCAACATCCACGCTAACCAGCCCTCTCCGTGTCGTTGCCTCTCCGTGTCGTCTCATACTATGGTTTCACCGAGCCTCACACACCTAAGCCACGCCCGTAGCGGCCAGTAGCTCCTCACAGGACGCTGATTGGTCCGTGATCTGGCTTGCTGGACGCAAACGCATAACTTGCTGCCCGACAAGATGGATTTTCATGTGATTTGTGATCTTGCGATTCTCGCGTGATCTCGTGACATCGCAGGAACCCAGCTGTCGTGCAAGGTTACCGTGTCGTACCATGCAGTACATAAGAGGGAAAGAATCACCCAGTGGATCAAAATGAAGTTTTCCATTCCATCACTGGATTAATAAAAACTTAACTAATAAACATAGGAAAATATATTTAAACTCCAACAAATTAATACATCCGGGTGAAACGCCAACAAGCCTGAGAGAGAGAGCAAAGCATCAGTGTGGTCATTGGAACCTGGAGCAGGGATTCACATTAAATAAGAGTTTATGAGTGCAGCCTCTTTGAGTTGTTAAACGAGATGCAGGAAGTTGGCTCCGGTCTTCAGCTCGCTTGAGCGGAGGAGTTGTAGCCTCGTAGCATTTATTCACCGACAAATAAACTGTGCACACACTGTCTGCTACACCTACGTTCACAGCTAGAACGCCACCAACAACCTCACACTCACCGCCAACACACACACACACACGGTCTGTTGGAAACCCGCTGACGTTACGCCGCACTGACAGACCGGATGTGTGTGACTACGGGGAGCACGAAGTTACCAGCAGAGCTACAGCTGCTAACGTAGTACAAACACACACACTGTTTGCTGGATAATCAATATCGTTAATCCGGGCAGACACACAGCTGACAACCTGCTAAACTAAACTAAATGTGCGGTGGAGACTTTTACTGGGAAAGTGGCTGCATGTCCGCGACACTACACGCAGCATCGTAGCTGCTAAGTTAATGCTACCGGACGGTGAACTGGAGACAGTGAACGCAGCATCGTGGCTGCTAAGTTAATGCTACCGGACGGTGAACTGGAGACAGTGAACGCAGCATCGTGGCTGCTACTGTAAACGCTCCCGGATGGTGAACTGGAGACAGTGAACGCAGCACCGTTAATTTAGTCAGGTAATTATTGACTGCAGTTGTTCAGTCAGCTTGGCTCTCAATTGGCTATGGTTCTTTCCCACGTGACTGCGTCATCGGTTGAATGATGATCTTTGGAACCATCAAAAAATCAGGGCTTTGCTGATTATTGTCCGGCCCAGCATAACAATGCTGGCAGAGACAGGATGTTACTGGATGCTTATTAGTGCAACAGGTCAAGCAGCTATATCAGCTTCTGAAGGAGATATTTTTGGGCAGTGTAGAATAATGTATTGTATTCTCAGTATGAGATGGTCACCATCAAAGTGCAACCAAGTAAGAACATGTCGTACTGAGAAGAGTTCAGAAGAACAATCAGAGTTATGTTTTTTTTTCAGTACAACATGAGTCAATTTCCTGCGTATCTCGAGGAGAGAGAGAGAGATGGCTTGGGTGAATAATTTATGTCCTTCTAAAAGCCATCTCTCAGCCAATTACTGCCAGAGCAGCCCAATTTCCTCAAGGGCCAGTGTGCTGTCGACCCAAAACCTCTGCAGTCCTAAACTTTAGTGAAACACTGCACAGCAGCAAGGCCACAATCAAAGCTACAATCATGAAACAGTATTCAGGTTTATCGTCGATAATCACTCACTATTGCTGTGGTAAATGTGGGCGCTGGAATATACAGTATGCAAAGTAAGAGAAGGCCAAAAGTGAGCCTATGTTTGTGTGTTGAAGTGTGCGCGATCTCGACTGACTTTACTGTCTTTCAGAGGATGTAGCAGGTTTAGTACAGCTAGAAACTAAAAAACCTAAGGAATCCATCGGTACCAACTGTGTCATGCTAGGTGACCTCTGACCTCAAAATATGTGAATGTAAACGGGTTCTATGGGTACCCACGAGTCTCCCCTTTACAGACATGCCCACTTTATGATAATCACATGCAGTTTGAGGCAAGTCATAGTCAAGTCAGCACACTGACACACTGACAGCTGTTGTTGCCTGTTGGGCTGCAGTTTGTCGTGTTACGATTTGAGCATATTGTTTTATGCTAAATGCAGTACCTGTGAGGGTTTCTGGATCAATATCTGTCATTGTTTTGTGTTGTTAATTGATTTACAATAATAAATATATACATACATTTACATAAATCAGCATATTTGCCCACTCCCATGTTGATAAGAGTATTAAATACTTGACTAATGTCCCTTTAAGGTACATTTTGAACAGATAAAAAATATGATTAATTTGCAATTAATCGCGATTAACTATGGACAATCATGTGATTAATCACGATTTTAATCAATTGACAACCCTAGTATTTACTAAACTGATGACAAAAATTGAGTACTACGTAACTTAATAATGTTATGGTAGTACTCAAGGTACTGTGGTACGGTAGTACTACACGCACATATGCGCGGTCGCGTGTGGCTACGCTGTTCAGACGAGACTCCAACACAAACTACACGGAAGCACCAAAACCTCTTGATTGTATCTAGTGAAGCCCGTCTGTTAAACAGTGTTGGCCGCGGTCGGAGGACGTGGGGGAGACCGTAGCTTTGGTCTCCAGGACCAGAGTCTCTGCTGTACTCTGTAATCTGCTACTCTGCCTGCCTTCACTCACAGCTTGCTCCACCTCTACACGTGCATGCGCGCACACTCCACACTGCAGAAGAGTTAGTTTAGCTCTGAGAATATCTAGTGAATGTTCAGTGGACATTTGTGCAGAAATAACTGCTGCAGCTCCTCCAGACCAACAGAGGTTTCCTGTGTCTTGTGAAGTGACGGGGCTCCGCAGAGAGAAACGTTATCGTCTCCGACCAAAAGTCCGGTGTCTCCCCTGTTCCCTCCGGCCGTGGTCGGGAGGCTGAGGCAGGAAAAGCCAACACTAGGATCAGCAGTGATTCATGGAGAGACCTTGGTCTGGTCAGCTAACATTACTGCCAAGCAGCTGAAATATAGAGTGATATTGTGGTTTTAGCTGACGTGTGTCGCCTCACTGTTTTGAGCGATGCTCGTTCATGTCTATGTAGAGCGAACAAGCGCGAGCACGACGCTGACTTTTGTTGACTTACGTAACGGCCACAGGTGTCGCTGTTAACAAGACATTCTGAATCTTACAAACAGTCCCTTTAATGAACACAGTATATTTTGGAAGTTGGTTAAATCTTCAGGGGCTATGACACCCTCTACTCTTCCTGATCTTTTTAAGGTAAATTAAAGCAAAATGAAGGGAAAACATAATATAGCAGATGCTTTTAATAAGCAATTTAGCAACATCGGCTTTTCAAATCACCCTGTCGATATTGAAGGCCGTGTAATGAAAATTCAGAGTTTTGTTTCTGAACACATTATAAATGTTTGAAAATCATTACTGAACACATGGTGTAAAGTCTGTGAACACTGTAGTACTGGATTGTAAAGTCTGTGAACACTGTAGTACTGGATTGTGGAGTTAGACCGTTAAACTGTTTTTCACCAGTTCGGTGTTCAGGATTTTTTAGGCGGGGCTAAATAATGGCTCGATGACGCACTGGAGCCATCTTTAACATACCTCCACCCATCTTCACAAACCTGAACCTTTTTGAAACGAAGAATAGATACCCAGACAGTTATTATAGGGTATCTCAGCTAGCTCAGTCAGTAGAGCATGAGCCTCATACATCCAGGGTCATGAGTTCGAGCTTCATGTAGGGCGTTGATATTTTCATGATTATAATCCATCCCATGTCTGATGTATATTTATTATTTTTCTGTAAACTCTCTGCCTCGGAGGAAATGTGCCCGGCGGAGGCCAACCTGCGCCGGGGAGAGGTCCCACGAGGGGATCCTCCCACACCGAGTGGCCGTCCCTAACCCGCCGAGTTGAATCCCCCGGGCAGATTGCGCGTCGGGGGCCGTTACCGGCCTCATACCGTCCACGGGCTGAGCCTCCATCAGAAGGACTCAGGCCCCCGAGTGACACCGGGCAAGCGGTCTTCCGTACGCCGCAATTCCCCAATCCGGACGGCGATTCGGCGCTGGGCTCTTCCATTTTCGCTCGACGCTATTGAGGAATCCTGATAGGCTGCACCTTCCCCTCTTGTGGGCGTGGTTCAGCCATGGATGTATTAAGAGAGGTTTCAGGTTTCAGGTTTCAGCGCCATCAGCGACACGCCCCCAGCGTCTCAGAGCAGAGAATACTGATGATTTTTCCATGATTTTAAAAGCTAATTTTATATACTTGGTGATTTTTTTCATCATTCAAATTTGGCTGGATGGTTAGTAACACATTTTGCTGTGGTGTGACAAACCCAGAATGCATATTTATTTTGCTTTACACAAACCTTAAAGACAGTGTAGCCACCACCTTAAGTTGCCCTGGAAATAGTTTTAAATTCTCCCCATTTCTCCCACTCCCAGTTCATAAAGCTCTATCAAGTCTCGATGTATAAAGTCTGCAGGTCCTGATCAAACTGAGCCGTGTTTTCTAAATACAGCCGCACATCTGATTGCGAGACCCATTGCCTCCATTTTGATCTTAGTCTGAGCAGTGGTTTGATCCCCAGTTCCTGGAAGTCAGCGTTCATCCTTCCTTTATTAAAAAGTGAAGGATAATTATCGCCCTATTTCCAGACTGTCTGTCGTATTTTTAAGTATTTGAATCCCTTGTAAACGAACAGCTTAAACACTTTTTGCCTGATAATAATATCCTAATTATAAGTACAACTCAGGCCGGGTTTAGATAAGGACATAGTATTATAACGGCAGCCATATCAGTCACAAATGATATTCATTCTGCTCTGGTTGATAAAAAATCATGTGCTTATTGCCTTATCCACGGCGTTTGATTCAGTGGATCATGGTCCTCTCCTGCAAAGACTCAAACGTATAGTTTCTAGTGACCCTAAAACATGATTAACGTCTTTATGGTACTGTTTCGTAACCCAATTCACCTGGTTAACACGGGGGAAAGATGGTCGCTTTTAACTTTTATTAATATTTAACCAAAGCTACAATCTTTTCCTAACCCTTAACCAAAATGATTTTGCAGCCTAAGCTCGCAAAACATCAGACACAACCCCCGCTCTCTAGTGTCAAACTCCTGTAACAGCCTGATAAACACCTTTTTGTAAAAGTCCTGCCATTAGACAGCACATTTCCAAAAATCACCTGAAGCCAGCAGCATGATCTCCATCTCAACAACAATTTCTCCAAAACAAAGAAATGTGATTATTTTTTGATCGAGCTGACAAGCTGCTGTTAAAACGAAATGAAATAAAGCACAATGAAAGCCTTTGTACTACCACCATGAGAGGCTGGTATTACTGTTAGAAAGGGTCAAATCAAAATGTTCCTCTGGCAGAAAAGCTGCTGATTACATGTGGTAGAAGGCCTTTTAATAACAGCTCTCTATTTTCTATAATTATGGTCTAATTAAGTTAAATTATGGTGTAAAACAATACAGTAAATCATAGCAAATTACAAGTCAGTAAAGCAACCATTATAACATGAGAGTGTTTTGGTCTCCATTTGCTATTGTTGGTTTCTAAAATCTCTGAAATCTCAATGACCGGCTTCCTGACAGCAGAACACATTTTGTCACATTCCAATGTTTGTAACGCACACTATCACCGAGCTGTCTCCTCACACGTCACCACGTTGTGTTTCACCATACTGAAGGCCACAGACAAACTAAAGCTCTTAAGGTGGCACTTCCTGACAGGACAGCTGCTCGCTGACCGCCTTCATAAACACCGTTAAATATGAACGCTGTCACATTCCCTCACGCCTTCTAGCCTGGAGACTAAACTGTGTCAGCAGACGGATCAATAAGACCTGACTCCTGGAGGACTGAAGTAGCTGGGTTTGGACGGATGAATGGGTGTGGATGATCACAGCTACCCAACAAAATAATGTTGGCTATTTTGGTAGATCACAGCACACTTAACATAATGCACTGCAGAAGGATTTATGTTTGGTTTTTGTAATGATTACGCACTGAGGTGATTCACACAGATACTGATAATGAAAAGGTGCAGCTTTTTATATTGTAGACTCTCATTGAAACACTTTATAAATAAAAAGGTAGTCCAGAATTATCTGACTGCTTGTAGGGGTGGGAGATATGACCAAAAATGTATGTCACGGTATTTCTTTTGGTTTTTGCGGTGACGGTATTATATCACGGTATTACAAAATTAAAAGGGATACTCCACTCAAATCACACCTCTTTTATTTCTATTGGCAATGTAATAATAATAATAATAATATATTAGATTTATATAGCGCTTTTTAGTGGTCTCAAAGACGCTTAAATGTAAGAGGACATATCCTAAAGGGACTCTATGTAAGAATCAGAAATGTCTTGTTAACAGCGACACCTGTGGCCGTTATGTCAACGAAAGTCAGCATCCTGTTGCTCGCGCTCGCTCTACATAGACATGAACGAGCATCGCTCAAAACAGTGAGGCGACACACGTCAGCTAAAACCACAATATCACTCTATATTTCAGCTGCTTGGCAGTAATGTTAGCTGACCAGACCAAGGTCTCTCCATGAATCAATGCTGATCCTAGTGTTGGCTTTTCCTGCTTCAGCCTCCCGGCCGGAGGGAACAGGGGAGACACCGGAGTTTTGGTCGGAGACAATAACGTTTCTCTCTGCAGAGCCCCGTCACTTCACAAGACACGGGAAACCTCTGTTGGTCTGGAGGAGCTGCAGCAGTTATTTCTGCACAAACGTCCACTGTGTATTCACTAGATATTATCAGACTAACTCTTCGGCAGTGTGTAGTGTGCGCGCATGCACGTGAGAGGTGGAGCGAGTGAAAAACAAGCGCGGTGTGTGAGTGAAGGCAGGCAGAGGAGCAGAGGAGCAGAGTACAGCAGTGACTCCAGTCCTGGAGACCAAAGCTACGGTCTCCCCCGCGTCCTCCGACCGCGGCCAACACTGTTTAACAGACGGGCTTCACTAGATACAACCAAGAGGTATGGTGCTTCACTGTAGCTTGTGTTGGAGTCTGAGTCTGAACAGCGTAGCCAGACGCGAGCGCACAATGACATGATTTATACGTGTTAGGAATGACAAACAGTCGCTTTAAGAAAGTTTTTTTTTTTTTTAAACAGATGTGTTTATTGGCTCCAAATTGAAAATGAGTTCTAGGCCTACATGTGTCTTGGGAGGAGTAGCCTGCCCCATAGTGTAATTGTAATGTGATTCATTCAGAGTTAACAGTAACAGTCTGTTGTTTTCAAGTTGTGAGTGAACTGTAGCTGACTGTCGAGCAACCTGCATCTCAGCAATACAAATGTTGTTTTCTCACACGTTCAACCTCCTGTTGTTTTATTATTTCAAAGATTTTTCACCTCTTTTGGGAACTGGGAATTACATCACATTTCATTTAATTTGCCTAACCATAGACAACCTGTGTGGGTGTGATGTAGTTTATCGGGTGTTGTATCCGTTGTGTGTGTGTGTTAACCAAGACGTGTGTGTGTTTATCACGGTAATGGCGGTATTGCAAAATCCATGTCTTGCCCGGTGACGGTGATTAAACCGCTCTACCGCCCACCCGTAACTGGTTGTATTAATTTATGAAGAAGTAGACATGCAGTAACATAGAACATTGAGGATAAAGGGGTCGTTCACATGCCGCGTCTTAAAACACATGGAAAACGCTAGCTGTGCCGCTTTCATCCTTATATCCAAGGTGCTTCGGAGGTTGCGCTAATGTTGCGCCTGCCGTTACCAAGCAACCAAAACCTGCGTGCTGCGATGATGATGATGATGATGAAGTTGTGGTATTTTAGCAGTAAAAGCCTCGCTGACTAAACTAAGCCAAACGATTCAAAACAAAGATAAATGGATTTCCAGCACCGTGAATTCCTCACAGTAGCTTTACTGCTGGATGTGTCTGTGTCGGTCCGGCTGACCTTTCAACCGATGTTGTGACGTTCTTGGACGGAAAGGCTGAAGCAAGTAAAATAGTCCGTTGGACAGATGGTAAAGCTCTGGGTAGTCCTGCACTCAAATCATTAACTTCTACTCTACATATTTACCGTAGACTGATCTTTATGGAATAAAGAAAAGATGTCTGCCGGCTGTGATTGGTTGTTTCTCGTCACATGACATGTGGTGCGTGCTGCAGTGTTCCAAAAGTTGAACAATGTTCATTTCGAGGTGCAGTCGTTGTGCCCTGACAAACAGTCGAACTGGCCTGATGCACGTCTACATTGACAACAACGGCCCCATATCGAGATACATCGGGAATCATTGTGCGTTCCAATCAGTGACAGGTGAGTCATGAGGCCTGTGAAGATTCACACCTCTATCTACCTACATCGACATGACTGATCCCCATTCACAAACTGTTCCAATTTGAGTTTACAATAATCCCAGTCCTGGTCCAGTTTACGTTCTCTGGATGAGGATTTCCACACGCTAACCCTGGACAGAGAATCAGTGAGTCAGTCCAAAGGACATTTTTTAAAGGGCACTTCACTGAGCACCTCAGTTGCATGGTTATGGAAAAGGTCATTTCAGTTTAAAAAACAAGTTTTGTAGTGGAAAGCAAACTCTATTTCATCAAATTCTTTTTTTAAAACCTGAAACATAGTTTCATATTATGACGTACAAATCCAGGTTAACAGAATTCAAATTCAATGGCTGTCAGCATAAATATCTGTCCATACTCTGCAGTATCGCTGAGTCACTTATCATTTCCCTCCGCATCAGCCATCAGCATACTAATGTATCTGTAGACAGACAGGCTGGCTGAGAGGAGGGCCCTTCAGATCTGTCTGATGATAAATCCCCCCCTTCATGTATGAATGATGACACATATTCAAAAACTCCAACCCGACAAGCCCCCCCCCCCCCCCCCCCCCACGCTCTCCATTTTATTGTTCCATCCAGCCTGAAAAAAAAGACGAGTGGTTGTCTTAGACCATAACTCCTGTCATCACAGCCAATCAGGTGGACTCTCCCGCTGCTTTCAGCAGGTGTGTCAGCACTCATCCTTTGCTGGTCTGGTGACTTCACACACACACAGGCAGTGTTAGGCTGCACTGTCATACGTCCCATCACTGCTCCAACAATGTGTTCCGCGCTCTGATTGGTCAGTAGGAGGTGCTTTAATACGAGTTGATCTCTTATCTAACACATAACCTGCTCCAGAGCAGGTTATGTGTTCAGCATCAGTTACCATGGCGATCTGCCTCGGTAAGAAGTGAACCACCGTCGTAGGACGGAAAACCCTGAAGTTACCTCGTTAACCCCAAATCCTGCTTCGTAGTACAGGCCAAGATAAAGGAAAATTAAAATTGCTATCCCAATGGATCCTGTGTTGTGTTTACTTGGAAAACCAACCGAAAAAGTAAAGGGTAAAGACCAAAGACAAATACTGCGCATACTTCTACTGGTTGCTAGAAAGATGATAACTGTACTTTGGAAGAAAGCACTGTCGCAGACGCAAGCCCAATGGACTCAGAGACTGAAACAAGTTTACACAATGGAATATATGACGGCAAAATTGCAAATGAAGATGGACATTTTTCTACAAAGATGGACTCCGGTTATGATGTACTGAACTACATGAATGTTAGGATGTGGACAGATATCCAACAACAGATGTTCAATAGTGTTATGATAAGTATGGGGGGGGCTAGAGGGGTAGAGCAGGTCGTCCACCAATCGGTGGTTCGATTCCCGGCTCGTCACATGCTGAAGTGTCCTTGGGCAAGACACTTAACTCCAAATGTCTGTGCCGTGGTGTGTGAATGAGTATTTAGATCAGATCCTGATGGGCAAAGTTGGCTCCTTGCATGGCAGGCTCTGCCGTCAGTGTATGAATGTGTGTGTGAATGTAGTGTACATGTAGTGCTTTGAGTGGTCGGAAGACTAGAAAAGCGCTGTATAAATGCAAGCTATTTACCATTTACCATACTGATATTGAAATTTAAATGAAAAGAAAGAAAAACAATGGTGGTCTATGGGCAAAATGCTTTTTGGGCCGCAGGGGGATTTTTCGCTACAATAGTGGCCACTTGAAAAATTTGGAAGCAAGGCTGAGCGGCAGCACCGTATCCAGCTCTTATTTCACTGCCATGGACACAACGCCAACAGAACTGTCTTCTTCAAATTCATTTTCCCATGAACAAATCCAGCAACAACATGTTGCTGTGCCTCTTTTCTAGTGTGACTGAGCACTGGTCGCTTCATGTCGGTGTGCCACCAGAGGCAACAGCTGCTGATGTTTGATTGTAAAAGAAATATGCGTAGAAATCCAATTTGTGCCACGACATACAGAGTGCCTTGGTTAAGTCGTGTACAAGAAATGGTTTTCATCACAGTTGACTGACATAATGCTAAACATGACAAGGGTGCAGCAGCTCTTTGAAAGAGGCCGAGGTTCATGATGAATCAGATAGACTTTATAAAACCCTCAACAATCCCTTTAAGGATTTGCTTTGCAGCTGCTGAATCAGAGAGGGCCCTTCATGAGCAGTAAGACGCTGCAGAGAGCCGGGAACTGGCCTCTAAAGGCTGCATATCACTGACTGCTAATAAAAGGAATTATTATTATTATTCATTTATTTATTATTCATATCTCCTATTTATGAACAGCTGTAGCTAACAGTTGAGTCTTACATGTCTAACATTATCCACAGAACATGAGTTCATTGTGAAAATTTAAAGCAGCAGTAGGAGAGACTGGAGCAAATATGATTAAACAAAGTTATTTTTATAAAACGGTCGCTACATCCTTACAGTAGTGCATGAGACATATAATCTGGAAAAAAATCATGTTCCTCTGTGTCCTCCGGTGGTCCTGATGACATCTGCAAGATTTCACAGACCGGAGGAAAACAAGCAGTCAGAGCTGATCTGAAGTCTGCCGTCCAGCTGCCATCTATGAGAGACGGCTGTCAATCACTCGCAAACTCCGATCAAACGGTCAAACTAGTCAGCGCTGATCAAATATGAATCAATGTTCTGTTACTGTAATGACTATTTCTCTCCTCACATGTTTTCAGAATCATCTTGTAGTGCACGGTTTAGCTGTAAAAATGAGAAAGTTTGTGACCCAGCAGCCATGTTGAGATCAGTTGAGGAAATACCAAGCACTGCCCACCAGCCGGAGCACAGCCAATAGGAACGCTCTCTCTCTCTGAAATGACCTGTGATTGGCCAAAGTCTCCCGTCAAAGGCTAGATGTTCTAAAGCCTGAAAACAGAGCCATGAGGAGGAGCAGAAGTCTAGTTATCTCTCAGAACACTTCAATTACAATATGCTGAAAGGTTATTATGGGATTTTTGCCCAATGATGGCCTTGTTGCCTACTGCAGCTTTAATTCCACACAGACACCAGTTATGGATGACACCCTTAATAACTGAAGCAGAAAAATAAAATGGTAATAAATTCCATCTATTTTGAACTCTGCTTCTAAAGCTTGTGGAAGAAGGATGGGACTTTGAATTCCTACATCAAAGAGGGAAAGTGTACAGTGAAATGCTGTCTTCATAAAGCAACCAAATTAGTGTTAATGGCAACTTCAGCTCGATCTCCATCCAGCTGTGGATTAAAAAGTCTCAGATAGACTTCAGACATCAGAATGTGTGCATGTAAGCACATATTTTCCTTGTGTCTACGTCTTTAGTAGTGGCCCTGTGTCTCAGTGAAGACACGACAGCTCCCTGAGCTCCTTGTGAAGTATTCATCAGAAAGACAAGAGCACACAGAGCCTCAATGCTAATCAATTAATACACGCGACCTCGCACAATATCCTGGCAAACAAGCTCAAATCTGGAGCGCAAACCACACAAAGGCGGGATTAGCTCCATTAGCGCAGGAATCTCGGAGGCAATTAACCTGCCATGAGCAAAGCCCTCTCTCAGATTCCATTATGTGGTGTCGAGCGGCAGAGCAGGAGGAGGAGGGGATGTGCTTTTGGAAAGTTCTCAATGCTGGGGTCAAAAGCAACATGTGATTGGTATAGAAAGCTGTGATGAGGTGATGACCTATTCCAACAGCCAACACTGGCTCATATGAACCTAGTGGGAGAGGGAACTTTACCGCTCTTCTGCGCAGCCACTTCCATTGCTCTACACGTTCATTTCCCATGCTTTGTTTCTTTACAACACTACCACAGCCCACACTAGATAACACCTGTACTTCTCAAAGGTATACACACATCTCTGCTGTTGGACTTCAACGGCATTCAAACGGCAATTTGATTGAATATATATAAATACCACATTTATGACGGTGAGATTTTGAAGTTGATTTTACGAGTTCATATTAAGAAGGTTTGACACACCAATTTTTGCTGCTGACCAACAGCAAACCATCTCGACAAAGCTGACCTGTCAGGTAACAGAAATATCCAAAGTGTAAAAGGGAGGAAGCTGGGTTAGATGATTGGGGTGACTACCCCAATCATCCAACTTCACATAACCGTCCTCTGCGTGACATTTGCAGATTTTCAACCGGCTTTGTATCATTGCAATGTGGTTGGTATCAGGCGGCAACGTCCGGTTCTGAAAAGCACAGGCAATGTCAAAGTGCCTTAAACTTGCATTCTTTGGAGTTGGGGTGGGGGGGGGTGGGCGACTCCTCTGGTTGCAAAAAAAAAGTCTGATTATATATGTCTATGAGAAAATGAGCCTACTTCTCTCTTGATTTATTACCTCAGTAAACATTGTAAACATGAGTTTATGGTCTCAATCTCTAGTTTCAAGTCTTCTTCAATACAGCATGATGTTCATTTAGTAAATTATGGATCCATTTAGAGTCAGATAGACCATAAAGCAAGGGATGCTTTAGGGCGGGGCTACCTTGTGATTGACAGGTCGCTACCACGGCGTTGTCCGGTCTGGGAGTTGTCTGTGTTTTCATCTTGCAACTTTAACCCTTTCACAGTGTGTTTTCAGTTCATGAAAGTTAATTGTAAAATTTTGTTTGCCTAAAAATGTGTTGTTCGGCGTTGGGTTGAACTTAGCTCCACCCTCTGGTGTCACTTCTGGTTGCAAAAAAACCAAGATTGCGACGGCGAAAATGCTGAACTTGAGGCTTCAGAGCCGTAGTCCACAAACCAACGGGTGACGTCGCGGTGACAGTCTATGCACCTTTTACAATTATTTGATACATTGTTATTATAACAATATTGATTATAGCCTTATATATAACATTTGGATCGTCTAAAAATGTCTTATTCTGCCAGAAGACCGCCATCTTGGTTCCAAAAAGCCAAGATGGCGACGGCCAAAATGCTGAACTTGAGGCTGCGACACCATAGTCCACAAACCAACCGATGACTTCATGGTGACTACGTCCACTTCTTATGTACAGTCTATGGGTGGTATACTATGTGCAAATGAACGATCCATGTTACGGGCACTCAGAGCTCTCCGCACATTTGCCGGCGAGGGAATTTTGCCGGTTTGAAATTGGCAAAGTTTCCCTTCAACTCTACAAAAGAGCATAGTTGGTTAGTCGTGAGATGGGCAAATATGCTGTCTTGTATTAACTGTGTTAACCTGCTGGTATACTGACTGACTGAGAGTACAAAGAACCCCTACATCACTGAAGGTCTACTACAACCTACGTTACAAGGACGTACAACTGAATTACACTGTGACAATTTCTAGTGGGTCTGGAAGGTTGTCTCTTTTTGTTCTTTTTTTTTTTCCTAAATTTTTTCGCTGAACATTTTCAACTCAACAGAGATTTGTTGCCTCAATCTGTTCAAACTTTTGATTTGCAATTGTTTCTAGTTCAATCTAAATACATCTTAAGATGAATGTTTTAAAGTTTTCTGCTTTAGGTCTTTGGGAAAAAAACTGAAAACCTCTCAGAGGGTTATCCATGTGCATCACATAACATCAAACCATGTGCTCATCATAATAACAATATTGCCTCATTTATCATCACTCCAGTATTTTGGAGCAGGTAAATTCTGTTGATATGAAAGAACACATGGTGATATGAGTTGTAGTAACATGTTGGACAGCCTGTCTTGACAAAATGGCGGCTTCATTAAGCTTACATCTTCGTGGCTACAGAGGACTGTGGGATTAGCAGTTGATAATATTGTGGTTGAAAGACTCAGCAACTCCCCAGAGGCCTGCCAGCTCTCTGCTGAACAATTAGACACCAGAACACATCAGTCCTGGGAAGCTGACCTGTACTCTACTTCTTTTATAAAACACATTCTGAACTGTAAAATATAATCCAAACTAATGCTTTCCTTGCATGAGTTTTAAAATATTACTGTTTAGAGCAGATTTCTGGACAAATTGTTAGCTAAGATTGAATTTCTTTAATTCTTTAATAAACTCTAAAATATTGGTCTTATTCTTCTCAACTCTGTAAAATAACAAATTCCTCCAAGGAAACTTTCTTCGGCTTCCAATTCATTTTATTCACAAAGTTACAAAAAACACACACACACACACACACACACACACAGTGGGAATGTATCTGATTGCAGTATTTTTAGACCTGGTATGTTTAAAATGGACTACTTTTAGGCCATCTAATTAGCACTGCACATAAATAAAGTGTTAGAGGAAAGGATCTGTTGAATAACAAGTGTTTGTATATATTGCATTGCTCACTTATAATGCCATATATGTCATACTGTGTTGAGGTTTGGGGAAATGTATATAAAACAAATATAGACCTGATAATTAAACTCCAGAAAAGAGCTATTAGAATAATACATAAAGCGTCTTACCGTGAAACTACAAATCCATTATTCAAGTCCGGTATCTTAACATTTTTGGATATCGTGCACGTAAAGACATTAGAAATACTTTTTCGAGTTAGGAATAAAAGCCTTCCTGTTGTATTAAAAAAGAAATTAAATTAAAAGAAGGACATTATAAGTCAAGAGGGTTGTGTATTTTTGAAACAGGTAAAGTGAGAACCAATGTAAAATATAAATGTGTGTCAGTTTTGGGAGTCAAATTATGGAATGGCTTAGTGATGAGTTGACATTTTGTAGCTCTCTGTTGAGCTTCAGAAAAGCCTTAAAATGTGAAATAATTAAGGATTACAATTTAGAGTAAATGTTATTTTTGTCTTTCCTTTGTAATGCTGATATTCTGGGTTATCTTATGGATTGTATAGGAGAAGCTAAAATAAGCCTCGGGGCTTCAGCCTATTCCTTTTGGTCATTGATTATCTGAACGTTGTTGTGTGAAATGGATACAGTGTTGGTATATATTCACACACACTGTAACGTTTTGTTCTTTTTGATGTATGACCGAAATAGAACTATTCATTCATTCATTCAACATTGGGCCAGAACATAAATTGACCCAAGTGCTGTACTTAGATACAATTCTGAGGTTCCATTTTATGCATTTTTATACTCCACTACATCTCAATATTTGTGTTATTCCACTACATTTATATGACACCTCCAATTACTAGTTAATTAATGCATCAGTAATAATAAATCTATATTATAATATATAACAGCATAACACTCACAGGACACTGGATACTGTAAATACATTTTGCTGATTATAATTCTGTAACATTTTCAAAGCTGGATTGTTTACAGTATGGTATTGATACTTTTACTGAAAGGGTCAGTGTGTAGGATGTGGTGGCGTCTAGCGGGGAGGTTGCAGATTCCAACCAACTGAAATTTCTCCCGTTATGCCAAGTGTGTCTGATAACTATGCTGGCCGGTGCGAAAACGCAAATGCCCTTTCTAGAGCCAGTGTTAACAGAGGGAACTGTAAAAACTAAATACATCATATATGGCAATAAGATTGATTGGATTATATTCACCAAAAGTATAAAACATTACATGTCCCTTATACATTCAAAAGAAAATACCACTAATTTGTGAGGGAAATGTCTTTAATCTTTGATTTTTGGGTAACTGGGAAAAAAATAATAAATAATGCCTGACAATGACGGATAGATTTGACTTCAGAACATGAAAAATCAAACCTTTTTACTGTATTAATTTTGACATTTTCTAATGTAATAGTCCTCAGAAGTGTATGATTTAACTTTTCCCCATGGTCTAATGTTAAAAAATCGCAATAAATTATAATATTGAATCACAATACTTGTAGAATCACAATAAATATCGAATCGGCACCCAAGTATGGTGATAGTATCGGATCGGGAGATAGGTGTATCGTCCCAGCCCTACTAACTTGTATAGTCCTTAGTACCTCATAATCTTGATTTTTGCTCACAGGTTTCATGTAATGTGCATCTTAAGCATCTGATCAGATTTGTTAATTTGCCCTGAAGCACTTTGTCAGAAGATTACTCGACAAATAAAATGAATATCATGAGTATTACCACAAAGCTCTATTAAAGAACAATCTGTTAGAGTTGACCTCTTACAGTGGAGGCTGGCTGAAACATATAGGAGGGTAAAAGCATCCAACAAGGACAGCAAGTAGAGCTCTCTATGTATCTGCACTGAATCACACTGGACTCAAAGTTTCACTCCTGCAGGCAAAGAGAAGTCTTCAGTGTGTGCTCCGTCTTGTTTGTTCATTCTTCTCTCTCTTGTCTCCATAGCTTGCTATTTGTGTGAGTGTGCATGTGTGTGTGCAGTATGTGCCCAGAAACCTCATCTGTAGAGAACAACTCCATCGGGGTGTTTTGTTGTTAAGTGCAATCCATGAATCCTACAATTAAACCTGTGATAGGCAGATATTCAGAGAGCCACTATCAAAGTTCTAATGAAAAAGAAAGTCTCAAAAGGCATGTGAGCAGGTGGCCACGTTCAGCATGAAAATTTCACAAGTTGCTAAAAGGCAAGTGCTTACCTGTGCCAAACTCCATGGAGGGAAAAAAACAGAGTATCCTGAGGAGAATTAGTGCTAGCAGACTTCAGCGTTGTTCCTCAAAAGTAGCAGAGCCCATAACACAATCCCCCCTCCAACCAGATGCAGCACTGAGCCCGGGGGAGGTGTGCGGCCGCTGAGGTCAGCCACAGGTAAGAGGCTCCGGAGTTCTGCAGCAGCGTGACTGATCTGAAGGCAGATCAGCTCCTAGTGGCTGGTAGAGCGGGTCAGAGCTGCTGATCTCTCCTGGGAGTGAAGAGCAGTGAACAGCCTGCAGCTCTGAGAGCAGGGGCCGGCCAGCAGTCCATGTCTACATGCATGATGTCACAGGTGTTGGGTTTCAGCTGGAGGCTGAGAGGCGGGCTCTGCTCCGCTGGGAAGCTCTGCTGAGAGTTTGACCCAGCGCAGGTAAGACTGACTCCTCCCTCGTGCTTTACCTGGCGTCAGCAGAGGAGAGCGAGCGGTAGGAGGGGGGGTTCGTTTGTTTGGAACAGACCAAGTCATTAATCGAACTGGGCTTTTAGAGACATTAGCACCAAAAGCCTTCGGTACCAATGTTAATAACAGGACACACTACGCAGCCGCTTCATAGAGGTGAGGTCCAAAAATCAGAAAGGAAAGCTGATTTTAAGGAACCTCCCATTTAAGAGCTACTCAGTGTATCAAAATACTTGATTTAAATCCTCCTATAAATGAAATTCAAAAAACTTCATAGAGTTAGAAAAGTGTTTTTGTGTCATTCCCATGCATGTGCCCTGATCACATGGACTTTAAGGGTAACTTTGGTATTTTTCAACCTGGACCCTATTTCCCCATGTTTTTGTGTCTAAAGTTGAGTTTCCACCAAAAGTTCTCAGGACTTTTAGACCCAGGAACTACTTTTCAAGGAATTGAAAGGTTCCTTCAGCCCACTGTAGTCTGTGTTTCCACCGCGGTCTAAAGACCTGCGAAGATTAGGCTAGTTGGTCCGCTGATGTATGAAAAAGCATCATGAGATGAGACGAGGGCTGCTGGTGGTCAACACTCTGCAGCCTGCAGTTCAGTGTGTCCGCCTGTTTCATCTAGAAAACACGCTGGAAAAAAAAAATGTTAGTCTCACTGCGACAATATTTACTGCTGCATATATTTACTGATGCACGTTGGATGTGATGAATGAAATGCAGCGGAGGAAAATGAAACTAAGAGCGTCTGTCTCCACAGTAAATCATCTGTTGAGTGTTTTTTATAGGGGTGTAACGATTCATCTACTACATCGATGTATCGATTTATATTCCTACGATCCAACTACATCGATAGGTACTCGGCAAGTTGTCCTTCACGGGAGACGTATATCGATATAAAATCGTTCTGAAATGCAAAAATGGATTGTATTGATACTAATGATTTGCACCTTGTATTTAAGGATGACAAACGTTATGTCAAAGTGTTTTTTAGCACTTTTATTAGTGAAGAAATATTAAACGTTACTCCGGTTCACTCTCAGACATGCGCCAGCTCGCCAGCTCCGCCCTCTGCAGCGCGAGCACGCATCCATGGCGTGCATGCAGACGAACAGCGCACTGGACTCCTCGCTCTCTCGCCCGGTAACGGCGTGGAGGGAGACGGGCACCAGTTCTGCATGAGCTGCCGGCGCTGCGATGCAGAGGAGCCGGTCGACGGAGTTTCATTTTAGGGGCATTACGAGAGCAGGCGCTATCAATCACTTGACGGGGACGGCTTCACCCACCGGTTTTTCATTCAGAGAAAATGACTTTCCTTTCACCGTCATGATATCTATGTACACGCAGCATCAGCCTCACGTATCCAGACGGAGAGCAGACGGTCTGCGAGTCAAATTATCACGACGGGAGTAAAGTAGAAAACAAAACAGAAATTCAACTAACGTTAGTCTAACGTAGTTTTAAAGGTCCCATATTATAAAAAAGTGACATTTTCATGTGTTTTTATTATAAAGCAGGTTTAAGTGCTATATAAATAATGTGAAAGTATCGAAACACTCAATCCACAGGGAAATACACACAGCCCGTATTTAGAAACTCTGCATTTGAAACAAGCTGTCAGGATTTCTGTCCATTTGTGATGTCACAAATATACAATATTTAGACCCTTTACACAGATTTAAACGTAAAAATTCTAAATGTGTTCCAGTTTATTCCTGGTTGCAGCATATGTGAATGTCATCAGCTGACACGAAGTACACATGGACCCAAGTTGCTGCCTAGCAACGCAATTATGTTGCAATTTCGTCGCAATTCCTTCAAAATGCGCTAAAACAGAGCGTTTCAGACAGAGGGTAAATACAGTTTTTTTTTAACATTACAGCATGTAAACATGTTCTAGTAGAAACACAAAATACAAGTATGATCCTGAAAAAGAGCACGATATGGGACCTTTAAAATGTTGTTCCATATGTTTTCATGTATGAAAAGAGCCCAAATGAACCCTGTAGGTAGACTACTGGATTACTATCAGCAGATTATTTAAACAGCGTTTGTAGAGGAATGATTCTGTTCCAAGCGATCGGATCACTATCAGCTGTTTGATCACTATCAGCCGTTTGATCACTATCAGCTGTTTGATCACTATCAGGTGTTTGATTACTATCAGCTGTTTGATCACTATCAGCTGTTTGATCACTATCAGCTGTTTGATCACTGTCAGCTGTTTGATCACTATCAGCGGTTGATCTCTGTATTATTGATCTACTGTTTATATTGAAAATGAGGACAGAAGCAGCAGGTTAAACCACTGTTCATTTAACTTCAATAGAAGTTGGTTTATTATATTTTGTGTTAAACATTGCACTGCCTTGTGTCTTGAGAACTGAATCAGCAGGTCCTGAAGTTGCACTTTTTATTATTTTCAAATAAAATCCTGACCTGCTCTGTCCAGTATCAGATATTTATTTCACAGTCACACTGATTACATTTTTGGCAACAAAAGTTGCTGTATCGATTTCAACTCATTGTATCGTATCGTATTGCTCTAGATGAGCCAAATATCGTCCTTGAATCGTATCGGAACCATGGAAACCGTATCGTATCATATCGTTGTAAAACGTATCGTTACACCCCTAGTTATTTATTTGTGCTTTAGAACGTTAACGGCATGAAACAATCAGAAAATAACTTTTCTCTCTGTCATTTACAGCACCGTCTTACTGCTACGTCTCTCTCTCTTCTACCGCTCGCACCATGTCTCTCTCTTGTTCTCTCTGTCTTTTTTTAAATGAGTCGGAGAAGCTGACGGCAGAGCCGAACATTACTTTCAATGTTATTAAGCAAAAAGAAATGCTCTCCTCTCGTCCTAAATCAATACCGGAGTACTTCCTTGTTTATGAATGAAACGGTTCATGAGTAGAAGCTGTTGAAGCAGCAGTGCTGTGTGCATGTTTGACCAATCAGCAACGGTCATCCCCGCACACTCCACCCAAAAGTGGCGGTACTTTCAGAAAGTACTACTCCCCAACCAGGGCTTTTTTGGGGGGTAAAAAGGTCCCGTAAAATGTCCCCTGAACTCAATTTAGACCCTGGTCCCTGCGGTCGAAACACAACGAGTTCCTCAAAAGGTTCTTAGTTCCAGGGGAAAGTTCCTGCGGTCGAAACAGGGCTAAAGTGACTAATGGGGGCAACACTTGAAATTGGTCCAGTATTGAGGGAGTACACTACAGACAACAGTCGCTAAACGGGCTGCTATGGAATTGCTCAGGGTAATTCCTCATCGTCAATTTACCTAAACTGACGAAAAAAAAGCAAGGTTTGCCGAAAAGCATGTTGTTTGCATCACTCTAAATCATTTGTCTTCAGTATCACCTTCCCTCCTCAGGAAGGCAGTGAAGCCTTCTTGTTTCTATGGCTGATGGTAACAGGTAGGTTTAACCAACATGCTTGCTTTTCTGAGAAACTATGACCGCGATGTTGGTTTGTACCAAACAGCACCAGACCATCTTTCCTGAAACATACGGATTATAGTCTCATTGCACTGTAACCTGGATGTCCATGCAAGACCCCCCGATTCAAGATGTTGTTTCACATCCAGATCACTGCACATGTCTCCAATCCATCCCATATCACCATTAATAGCTAAAACTAGCGCGAACTTCTGAACTCCAAAAGCTTGTCTATTTTTCACTTTACACAGTGGATTTTAATGGCTTTCCTGGGTCACAACCTTTGCTCCACAAATGGAGCAGCATGTAAGCTGTCAA
The DNA here is from genome assembly GCF_043250625.1 of Sebastes fasciatus. Taxonomy (NCBI): domain Eukaryota; kingdom Metazoa; phylum Chordata; class Actinopteri; order Perciformes; family Sebastidae; genus Sebastes; species Sebastes fasciatus. The sequence continues at coordinate 37,102,894 of NC_133799.1, forward strand.
ATCCAGAAAGGAAAAAGGAAAGTACACTGAGTTTGGAGTCCTGGGGGTTTTCTCACAGGAACAGAGCTCAAAAGCAAAGAACAAAAGGGGCACAGTATGGGCACATATTTCCCTGACAATTAAATGTCCAGAGCTTACAAAATAAATGAGCTATAATTACTTCCATTAACTTGGAATGTGAGAGGCGGAGATCAAGATAGGAACACAACTACAATTATTTCATACCTCGTGTCTTAACCATAAATGCAAGATGAAATCTCAACAAAGGGCAGAATAGAAAAGATGAACATGAAAAATCCAAGACTGCTTCAAGACCGACTATATATTTAGTAGACGTCATTATCTGAAATATGTTTGTCAATGCATGTTTTATCCAGTGATCACTTTACTGAGGATTCAGACAGACAATTAATATTTACTAGGGTTGGGGGGAAAAAAACAATTCACCTATGTATCGCGATTTCTTTTTATGATTTTGAAATTGTGTGGAGTCTGCAGTTATGCGGGGGCTATACCGGACCGTCATGGTGAAAAGGGAGATGGCAAAAGAAGGCAAAGCTCTTGATTTACTAGTCCATCTACGTTCCAACCCTCACCTATGGTCATGAGCTTTGGGTAGTGACCGAACGAATGAGATCGCGGATACAAGCGGCCGAAATGAACTTCCTCCGTAGGGCGGCTGGGCTCATTGACGGGAAAAGCAGAGCTAGACATCATGGCTAAAGCTGCATGCTAACTCTGTCACGGACAGGTAATATTATCGTCTTGCGTGAACGTGCGGTCAAGCCGGCCATCGCTCTCATCACCGTGGTCAAATGGGCCGACGCTACGACTGTAGAGCACCATATACTGACATTTGTGTTCTCTGCATTGAAACGGCCCCGATGGAGCTGACCATGGATGGATAAAGAGAACGGAGCTGACAGGAGAGCTAGAGACCACCTTGGAGAAGTTAGAGGAAGTAGACACGTGGGACTACGTCCGGTTTTCAAAATAAGGTGTTAACAAAGGGAACTGTATATACAAAATACATCTATGGAAATAAGATTGATTGGATTATATTATTACTATTATTATTATTATTATCATAACCAGAAGTATAAAACATTACATGTCCCTTATAAATTAAAAAGAAAATACCACTAATCTGTGAGGGAAATGTCTTCTTTTTTTTTTTTTTTTGGTTGCTGAAAAAAATGTAATAAATATTTCCCGACAATAACTGATATGTTTGACTTCAGGACATCTCTGACTACATACATGATGAAAATCAAACATTCTTACTGGATTAATTTAGATATTTTCCAAAGTAAAAGTCCCTAGAAGTTTATGATTAAATTTTTCCTATGGTCTAGTCTTAAAAAAGTGAACAAAAATCACAACAAATCGCAATATCGAATCGCAATACTTAAAAATTGCAATACATATCTAATCAGCACCCAAGTATCATGATAGTATCGAAACGCGAGATAGGTGTATCGTCCCAGCCCTAGTATTTACCAATTCATATTTATATGGACTGAACCTATAATGTAACTAAGGAGATAGTCAAAGCATGTATTCATTTCACATTAGGTTATTAACATGAAGTATTATGTTATAAATGGTTATTACCAAATTCATTTTAGCTTATTTCTGTTTAACAATTAAGCATTGTGTTATTAACAGTAACTGACTATTGAGTATTAGGTATTTAATGTTATTAACTATTAGCAAGCCTGTCAATAGTTAATAAGTAATATATTATTAATTATTGAGTAATCAGTTAGACGTTGTGAAAGGTAATACATATTTAAGATTAGGTTATTCATGGTTATTATTAGGGCTGTCAAAGTTAACACGATAAAGTGTTAACATAAATCCAATTTTTAAGTTGTATTGGTTTCAGTTTTAAAAGATGAAAATGTGAAGATACTGTTATCATATGAAACTAAGAAAACCTAATGAATCCATCGGTACCATCCATGTCATACTAGCTTGTAGCAAAAAAGGCTAAATAACGCTCCAAACTAATGCTAAATTTTGGCGAAGAAAAACTGGCATGACCATTTTCAAAGAGGTTCCTTGACCTCTGACCTCCAGATATGTGAATGAAAATGGGTTCTATGGGTACCCACGAGTCTCCAGACATGTCCACTTTATGATAATCACATGCACATAATAAATATATACATACATTTGCATAAAGCAGCATATTTGCCCACTCCCGTGTTGATAAGAGGATTAAATACTTGACAAATCTCCCTTTATGGTACATTTGAACGGATAAAACATGTGCGATTAATTTGTGATTAATCACGATTAACTTTGGATAATTATGCAATTAATCACGATTAAATATTTTAATCGATTGACAGCCCTGGTTTTTGTGTAATGAGTGCTGGGTTGATATTTAGTTTTTAGTCACTATTGGGTCTTAGGATTCATGTTTATTAACTATTAAATATTAGATTACTAATGTTATTGCCTCTTGCTATTATCTGTTATTAAACACTATTAACTAATACTTATTAGGTTATTAATAATCCATAGAAGCATCAGTAAAAAATATCAATTATTAGCTTTTTCAAATATATTATTATTATTGTATTCTCTAGACTGTCTTGCACTATTGATACTGTGTTGCTGGTTTATTAAATCAATGGGAGTTTATTACAATTGTTCCAAAATCGAAGCAGATTATTTTTCAACCATTTCGCATTTTTAGTAGCAAAGCAGATGTTTTTTTTTGTTTGTTTTTTTCCCAGTATGCAGTTAAATATGGATTGAATCTTGTTGTTAAAACTAATTCTCATGCTTTTTTAAACGCATTTATTTAAAAGATTAGAGCGCCCGGCATGTTTTGATCAGTGCTCATCAGGCAGCCACTGCCATGGCCAATAACTGAAATAACTGAAGCAAATGATAAGTACATAAAGATACAGAACCACTCATGGCCTCTAGACTGTAAAAATGAATGCAGGGTTTTTCTAATTTTATTTGTTCAAAATATAGAATGGAATATTAGCCTTGTTATGTTCAACCCGTTCTCACTCCCATCTCATCAAGTACCGCAGCTTGGTCAGTGGCCCTCAGCGGCTGTTTCCGACACATCGAGGCTAAGTGGTTTTGTTGCCGAAACCTTACTTCCTGTGAAGACAGAAGTTTATTCTGAAAATACACCATGCATAACGAGTGTATATTGACACGCCGTCCCTGACGCGTCCAAAACTGACGCTAGAGGGTTCATTTCAAAATAAAAGCCCTGAAGCTTTTTTTCTGTGGACAGAATTCCTTCATTTGTTAACACAAGGCTTTTATTCTGAAATATGTGCTGGACTTTGAGAATTCCATGAATGAATATAGTACGGGGTTTTAATTGTGGATTATTACTATTATTTACAAATTACCATACGTTTCTTAACCTTTCTCTGTCTAAAATAAATATAAATGATATTTATAATGAAATTAAATGGCCATTATGAAAGGCAAACTCTATGTGGAAAGAAAGTGCTGACAGCAGCAACTGCGGCAGCAGAAACGCAGCAGACACGCAGCTGAAACGCAGCTGGTGTGATCACCCAACACGTGAATCACGCAGCCACCATGCAACGCAGCTGCGAAACGCAGCCGCCACGCGGTCCTGACGTTCCCAGTGTGGACAAAGCGTTGGGGCCACTGACCAAGCCTCTGTATTCAACGAGTTGGGAATGAGAATGTGTTGCAAAGTTAAATGTGACTTTGCGTCAGGCAACGCGAACACCGCAGAAGTTTCATTGGACATCAGAGCCAGGAGGTGGCATGTCCGGGCAAATACTTCACATCCGTTAAAACCACAACAACCACCTTATTAATTTTAGGCACAGGAGCTCCTCCTCATCATCCAACTCTAACATCATTTATTTCCAGCCATGGAGTTGTGTTGGGCCAAACTTATATGGAACTATTGAATCACACCTATCGAAGACCGCCTGACAAAGGATCAAAATCCAAAAGAAATTACATCCTACGTGCAATCCGCTACAGTACAATGCATATGCGCACAGCCACAGGAGTATAAATCAAGCATTAAACATCTCCACTGACTACCTGTTCAGAACAGAGCTGACTTTAAAGGTGCTAAATTCCATATTCAGAGCATTAATATGGCATCAAACAACTATTTGCTATGTAAAGATATAATGGAATAATGTCTATCTGAGCAGAGAATGAAGTCTCTCTCCTTCTGTGTGTGTTGTAATCAGAGCTTCTCTGCGCTGTACACACATTTCTGTGCATGTGAGTTCCCGTGTATATGCCCCACTGGCTAGCTAATCGCCGCCGCTCTACGCTGCGCTCATACGTTACCACTGATAAGACATGTCTCAGACGCAAAGAAAACAACTTACAAGTTCCTCCTCAATTCAGACACTTAAAGAAAAAAATGCCAACACCAAACAACCATCAGAATAACAGTAGTTCTAGCAGTAATATTGATTTGGTTCAGAAGAACTTCATCGAATGAGGGTAAAGGGGACAATGGCATGAGCCACTATAGAAAGGTGAAGTCCCGCCCCTCCCGGTAGAGCCCATGGGACCTTATTCCAGAAGAAATATGTACGATAATCAACGACGAGAGACAAATCATTTTTTGATCCTGTTTGAATTGCGCCACGAATCACACATTTGACACGATTGACATTTGTCAATTTAAAAGATAATTTTTTAAGTCAAGAAAGTCTCAGTTTGTCGTAGTATCATTTAGTTTTGTGTGAAACCGCTCAGTGAACTACATCTCACGTCTCGTACAATATACGTCACCAACGCTAGCTAGCTAGCTAACTATGTTCCACGCACAAATGTAACGTGATCTGACCTGATGTGTTTTATCCAGAGACTCCTGGTCTGTTTATCAGCTGGGAAGAGAAAGAATGAGTCAGACCTGTTGCTGGTGTGAGTTCATCCCAGTACAAAACACACAGGCGGGAGGCAGGTTATGACGTCACTTACGCGACTTTTGGGTGTAGGCTATAGTCTTTCTTATTACGTATTTTCAGTAATTAGAAAGTTTTATAACAGTTTTATAACAAACTGAGACTTTCTTGAATTGCAAAATCATCTTTTAAATTGACAAACATCATCTGTGTGATTCATGGTGCAATTCAAACGGGATCAAAAATATTTGTCTCTCTCCGTTGAGTACAGTTCATATTTCTTTCCGAAATAAGGTCCCATGGTGGTCCACCAGAAGGGGGGGGTCTTTGCCTCTCTATACTGTACAGGTATCTGCTTGATTGACAGTTGTCACCGCCTATGACATTCCACCTTGCTCACTGCATCTCCGTGCCATCCAGGCTTCTCCACCAATCCAGATTTCTGGCTCTGGCAGCCAGTAGTAAACCTCTACCCTTCCCCACAGTCTATGGTGCTGAACCTTCTGGAAAAAGATCAATCTAGCAATGTTAAAAGGGACCTGAGTACAAGTACAAGAAAAAAAAAATCTTGTTTATTTATTAACAAGCCAAGAATAAGCTTGAACCTTCCATTTACAAAAGAGGGGTTTTACCACAGCAGGACCTGGTTCAACACAAATAAGCAAGTCAGTGGCATTAAATCCATCTGCAACAAAGAGCATCTCTCTTTACCTCTGCTGTGGCTGCTCTGACAGGGGGTATCCATTTCAACTTAACATCACAGAGCACATTTCAAAAGCCTGCCAGCTCATGTTTCTCATAAAGATTTATCATTTCAGCGAAATGAACTCCTGCAATTTCACAGGGTCAAAAGACACATCAAACAAGCTGTAGTTCCCCCTGAAAGTGAGCGGCCACCTGGTAGAGGAAACTGGCTTTAATACCGTTCCCTTCACTCCGTTACAAAGAGCCGCCTGGCATCTGTGATTAGTGACGTGAGCTGGCTGTTAATAACCTTTTGAAGTCATAGATTCAGAAACAAAATGTGTCAGGCCAAAATCCAATAATACTGGAGGTGAACTGATCACTGACTTTAAAAGAAAATTGGTTGGAGTCTTGAGTCAGCGACTGTGCAGCTGGGTGCAATGCATCACTTTTCTCCTCCAGGAAAGAGCTCTGACACCCCCTTTAGGGGCGGGCTGCTCATAGGAAACTTCTGACTGACTGTCAAGAACACACACGCACTCTCCTGCAAACATTTACAATCTCTGAAATCAGCACATTGTTCACATAATAATGCTGCTTTTCTGCAGGACTGCTCCACATGAAACTCTGTGAAAGGTACATTTGTGGGTGAAAAGTTCTTTGTGTCAATCCCAGAACTGACTGAGAAAAGCTGAGGAAAGTAGCAGTTTACCACACCTGCTCCATGTACTGATCAGTTGGTCAATATTCACCACTTTATTGGTTGGCGAATATAATAATGTATGTAATACATTATATATTGTATACAATACAACTGTTCTTTGTGTTTGTTTTGAGGGTTTACTGAACTTTTCTATGCTTTGTATGACTGCTGCTGTTAAAATATTTTAGTAACAACAGACAAAGTTGTCCCTCATCTGGCGATAGCACTGTGCTTTCCTACGCTGTGACAAGAGTGTGTGGATGAAGCATTAAGTTATTAAATTGTACTCATGTCCTCTGGCTCTCTATGCTTCGTAAGGTTACTACTCCACTGCTCGTTTTAGTCGTTAATGCAAAACCTCACCTCAGTGAGTCTGCGACTTGCCTTAAGTCTGTTTAGTTTATACAGAAGTAAGCCTGCTACAACGGTTGCAATGGCAACGGTCCCAATTCTCCCGATTTATGACAAATGGTCACACCTTTATTTCCTTTTCGTTATCTCAATCTGTTTGTGGCACTGTACAGAGTGTATATGCCCTACTGTTTCCACCCGGACAACAATACAGCTACACCAGATGTTGTTTTCTGGGGGAAGAGGGCTGCACATTTTCAGTGCGCGCTGCACCCAAAGTTGGGCTTCACTCGATGCAGCAAAAAGCCGCCGTGGCGTGGCGCAATCCATTGGAAATAACAGGTTTCAGAGCGCAGTGGTGGTGTTGTCACGTAGTGTCTGAAAGGACCTTCAGTGAGTGAGAGAAGGAGAGAGAAATGGAGAGTAGGAGAAAGAAATAAGCCTGCACAAGCAGGGGCAGAAAATGAATGAATGAGTGAATGAAAGGAAACTGATGATGCCAGAGTTCACACAAGTTCACACCCGAGGGGCCAGTTGCTCTGTATTTCAGAATTAAAAGTAGGCTATTTAAGATAAAACTGCCATTGCAATGTACTTTATAATTAGAATTATTTTGAAATTTTCATTCTTTAAAGCTTCAGTAGGCAGTATATTTTTGGCATCATTGGGCAAAAATCCCATAATAACCTTTCAGCATATTTTAATTGTAATATTGTTCTGAGAGATAACTAGACTTCTGCACCTCCTCATGGCTCTGTTTTCAGGCTTTAGAACATCTAGCCCGGGACAGGAGATTTTGACCAATCGCAGGTCATTTCAGAGAGCATCCCTATTGGCTATGCTCCGGCCGGTAGGCGGTGCTTGGCATTAGGAGCACCGGAGGACACAGATGCACATAATTTTTTTCATATTACCTGTCTCATGCACTGATGTCAGGATATAGTGACCGTTTTATAAACATAACTTTTTTTATTTATATTTGCTCCATTTCTACCCACTGCAGCTTTAAGTCACCAGAATGCAGGAAACAAAGTTAGGCTTGGCGAGTATGAACGACGCGGCTCTGACAAATCTGCTACGTTGATTTGAATGGGAATGTCCGTTCTACTCCTAACCTATTTCTATAGGCCGGACCTTCTCATCTACCGATGCTGATCTTGACTGTGCCTACCTCGCTCTGTCTCGTTGAGCTGTAGTTTAACCCTCGCACCATTCTCCAGTATTTACCATGTAGCTAAATGCCAGACTGAGAAATGAGTTGAAAACAGCTTGAAACAGCAGACTGAAGCACGGATACTAATCAGGGGAGTGATCTGAAGCATTATGCGCTCGACTCTTTGAATGTTAAATGCCGTTTTTTGTAATTGAGCAGGATTCAGTGGAGTTCTCAGGAGAGGAGAGGATGACAGTCTGTTCCACTGTGCACCATAGACTATGACAGTTCTTAGATATGAGATCACTAACAAACTTTACCTTCTAATGTTTTCTCACCACGTCTGTCAAACTGCCATAAAAGGGGTATAATCTATTTGCCTTGCATTTTCATTCAGCTCTGCTGCTCTCTATTTTTAGCTTGAGCGTTCTCATTGTGACACGGCAGTGCTTAATATAGCCTGTTGTATGAATACTACAGCACACAGGCACTAATATTTAGATACAGTATGTCTCTATTTGTTCCAGAAGAACATCACACGAATATGGCATGAAGCATTTTAGGCCTTGGTAAAAAAAATACCAATACACTGATGCATTGCATTTCTTTTACAAATCAATATCTGCTCTGAAAATGCTGATGCAGACAACCTGCTGGTTTCTATTGAGCCCTCCACAGGCTCCAAAAATAAAAGTCAATTGCAATTTTGTAAAGAGTCTGATTCAAGCATTTTTATGTCACTAATCTACAGTCCATTTGATGGTTTCAACTTTTGGAAATGAATCATAATAAAATGTTTATTGTGGAGTTACACAGACGTGATTGTGTATACTCATGTCAGTTTTCAGTGTGTGACCTGACACTCTCCTGCTAGCTGCAACATATTGTAATTCAAGTGTTCTGAGAGATAACTAGACTTCTGCTCTTCCTCATGGCTCTGTTTTCAGGCTTTAGAAAATCTAGCACGTGACGGAAAACTTTGGCCAATCACAAGTCATTCAAGAGAGAGAGCGTTCCTATTGGCTGTTCTCCGGCTGCTGGGTGGTGCTTGGTATTTCCTCAACAGATCTAAACATGACTGCCGGGTCACAAACTTTCTCATTTTACAGCTAAACCGTGCACTACAAGATGATTCTGAAAACAGTTGAGGAGAGAAATAGGCATTAACGTAACAGAATATTGATTCATATTTAATCAGCGCTGCCTAGTTTGACCGTTTGGTCGGAGTTTGCGAGTGATTGACAGCCGGCTCTCATAGACGGCAGCTGGACAGCAGACTCCAGATCAGCTCTGACTGCTTGTTTTCCTCCGTTCTGTGAAATCTTGCAGATGCTGTTAGGAGCACCAGAGGACACAGAGGCACATGAATTATTTCAGATCACCTGTCTCATGCTCTACTGTCATGATATATTGATCTTTTTATATAAATAACTTTTTAAAATCATATATGCTCCAATCTCGCCTACTGCTGTGAAACACTAAAGGATATGACAGGACCTGCGAATTATATTCAACCGGAGCGAATGAGACGAGTGGCGAAGACAGCGCTGAGTGAGTGAGATAAGGCGGGGATATGTGGCCACTGCAGCGGTGTGTACAGGTCATGGATGTATTAAGAGAACTGGATCCAGCGTTGGAGGCGGGGCCCCGTTCATTCCTATGAAAGTTGCTCAGTGGCGCATGAAGCCAAAATGGCTCGACTTCCGCCTGGAAAAAGTACCAGGATCTTGGGCACGTCGTCACGGCTTGCGCTCCAGCCTCGGTCTGGGTCTCGCTCACATGAACGGAGGAAGGGAAATAACTCTTGATTTGGCTATTTGTGCGTTTTACAGCTTTAAAAACTGACTTTCTGCAGTGAGGACATATTAACAGTAATCAGTGTGATCGTGTCGCCTTATCAGATTAGTGAAGTCATAGACTCTGTAGATTTATGTATGGGCAGCGTGATGCACAGAGCGCCATTATCCTCTATAGCATGCATTAACATTTTCTTTCTCTAATTACAAATACAGCCTCAGTTCATCAGCGGATAATTAAAGGTCTGTCTAAAGCCCGAGCCACACATCGCGCATCATGCTCGCGTGACGGCAACGTCGCGTGTTGTTTTTTATTTCGGCGTCCATGTTAACAGGTTAGAGTGGACACACTGCCCGCATGAGACGCGCGTCAGACGCGCGTCTATTTTATAGAATAGAAGGCTCGCCTATTTTTCACGCTTGCCGCTTACCTCTCGGCTGCGTCTCCCAGCAGCAACAGACAGTGAAGGTGATCTATTGACAGTATATGAGCAAGATTACTACAGTTTCCATGTCTAGACATCTGTAGAATATGTCACTGACCATCAATATTTTACACTTCCTATCTAGATTTCAAAATAAAAGTCCTCTAGCGTTTTTAGTGCACAGAATCATTCATTCATTAACACAATGCTTTTATTCTGAAATACTCCTAAATAAAGCAGTTGTCTGCTTGCAGGTTTCCATCAAGTTAATATAGTACAGGCTTTTAATTATGTAAACACTGTAGTAGTCATAGCAGAAACCCTGCATATGCTATACATATAATAGACTGGGTTAATAGGTTATAAGAACATCAGGTGATAGTTGGCAGTATTTTTCCGATGCGCTCTCTCTCTCGCTCTCTCTCTCTCTCTCTCTCTCTCTCTCTCTCTCTCTCTCTCTCTCTCTCTCAACAAACACCACGTAACTTTATTGTTCTTTCTTTTAGAGGTGTTATTTAATTTTTTTAAAGATATTTAATAATAATTTTCGTTTTCTAAAGGTTAACAAATAACGAAACTGTTTATTTTGCTTTGTTTTATAATAATAAAAAAAAACACTTTACTTATATTTATCATTCTGAAATACTTCAGGTGTTTTTCTCCATCAAGGCGCAGTTCAGCAACAAGGTGGTGAAAAGCTCCAAGTTGCCTGAGATGTCGGAACATCAGCATTTATAATGTAAATTGCTGTCCCGCCCCAGATGTAAATTAAGTCGTTTTCGATAAAAGCCGCAACCTGGAATGCTGTAGAACAGGAACCCGAAACCCCCTGGAAATGTTGTTTAAAACTGTGCCAGTCAAAGTGAAGAGGGATTGCTGTAGGCTCTCTCTTACTACTAATGTATTTATTTATTTTTTTGTAATAAAAAAATAAAAACACAGAAATCCCTCTTCACTGTCAATGAAGAGGGATTTATATATATATATATATATATATAGCCCATAGAAATCCCTCCTCATTGTATATATATAAATCCCTCTTCACTGACAGAAAAGAGGGATTTATATGGGCTATATATTAATATTTATGTATGAATTTATTTGCTTGTTTTTAATAATATTTACAAATTACCACACAGTTCTTACCCTTTTTTGTCTTAAATAAATATAAATCACATTTATTATGAAGTTAAATGGCCATTAAAAGGCAAACTCTATGTAGAAAGAAAGGGCTGTCAGCAACAGCAAAAACACAGCTGACAGGTAGCTCCGGGACGCTCCCGAGACGTGGGTAACTCGCATCTAGTGTGAACACCCTAGGTGGGCATGACGCGGCCACGACGTGACGCTGCCGTCAGGCGAGCATGATGCGCGCTGTGTGGCCCCAGCGTAAAGGTTTTCTGGTGGCTGTGTGACAGCCACACACCAATGAAATATTCATGGGGTGGCAAGAGGGTGGCATGGAGACTTTAAGTGGGGGCAGAAATATATGATTTGATTGCAAACAATCACATAATATATCAATATTTGTTTGGAAAAGCCCCCAAATGAAGATATTTTAAATCAAAAACTAGGGCTGTCAAAGTTAACGCGATAAAACTCGATAACGCAAATTTGTTTTAACAGCGCTAATTTCTTTAACGCATTTACGCAAATTGTGATTTTTAGGTTGTATTGGCTCAGTTTTGAAGTTAAAGTGAAGATACTGACATCATATGAAACTAGAAAAACCTAAAGAATGCATCGGTACCAACCATGTCTAACCATAGCTTGTCGGAAAGGAGGATAAATAAAGCTGCAAACTTCTGCTAAATTCTGGTGAGGAAAAACTGTCCTGGCCATTTTCAAAGGGGTCCCTTGACCTCTGACCTCCAGATCAGTGAATGTAAATGGGTTCTATGGGTACCCACAAGTCTCCCCTTTACAGACATGCCCACTTTATGATAATCACATGCAGTTTGGGGCAAACCATAGTCAAGTCAGCACACTGACACACTGACAGCTGTTGTTGCCTGTTGGGCTGCAGTTTGCCATGTTATGATTTGAGCATATTGTTTTATGCTAAATGCAGTACCTGTGAGGGTTTCTGGACAATATCTGTCATTGTTTTGTGTTGATGATTGATTTTCAATAATAAATATATACATACATTTGCTTAAAGCAGCACATTTGTCCACTCCCATGTTGATAAGAGTATTAAATACTTGACAAATCTCCTTTTAAGGTACATTTTGTACCGATAAAAAATTTGTGATTAATTTGCGATTAATCGCTATTCAATATGGACAATCATGAGCATAATGCCGATAGATATATCGCAATATATAAAAAAACATTGCATAAGGCAAAAAATGGCATAAGCTGTTAAAGCGCCTCATGATCAGGTCATGCAAGTTGCACCAGCTTGGCCACATGAAGGTAAACAGTGTAGAGTAATATATAATGTTCATAAGTAATGATATTTAGTGTTGTCTGTATTGATATATCAACATAATAGAAATATAATATAGTAAATAATAGAAATATAATATAGTAAATAATGTAGTAAGACAGTGCAGTATGACATGTTAACATAATATAGTATGATAAAGCAAAGTACAGTACAGGATATAAGGATATTACATTGCCCCTTATACTATATAAGGGGCAATGTAATAATAATAATAATATAGTATCGTACAGCAGTATAACTGCATACTGATAACCGCAGTAGTGATCTCAATCACTAACCTAATCAGCAGCAGACATTTTCTGTCCATCCAGCTTAGACTACAGTACGTCAGCCAGCTCTCACCGGTCCAGACTCCTCATTTCCTCATGCTAGGTAATTATTCGTCCTCCACATGAGACAATCTGATATTCAGCATCTTTGTGCTTCAATGCGTGTCAGTTGTGAGTATTAATATTTAGAAAATCAACATGTCAGCACATGCGAGGGGCGATGGAAACCACAGGATCACATGGCCACAAGCCTGATGAGAGTCTTGATGAGTAGGGAGGAAGCGGCAGCCCGGCAATGTGCTCCAACGCTGATGCTCACAATCTAAGCCCATAACCTGCCACATGACTGACACGGCTGGCTCCCGTATAATTCTTCTCACGCAGTCAAAATCACTCCTAATATCCACAGGAATCCGAATGTGTTCATCAGTGGCAATCAGTAGCCCCCTCTTCACAACACGCCTGATGATCTGTGCTGATCATGTTTTATAGTGCTTCATGACACCCACAGAGTCCACGGATGTGCCGTCCCAGGGGGCCACAATAATGAGGCGATAACAACCCACATGTTTGTAGGAGCTGATGCCGCAGGTATGAGCTCCGCATCCACACACACACCTGTCCCACCATGAGAGGAGCTGTGTTTATTCAGCAACAAAATGAGATCTAATGACAAGAGCAGCTGCAGCAGTAAAGCATATTCCACAGGGTGTTTCAGTACTGATGCTGATAGCTGATTCACAGCGCTGTGGTCAGCTGATTACTGGTTTCATAGCTAGAGCCAATCAATGTAATCCTCACATCATGCTTATATTCAAGATTCAAGAGTGTTATTTGCCATTTGCACCTGAGTACATTGGAATTCTGAGCAGTTTACACCGAGTCAGCTTTAAGAAAAGAAAAAAGGTAGAAAAGGCACAAGGTAATTACAGTACAAAATAAGTAGCACATTCAACTCAACACAATAAATACATAAATTATTAAAATATAAAACGCCCTCAGTGTAGTCAATAAACTAAACTACCCTCTGCATAGGAACGTATTTGCATAAAAACACACAATTCAAATGATTATGATTATTTAAAGGGACTGTTTGTAACTTTAAGCGTATAAATGTACCGGGTCGGGACACATGCGCGCTCGCATATGCGCGCTCGCGTGTCGCCGGCGTCTCCGCTCCTCTGACTGCTTGCCTTCACTCAGACAGCGCGCGCGCGTTCTCGCGTACTCGCGTACTCACTCCACCTCTAGATGTGAACGTGCGCTCACTCCACACTGCAGAAGAGTTAGTTTAGCTCTGAGAATATCTAGTGAATGAGAGTGGACGTTTGTGCAGAAATAACTGCTGCAGCGCCTCCAGACCAACAGAGGTTTCCCGTGTCTTGTGAAGTGACGGGACTATGCAGAGAGAAACGTTATTGTCTCGTTACCGACCGGGTGCCGGTGTCTTCCTGCTCTCTCCGGCTGCGGGCGGAGGGAGACGAGTTTCTTGCTGCGGAGCCCCACTGCCTCAGCCTGCGCTGAGGCAGGAGAAGCAAACACAGTATCAGCATTGATTCATGGAGAGACCTCTGTCTGGTCAGCTAACATTACTGCCAAGCAGCTGAAATATAGAGTGATATTGTGGTTTTAGCTGACGTTTGTCGCCTCACTGTGTTGAGCGATGCTCGTTCATATCTATGTAGAGCGAGCACAAGCACGAGCCCAACGCTGACTTTCGTTGATTTCACAGCCACAGGTGTCGCTGTTAACAAGCATTTCTGAAAGTTACAAATAGTCCCTTTAAATATTTGCTTTGATTAAAAGAAATCTTGGCAAGCTGCTTAGAGCTAGTGTTAGGAAGTTAAACAGGTCATAATTCTCTCTCTTATACAGTATCTATTTTATATTGATGTGATATTAACATAATCACTTCCTGTATTAGATTGTTTTGTCCACCTTTACACCGTCACTGTGTGTGTTCTTTCCACCTTGAGTGATGGAGATGCTTTCCAGCTCTCTCACAGTCTCTTGTTGACCTGGTAAACTCACCTGAACCTGTCTGCAGAATGCGGACAGCCGTGGTGTCCCTCACATTTATAGGCTTATTGAATGAACTAATGTATGAGTTATCTTTACGCTTAAAAACACACGTCCCCCCCACCCCCTTAAAATAACCTCATTTATTGTCATTGAATAAGAGTGCATTTATGTTTCTAGTAAAACAAAACACCATCATTGTGATACAGTATGTCTTGTACACCTTACAGTGAAGGTGTCAGTAAATAAATATCTAAACATAATAAATAAGGTTTAATGATCTTTAATTACAACAGTTCTGATCGGTCAGGAATAGGCGTGGTTTTAAATATTAATAGCTATTTACAGACTGTGTGGGCTAAAACACACAAGAAGCCTGATTCTCCTTTACAATAATTCTCTACATGTTTACAATCAGGCAGGTAAACTCATTAAAATATGCAATAATTAAGATCAGTGTACATGATGGAAGAGAGTGTGCAAAACACACTTTTCTTTGTACTTTATTTTTGTACTTTATACAAATTCACTGAATCAGCAGAACTTCAGTCTGAGTTGAATATTTACAGCAAATGATGAGAGAAATGAGCAGAAATGAATTCATATTATTCATTTATATTATTATTTATTTAATTTAATTAGATGTTCATTATTATGCACTGATTGTGGGAGAACTGGATCACCCAGATCGAACCCGTGCGTAACACAACAGTAGACAACACTGACTACTGCGGTGGCGCTGAGAGCTCAAGCCCTCGCATTCATTCAGAAGGAAAAAGTCAATTTTTCCTTCAAGATGAATGACACATTGAAGACGTTTTTTATCTATAGAATAAGTCCAATTATTCACTATATGTGGGATAAACCGGAGCTCCCGGAGAAAACCCATAAACCACTTTACCACCTCGTCATGGCGGCGAGCATAGAAGAGAAGCACCTGCACATGCAGGACCTCTGCCTCGGCGGTGCCATCAGGTGACCTTTGACGGCGGAGGCGATACACTCTCCGACTGCCGGTTGACCCCCTTTCAAGGACACCAGCACCCACATCGCATTGCCCCACGTCTTAATCAGGTCCCTGTAAATGGCCTTTTCGAGGTTTTCCAATGTTTCTGGGCTGGTATCGAAATCGAGACCCTCGACTTCGGCCCACGTTTGTTCAAAAAGGCGCTGGATGATGTCGTGGACGTTTGAAAGGGTCCAGGTCACTTTTGCCTTCTTGAAGATCCGCGTGACCAGCCTCTCCAAGATCACCTCGACGCAGTTTTTTTTTTGTTCGTTCCGCGCTCGCCGTGCAGAGTCATCACGAAAAACCGGGGCAGGCGGTGCAGCGATTGCCAAAGGTTTCTTGGCCCTGGGCTTGGTCCCCAGTATGGCGTGTCTCATATTGTCGACGAGGTCGTCGGACTGAAAGATCTGCCACCATCTGGCCAGACACAGGAAACCGAGCACCTTCCGCTGCAAGTCGGCGCGCATGTTGGCACGTATCACCGGCTCGGGGATGATCTCTGGCCCATGTGTGATGTGTGTGTAGAGGAGATCACTTAAGACCTTTGTGAACTCCAAGACTCGACCGGGGGGAATGTTTAGGAGCGGAGTGCCGAGTCCCAGAAGATCGCAGTTTTCTGTTTTTTTCATCAGATCGTTAATCTTCTTTGTGAGAGACTTTGCCGACTCCCGGCTGTGAATTTTGGAGCCCCGCTGGAATCTTTTCCTCATCTGTGCCACTATGCGATGGATGCACGTTTTGGCAAAGCACTTTGCCAAAAGCTTCTTAATTTTGCTTCCGATGCTTTTCTTGGAGCGTTTCCTCTTCTGCTCTGGCGGAGTCGATCTTACAGCATCTTTGGCGATACTCCGAGCGATTTCTTCCGCGACGTCTTCAATCTCCCGAGAGTTTTGAGATTGCATCAGCGCGTACTCGGAGTCCGGCACGTCAACCAAGAGAGGGTCCGTGATGTCGTTCAACTGCTTCTTGATGATGATTGTGACATACGTGATGTCTTTCATCGCAATCACGACGTCCGACGAAGGCGTTACCGCATGGCGGTCTTCGGCATCTGAGGGTTCCGGTTCCACATCTGATTGTTCGCAGATGGTCCTCTGCTTGCGCGGTCGAGGCGAGAACACCGACTTCATCTTGCCGATGAACGCCTGGCACATTTTGCAGGCGTGCAGAATCATGTTGTTGAGTCTGCTGGGAGGTGTGAGGCGCTGAACTATGCCCTCGGGGCTGGAGAGGGCACTTCGGACGCTCTCCGAAACCTCTTCAGAGATCAATGTCGTCAAGCTTTTGGAGCTCGGACACTGAACCGAGACGTCGACGCCCAGAGCTTCGGCAAAACCCTGAGAGATTGTGTCGCCCAGATTGATTTGGACGTCGTCCTCAGACGCCAGGGTCGTGCTCCCGAGAGATTTCAGGAAAGATTTTGTCAAGGCCGCTGTCATGTCCAACAGCAACTCTCCCATCATGGTCATAGTGGCGTCGTCGGGGCTGCCGGATTTCAAAAATCCCCACTGATCCGCCGTCATCCCCTTAAAGAAGGAGTTGAGCAGCTTGGAAACAACGCGACGGACGTTGAACTCGGGCATGATGGCTTCTGGCTGGGAAGTTCTTGATGATACCATGATGCTGATTTACGGTCAATTCTTGTCGATGCTTTGTGGTTTTTGGAGAGAAATTCACTGCTTCTCTCAGTAGAAAGTCTGATGAGTGAAAATAATCGTTAGTTGCAGCCCTAATTATTATTAACTAACATGTAAGCTGCATTTAAATGTTGAGGCTAATTTTAACGGCTTTATATACTGTTGGGAGGTGTAATCTAAAGCAATGCATTCATAAAATTCATACCTCTTCCTCTTGAGACAACTGCTTCTCTCAGTCAATGTGTTTTGTCTGATCGAGTCTTCAGATTCAACTACAGTTGTGTGATTCTGGGACTCTCTCCTGAATGTCACTCCTTTATGATGTCACCGCTCCTTTCTGATGTCACCACTCCTTTAATTCATCAGTGTTCCATCTAGTGATGTCACGATGCAGTGATGATGTCACCACTGCTGTGATGTCACCCAAACACACCTGCACACACACCTGCACACTGCACACACACACACACACACATGCACACTACACAAAAACGTGCACACACGTGCACACTACTCACACACATGCTCACACTACACACACATGCACACACGAGCACACCACACACACACACTACATACACACATGTGCACACACACATTAACGTCTCGTTTGGGCCCTCACTGCATTATAAAATAAAAGGACAACATAACATCTCCTTCAAACAACTGGATTTATTCAAGGTTCTCACCAAAAACTACATTTTACGAGATTACATTTGAACGCATCATGATAACGTAGTAATTTACCTTCACCAGATAGTCATTATTCCTGAGCAGACTTTGAACACCTCATAATTATAATTCAATGGCACCTCCGTTAACGTTGGTATCTACAGTATTTAGCCAATCAGGACTGTGCTGCCCACCAGCTGCTAACAGCTAACGTTGCTAACTCTCCTACTGCTGATTTCAACACAGGTTCGTTGTTCGCAGTGAAGCATTATCAGGGAAAAACAGGGTGCGTCCTCTCAGGTTTAGTAATGCCACGTTGAGCTTTTTTTTCTCTCTGCCGTGTCTCCGGTCCAAAACAAACTGAAACATGATACAGTGTGCGTACGCATCATTGTGCAGCGTAACTGTGGGAAAGCATCAATAAGAGGAACCGATTGCCACGGAGGCATGAGATGCCAAGAAAGCAGACAACTACGGTTCTCTATTCCCATCACTGGCATTTTCCCTGCCTGCCAAAGTGGCGGATGTCCTGATGATTTCAGACCCTGCGGATAACTATTTACTTACTTACTTATTTATTAAACTTTTTGCATGGGTGCTTCCCAGATGAGCATAAAGTGAGCGATAGACATAAATGGAATTTAGAAAAATCCAGCACACAGATTTTGAGAGCAATCTCAAACTTTTTCATGTCAAGGATCCAAAATGGAGTCCAACAGACCACAGACCATGGATGTAGAAGAGGGTCCAATAGACCACAGACCATGGACATAGAAGAGGGTCCAACAGACCACAGACCATGGATGTAGAAGAGGGTCCAATAGACCACAGACCATGGATGTAGAAGAGGGTCCAATAGACCACAGACCATGGATGTAGAAGAGGTTGTGTCCTGTGCTTTTGCCCGAGGAAAATAACTCCAGATTTGACTTATAGTGAATTTTACAACTTTTAGGACATAATGATTTAAATGAGGGCTATTTAAGTGTGTGCACTTGGAAGTTACCAAGACGGCGACGGCCGGAGCCACCCACTTTGAGCTTCACAACGGCTCTTCAGAATCCTATGGGTAACATCACGGAGACTACGTCCATATTTTATACAGTCTATGGTGTCAACGCACAGTAAAGGGCAGCGGCGCTGTCTCATCCACGTCAAAACCCATGCACCCGTTGTAATTTATTTATACAGACACTGCCTTGAGTTGACATTCGTCACCTCTCTAGAAAGGCAGGCAGCAATTTTATTACATTCAATCTCCGGATAGGTACATCATCTCAGCTACTGCATGTTTACTGTTTACTGCTTCTGTATGCTGCAGGTGTCAGTTAATGTATGTCAGGTCGAATGGTGCAACACTATAGTGGCCAGTGTGTTGCACTTAAAGAGTATTAAGCCACAGTTTCAGCTCTGTGAGGCTGTAATGCTCATTGTTAAGAGACTCAGGATGCGACACCCTCATTTGTGTCAAAGTCCTACTCATCATACCGCGTCGCGTTGCGGCTGCGTGGCGTGCTGGCTGCGTGATTCACGCGTCGGGTGTTCACACCAGCTGCGTGTCAGCTGTGTTTCTGCTGCTGCAGCTGCTGCTGTCAGCCCTTTCTTTCTACATAGAGTTTGCCTTTCATAATGGCCATTTTATTTCATTATAAATATAATTTATATTTATTTTAGACAGAGAAAGGTTAAAAAACGTGTGGTAATTTGTAAATAATAGTAATAATCCACAATTAAAACCCCGTACTATATTCATTCATGAAGCTCTCCAAGTCACTGCATGTTCTACAACACTGTCCTGCACATATTTCAGAATAAAAGCCTTGTGTTAACAAATGAAGGAATTCTGTCCACTCAAATTTGAAATGAGAGCAGGAAATATTGATTGTCTTTACTTTTTTTCATCTCTGTAACATATTCTACAGATAGAGACATTGAAACTGTAGTAATGTTGCTGGTATGATGTGAATATAGAGTCAATAGATCACTTTCCCTGTGTGTTGTTGCTGTTAACCACGCGACTCGCATCAAAAATAGGCGAGACCTTGAATGTCTAGAAGAGACGCAGCTGACATGCAGCCAAGCCGTGTCTCACGCCGGCAGTGTAAAATAAAAAAAAACAAGCGGTAACGCAGCCACCACGCACTGCTGACGTTACCAGTGTGGACGAGGGCTTACATTTATTATGTTGTAACTACAAACAAACAATTTAGTAATATAAGAACATAATTTGTAGGAGACAGGGTTTCTGTATCGGGGCTTATTTTCCTCATCAAGGAAAAGGATGGACCAATATGTCAACCTCAATTATAAACAGTGACTCACTTCATTCAGCATTATAGCAGAAAGCAGACAACAGTGAGCTTAAATTTCTCATATAAAGTTAGCCTTAAATGCAAGTTCAGCATTATAGGTTGCCGACTTATTTTACTCATGGATGAATTAAATAGAACACACTAACTGTTGCAGTTTTGAAACTATATAACATCAGTTCATTAATGCAAGTTAGTGAAGGTAGAAAAACAATGGTATCATATTGAGATATTGGGACTTTGGATATTGTGTTGAGATGTTTCTCTTTGTCTAGGGGAGACTCCACAGAAAATATTAATGAGGCTGGGGAGGGCGAATCTTTTGAAAGAAATGGAAAAACGGTTCAGCCCCCCCTCCCCTCTTCCAATCATTTTTTGTACAGTCCCTTATACATGTGTATATTCACTGTAAACAAATGTGACCGTAGTAGATGTGACTGTGACTCTTCCCCATTTCCCTAATTGGTGTCTCTAAAAGCCACTACATTTCCCTTACGTCCAGTTGCTTCCTGTTCCCCTTCTCCTCCCTCGCTGTGGCTCTACTGAACTGAACAGACATATTCAAGCATCTCCACTAAAAAGAAACGCTGCGGTGCTGTTCCTGTTTGTGCTAATGTAACATGTAGTGTAGAGACCAGGTGAAGCTTAAAAAATAGGCTTAAAAATAGAAATATACATAAACTACAGTGGAAGCCGCTTATCATGATCATGTCTGTCCGGGTCAAATTGATCACTGTAAGCGGGTGATTATTATAACCACATTTTTGTTGTTGTGCATCATTTCTCATGCAGAGTATCATCTGATTCATCCATCCATTATCTGTAACTGCTTATCCCATTCTGGGTCGCGGGGGGGCTGGAGTCGATCCCAGCTGATATTGGGTGAAGATGGAGTACACCCTGGACAGGTCGCCAGCTTATCACAGGGCTGACATATAGAGACAGACAACCATTCACACTCACATTGGTCCACGAGGCAAAGTATCACAGGAGTAAAGTAAAAAACAACACTCAAATTCAACTAACGTTAGTCTAACATAGTGTTAAAATGTTTTACCGTATGTTTTCATGTATGAAAAGATCAAAAATGAACACTGTAAGCGGACTACTTGATTATTATAACCAAATTATTTAAACAGCATTAAATATATATGTAGCCCGGTGTAAAACAGTCAGGGACTAAAACAAGTTTGCCTAATAAAGTTAGGTGGATAAATCCAGTAAAGAAATTAAACTGAAAGTAATTTAGTTTAATGAAGAAAGAACAAAGGTTTAATTAAAAAGTAATCTAATCATAAATAAGGTAGGATGTAAATGTGTTAATGAGTAGCTCAAAATAAATAGATCTATATTGTTTTAAGGTAAACAGTGGATTCAAACTAAGTGAAAAATACACAGACTGTGCCTTTAGTTTCAGCTATTTTGTTTGTGATTGGTTATCAGTCAATGACACCTGTGGTGATTGGCTGTAGTTAAGGAAGAGAACCAGTAGGGGGCGGGAGTAGAGAAAAACACGGAGAAGAGAGACGCGGAGAAAGGAGATGAGAAGAATGGAAAACGGAGAACAGACGTAGGAGAAGAGAGAACGAAGGAGTGGGAAGAACGCTAGGTTTGATAGCCTGGTGAAGTGAATGTTTTATGTAAACAGTAGAAAAGTGTAGCTGTGAACTATCACACCGTTTTGCTTTTATCACAGTGGATTAAGTGAATGTTTGGTGTGAGCTGTGTCGCTGCTATGCTAACGTCAGTAAGTTGCTAGCCACGAGGACGGCGTTGCTAACTGAAGACTGTTTGCCACGTGAAGAGGACGCTTACTCGCTGTGAGGAAGCCTGTTGCTCGCTACGTGAGGAGGACGGTTTGCCTGCTTCGTGACGGGGATTTCGTTTCCGCTGCCACTGGATTCATCTCTCGGACCTGAACTGTTTTTCCCGAACTACGAACTGTTTCTTCAAGGAAGACTTCGAACTGTAAGTTGGACTTTTCACGTCTTTGTTCGCTGAGGATAAGGATTTGGGCGGCCGCACCACACCCGAGCAACGTACAGGCCTGCTACTTTTATTATTTTGCGTGCGTGCGTGTGTGAGTGTGTGTGTGGGCCCACAGAAATGTTTAGAGTCTAATTGAGTTCAGTGTTGGATCTGAAGTTGTTTATTTTCTATAGGGGAATAGTGGTAAAAAGAAAAGGGAAGAAATAGGATTTTCAAAGGGAATCTAAGTTGATTTAAGTGTGTTGTTAAAGTATATTTGTGTAAGCCAATTCAGTTTTGCCAGTAACTGGCCAGGTCATTTAAGTGTTGCTAACTAATTGTTCAGATAATCTGATAACTTCAGTGTGGTCTAATATTGCAAGTGTTTATTTTTTGGGATTTTAAAGGGGCATAAAGTGTGTTATAATTGTTATTTTTTCTTTGCACAAAAAGGGTAAATATTATTTGTACATTACTAAAAACGGTCAGTAAACTATTATTTTTCATTCAGAGAAGTTGTCTGGGGTCAGTTATTTAAAATACATCACTGTGAGTGTAAATAGATTGTGTATCACTAGGGTAATATCATTTTCACCCACAACAGGTAAACCTTTTTTGGTAGCTACCTTAAGAAACCGAACTCAAACACCCCTTCATCTTAGTTTAAGGTTATTTATAGCTACTATAGCGTGTTGGGGTGCTACATATATAAGCGGTTGATCACTGTAACTGCAAATAAATCATTGACATTGCGAGCGTGGGGTTATACCCATATCTTAAAGGGACTTTATGTAAGAATCAGAATGTCTTGTTAACAGCGACACCTGTAGCCGTTAAGTCAACTAAATTCAGCGTCCTGTTGCTCGCGCTCGCTCTACATAGACATGAACGAGCACTGCTCAAAACAGTGAGGCGACACATGTCAGCTAAAAGCACAATATCACTATATTTCAGCTGCTTGGCAGTAATGTTAGCTGACCAGACGAAGGTCTCTCCATGAATCAATGCTGATACTGTGTTTCCTGCTTCAGCCTCCCGACCGCCGTCAGAAGGAACAGGGGAGACACCGCAGCCCCAGTCGGAGACGATAACTTTACTCTCTCCGGAGCCCCGTCTATTCACTCAGCAGCAGGAAACAACACAGGAAACCTCTGTTGGTCTGGAGGAGCTGCAGCAGTTATTTCTGCACAAACGTCCACTTAGATATTCTCAGAGCTCAACTAACTCTTCTGCAGTGTGGAGTGAGCGCACATGCACGTGAGAGGTGGAGCGAGAGAGCGAGCGCGGTGTGTGAATGAAGGCAAGCAGGCAGAGGAGCAGAGTACAGCAGAGACTCCGGTCCTGGAGACCAAAGCTACGGTCTCCCCCGCGTCCTCCGACCGCGGCCAACACTGTTTAACAGACGGGCTTCACTAGATACAACCAAGAGGTTTTGGTGCTTCACTGTAGTTTGTGTTGGAGTCCGAGTCTGAACAGCGTAGCCACACGCGAGTGCGCATGGGACACCGACCCGCAATGATTTATATGTTAGGTTTTTACAAACAGTACCTTTAAGCCAAGTGCAATTAAAAACACCATTTTAAAACTATTCTATCCACACTGACCTTAAATTGTAGAATAATGACAAATAGCAGCAACCGGGGATTTGTTTTTACGTCATGCATTAATCCAGAACTATAGTAATTCCTAAGGTACTCAGTACCACTGAAACCACACTTTTGCACCCAAATGACCCGTCGCCTCTAGCTCTGTGTGGTAAAGGTGTATGCTTTGCGTCATAGTGAACGATGAATATAAAGTCAGCGTGTTTCATTTGTTTCCATTACTTATCGGCTGTATATGCACAGGGACAGGATAAGTAGCTTATTCAGTATCTTGATATACGTCTAGCAGATGTGTTTGTTGTCAGGGTGAGACACCTAAAACAAATTGATCAATGCAAAGTGCAGTGAGCGAGACAGAGCTCGTAAAGCTGAAGTAACTCTCAGTGAGTGGATGTGGTGGAGTTTAGAGGAGGCTGAGATTGGAGATGATGTGTTTGATCTCTGTTCAAGGCTATGCATTCATCAACTTTTGAAGGTGGTGCAGCACTCAAAAGTTTACTTCTTCTTCACCATCTATCACACTGCTGGAAAAGGCTGTATCAGGCTTAGGCAGCGTGTTTATCTGACTCGTTCAGATGTTCACATCTGACTACGATGTCAATGAACTTGTTGATCCTATAAACCAGACATCAGTTGTTTTATATTTATATTTCAATCACTTAATTGACACCCAAACAGAAATTGACTGTTCGCCCAACATGTACCTCAAACAGAAAGGAGACACTAAAACATTACTGTTTTTAGTCGTTTTACAATTTGTTGACAATATAACAACAATATAGAATAGCACCAACCTAGTAGTGTTACTGCAGTACACAACACTCGTATTACTGTAGGCTTGGGCGGTGTCACGGTATATTTAGGAATCCTGACGGTATGATTTTCAACCCAGTCACGAATACAGATGCTCCTCTTTCTATTAAAGAGATACGGAGACGCTGTACTGATGAGATGTATTGTAGTACACAACACGCGCCACCAGAGGTCAGTCTCTACTTGTGGAACAGGGAGTTGAACTGAGAAAGATGGCGACTGCGAGTGGTGGGGATGTTACAGTTACACGTTAAGGGTTGAATGGATGGTCTGAAAGACGCTTGCCCGATTCTGCACATGCGCTTCCTATATTTCAGATCTTTATTTGATAGTAGATCGATTAAATTTCACGTACTCGATCAAATTCGTAACGACCAATTAATCGATCGATGATTAATCGTTAACATCCCTACTTCCTGCTTGAAAAAATTTTATTCACTTATGTATCGCAATTTTTTAATAGATTTTTGAATGCCAGAATCGATATATTTGCTTCATTTGAGTCTATGCGGAGGTTGATAGAAGTTACCGCTTTTATTCTTGTAGTCTGAGTAACATGACATTATATCCATTCCGTCAACAAATCCGTCAACAAAACAAACGGCAATGAGCCAAACGACAAAGCAGCAAACAGCGGAGGGTCAGCGTGGATACGACCTGCACCCCCCCATGTTAAATCCAGCGTGGTAAACACTACACATCCAGTAAAGGATGGAAACACTTTGGGTTTCACACATTGACAGGAAAAGCAGAGCTAGACATCACGGCTAAAGCTGCATGCTAACTGTCATGGACAGGAAACGTTGTCGTATTGCGGTAATGTGCCATCGAGCCGGCTGTCACTCTCATCTCAACTGTAGAGCACCCATATACTGATATTTCTGTTCTCTGCATTCAAACGGCCCCGATGGAGCTGACCATGGATGGATAAAGAGAACAGAGCTAGCGAAGCACTTGGCGAAGTTAATGGAAGTATACACGTGGTTTTCAAAATAAGGTGGGAACTGTATATACAAAATACATATATGGAAATAAGATTAACTGGATTATATTCACCAGAGGTGTAAAACATTACACGTCCCTTGTTGCTGGAAAATAACGGACTTGTAATGTTGCTGGAAATTTTTTATAAATAATACCTAACAATGACTGATATATTTGACTTCATCTCTGACTACATACATGCTAAAAATCAAACATTTTTACTGTATCAATTTATATATATTTCAAAGTAAAATCCCTTTACTTTGAAAGTGTATGAATCAACTTTTTCCCCATGGTCTAGTGTTAAAAAAGTTAACAAAAATTGCAATTAATTGTAACATCGAATCGCAATACCTAAAAGTCGCAATACATATCGAATCGACACCAAAGTATTGTGATAGTATTGAATCGGGAGATAGGTGAATCATCCCAACCCTACTAGATAGCTGTTATGTTATTGTGTTAACCATTCCCTCTCTTTAAAGATACAGCCCTATTAATGTATTATGTGATGAGATAAAGTGGACAGCAGCAACGTTTGTGATTGGGAATCACCCATCCAGTTCTGAGCAGTGTGACAATAAAAAACTCTAAAGACAGACAGTAAAAGGACACGAGAGAAAATTGTTTATCATTAATCCCAGCTCAGAACCAGTTTTTACATTCTGGACAGTATATAAGCAGTGTAAGGACACCTTGTGTTTGCTGTTGATGGGTTACAAACTAACTAGAACTAAACCCCACCCCCCCCACACACACACACACACACACACACTTCCTGTAGACAGAGCTGAAGCGAGGCGGTTGAGACAGAGATAGCAACAGAGCAAACCCAGACAGGGTCATTGTCCTGGTGTTGGTCGTGTCACCTCCTGTGATCCGTCATCGGCGATGTGTCTAACAAGGCAGCTGGCTGAGAGCAGACAGGTATGAGGACAGAGCAGCGTGGCCGGGAGGCCGACACCTGTCAAATTAATGTCCTCTGCTCAGAGCCGCTCGATAAACTCCCAACAGCACCTGATGAAGGATGTGTTCCTGCTGCCCTCATCGATCTCCAGCCCCAATACAAAACACATGTTATTGCTGTAATGTGACACTGCTCAGCTGCTTAACTAATCATTATCAGGTCTATTTTTATATTTCATATTTTGTATTTAATGGTAAATTTATAGTGGCTTCAATTAGTTAATTTTTCTGTTTGTTCGTTATTCTTTCTTTTATTTTTTAGTCCTATCATTCAATAGTGTTATATGCAATCAGGGTTCTGAAATTGGCACCTGTCAAATGTGGGTAATGTGTTGGCAGTGGCGGGTAAAATTGTCAGGCTATCCGCTGCTTTGGCAGGCAGTGAAAACACCAGGGATGGGAATAGTGAATCAGATCCTGTTGAGAACCGGTTCCTAGTTGGTATCTCATGCCTCTGTGACAATCGATTCCTCTATATTGATGCTTTCTGACAGTTACGCATGCACAGTGACGTAACGCCATAGGCAATCTGTATCATGTTTCAATTTGTTTGGGACCAGAGCCATGGCGGAGAGGAAAAAAAAGCGCTAAAAGCACGGCACCACTACTACTACTACTACTAAACCTGAGGGGCGTATCCTATTTTTTCCCTGATAATGCGACACTGTGAACAACAAATCCCTGTTGAAATCGGCAGGAGGAGAGTTAGTAACGTTACCAGTTAGAAGCAGGTGGGCAGCACAGTCCTGATTGGCTAAATAACAGCGCTACTAACGTTAACGACGGTTCCATTGAGTTACATCATGGTGCGTTCAAGCTCTGTTCAGTAAAATGACTATTGGGCTATGACTATTTTGTCACGATACGTTCAAATGTAATCTCGTAAAATGAAGTTTTTGGCGAGAAACTGTTTTTACAGCAATATAAAATAGATATCAGAGAAGGAATTATGACCTGTTTAACTTTCTAACGCTTCGTCCACACTGTTAACGTCAGGAGCACGTGGCGGCTGCATGTCTGCTGCGTTTCTGCTGCTGTCAGCCCTTTCTTTCTACATAGAGTTTGCCTTTCATAATGGCCATTTCATTTCATTATAAATATCATTTATATTTATTTTAGACAGAGAAAGGTTAAGAAACGTGTGGTAATTTGTAAATAATAGTAATAATCCACAATTAAAACTATATACTCGTACTATATTCATTCATGGAGCTCTCCAAGTCACTGCATATTCTACAACAATGTCCGGCACAAATTTCAGAATAAAAGCCTTGTGTTAACAATTTAAGGAATTCTGTCCACAGAAAAAAATGCTTGAGGGCTTTTATTTTGAAATGAAAGAAGGAAGTGTATTTTTTTCATCTCCGTAACATTTTCTACAGATAGAGACATTGAAACTGTAGTAATGTTGCTGATACAATGTTAATATACAGTCAATAGATCACCTTCACTGTCTGTGACATATTTTACAGATGTCAAGACATTGAAACTGTAGTAATGTTGCTGATACGATGTCAATATACAGTCCATAGATCACTTTCACTGTCTGTTGTTGCTGTGAACCGCGTGCGGCTCGCAACCTCGCCGCTCGTGAGACGCTAACCTGTTAACACGGACGCCGAAAGGTAACGCAGCTGTCACGCGCACTTGACGTTCCCAGTGTGGACGAAGCTTAACACTAATGTTAGCTCTAAGCAGCTCATAATACATCATTAAAACTACTGATGCCAAGATTTTAGCAGAAGCTACAGTGTAATTTTGTAATTTACCATGCATATGTTTTTTGTGTAAAATATATTGCACATTGAATGACATCAGATCTAGAATGTTATTCCTTCATTTAGCACAGAGATTTCAAAAGTGGCAGATAGAATTTCTGAGTAGCAGACAAAAGAAATACTTGCCTGCCACAGTGGCAGGAAGTGAAAAAAGCTAATTTCAGACCCTGTATGCAATGCTGTGCCAAATGTTGCATTATTTGTGTGTCCATGTGTGTGCATGACATGTCCTGTCCTTCGTTAGTGCTTGTATGCTTGTGTGTGTTCTCACCAGGCCTGTGGAATGATCCAGCACCATGCTGAGGTGTGTCTGTGTGTGTGTGTGTGTGTGTGTGTGTGTGTGTGTGTGTGCGCGCGCGCGCGTGTGCGCGTGCGTGAGGATGCTGTCCCTAGGTGCTGTCATGGAAGTGCAGAGTCAGCTTTAATAGTCAACCATATCACTCCTCACAGCGACGTGCCCCCCTCCTCCTGGGATAAAAGCTGCCATATTCTCTCTTTATCTGCATACATTATAAGTCACCCAAAAGCAGTGCAGTGCTTTATTGTTTCTATCTGCACACAGACGTCTCTTTCTCACTCAGAACACACTGTTTCTCTTCTTCTGCTCCTCACATCATGTCACATTTCATTTCCCAGTGTCAGCAACAAATTACATTTACTGTTAGTTAGCAGAGATTTCAGTCATTCAGAGAGACACACTGCTTATGGTGGGTGGGAGAGGTGGATGGGTCCAACAAACACAGGACTTTCAATCACTTTGAAGTTACGTTAGTGACGTTTGTAACGTGTTTTCTGTACTTGCTTACGTACGTATTTTACTTAGGTTACGTAGTTTTTTTAAGCACAACCATGATGTTTTTCACTAAACCTAACTAAGCAGTTTTGTTGCCTAAACATAATTTTGACCCCTGTGGTGTATAACTGTAAAAAATGGGGGAAAAAAGCCTAAAATGCGTTATCGTGACACATTGAATGTCCTTAAAATGTTGTGCTATTTATACACCTTCCATGAGATCGGGTTGGATAAACAGATATAGACCCTATTCAGTCTGGTCATGAATGATGAAAACCATTGTAATGAAGCTCAGCATTTACACTGATTACAATAACATGCTTCTCTTACAATAACATGCTTCTCTGGCGCCAACCATAGGAAAAGCAACCACATTGTAACTTTTCTACATAGTTTTTCATACTTGGAATAACAAGCCCGTCTGCACTTTTTAGAGTCGAGTGTTGGTTTACTATAGTAAAAACGACGATGAATCAATGATTGTGTGAAACTTTTTTTTTTGTGAAATGCACAGAACGCAAAGACTCATGTCGGACTTGGTGTGAAAGGTTTGAACGCGAAAAATTGTCAACGAATATTCTACATTTTCGTTTTTTCGTGAAAAGGCCTTAAGAGTCGCTGACTGTCAGTTTGTTTGACAATTTTAGGTACTTAATTTATTTCATTTTCACTAATGCATTTTTTATGATTTTCTATGACCTTTTCGATCATGGGAAAACATCATGGTTTGGCTTAAAATAAGTCCTTAAACTAAGTATAAAATAAGTACGTAAACAATGGAACATAAGTACAGAAAACACGTAAAAAAAAAAAGTCATAATGTAACTTAAAAATAACTCAACAACACTTTGGGACATGAACACCGGTCTCCTGGTTGAAAGTCCTGTATTTGTTGGACCCATCCACCTCCCCTCCCACCATAATCAGTCTTTCTAACTTTTTATTCTACGTCAGTAGCTCTGAGCGTAGCATATTCACATGGATGCGTTTACATTGTCAGTACAGAATGACTGAATGAAGAATGAAATGACTTACAAATTGCTGAGTCATTCATACGCCACTTGGTGAGATTGGGCTTAATTACCTGTGCGATAATGGCTCACATGGTAAATTCAACATAATGTACATTTCCACAGCACTAGTTCCATCAGTACAACAATACAGTCGTGTCATTCTCACCACACTGCTTCCCTGAGTTCTCTGACAGAAATACTGTCAACTTTGTCTATCCACACTGGCTACTGACACTGCACAGATATTTCACATTAAAAGTCTTCCAGCTGTTCAAATGGCACAATGTTAGGGTCTTAATGTGACATGACAGCGGGAAGTGTTGAGTTACATTGACAGCAGCTTAACACCGCATGAAGCAAAGTACAATCGATTGGAATTAAATAATTAATGAAAACAACATTTCTGCTAGGGAAGAGAAAGTGAGAGCAGCAGAGTGGTGAGCATGGCATGAGTCATCAAAACAACAGGTAAGCTTGGCAAGGTAAAAAACAGACCCAGATGTCTGGCTCAGAAGGTGGACTTATTGAGACAGTGTGAAACCATTAGCCTCCTGCCTGATTCCCTGTTATTTTGACTACAAAACAAACTGGTGAGAGTCGGGCCAGAGCCTGGAGTCATGTTGGCAGGTGTCACTTACAGTTTCTGTGGCTTTCAGTGGATTATCGAAACAATGGCAGTTAGTATTCCCCTATAGAATTCGGAGACTGATATACTGTAGATATATATAGCTATATATATCTACAGTATATCAGTGGATAAGAGGAGGTTGCTCCTCTATTTTTGAGAGGCAAGAGGGAGATCAAAATATGAAAAAAAGAGCAGTTGGTTGAAATAAATCATTACAAAATGTCATTTATAAAACATTTTTTCTTTCTTCTTTGGAAAAAATCCATTATTCAAATCCTGATTAAAATTCTTCAACATCGACACCTGAAGGCAGCCCGTGTGTGTGAAGTGGTTGTGGGCATCGTGGGGGGTAGACCATGGATTTATAAAGAGAACTGGATATAGCGTTGGAGGCGGGGCCCCGTTCATTCCTATGAAAGTTTCTCAGTGGCGCATGAAGCCTAAATGGCTCAACATCCGCCTGGAAAAGTACCCGGATCTTGGGCTACATGGAACATGCGCAGTAGCGTCTGCTCGGTCACATGACTTGGTCACGGGGTTACAACTTCACGCCGTCGTCACGGCTTGGCGCTCCAGCCTCGGTCTGGGTCTCATTCACATGAACGGAGGGAAGGAAATAACTCTGGATTCAGCTAATAGTGCGTTTTATGACTTTAAAAACAGAATTTTTAGGCTATTTAGGTGTTTGTACTGGGAAGTTGATAAACATCAAAAGAAATTATCCGTTGAGTTACAGACGTCTCTTTCGCAATGTAAATATATGGGCCTTTTTGGGCCACGGAAGTTGTAGTACCGCCGTTTGGCCACTAGGAAAGTCTGTATTGATGACCGGCACACTTCTTGGGGGCTTGGGATAGAGGAGGACGGCAGGACCCCATCCTCCTTTGAGGCGGCACCTCTTCTATCAATTCAATTAATTTTTTTCATGCTTATCTATGATTGGCCAAAACACGTCAAATGACACTCCAAGGGAGGTTATCTTCCCTTGGCTTGTTACCAATCAACAACCAGCAGAATACAAGATTGACAGCATGTTGGTCCAATGATGATTTCCAAATGTAGGCCTGTACAACAGAGTCTAAAGTTTCCCTTTTTTTATCAAGGAGCTACACTATTTGAGTTAGCCGACGCAACAGTTAGCTTGATGTAGCAGCCCTGAAGGATCCGTGCAGCACTCCATCACCCTCACCGGGATCCAGTCCCGGGTTGAGCGGAGAGCAGCAGCATGTCGGGCCGTCGCCCGCCACCGTAGTCTCGCCGCAGGTCGGACGTCTTGAGCGAGGGCCGACACTGCTTGGGGCCCGCGACAGCAGCAGGACCCCGCGGGGAGCGGATGGAGAGTTCCGCTTTGCTGGGGCAGCCTCAGGGCTTGCTGTCAGTTGTCCGGGCTGGACCCACAGCGGGACTCCGTGCTGACATACTCCGCTCATCTGGGATTGGATCCCGGTGTGGGCAACGGACTG
This sequence comes from Sebastes fasciatus, assembly GCF_043250625.1. Lineage (NCBI taxonomy): Eukaryota > Metazoa > Chordata > Actinopteri > Perciformes > Sebastidae > Sebastes > Sebastes fasciatus. Next base: position 37,135,275 of record NC_133799.1, read on the forward strand.
CTGTACGGGCAGCAGTTTACAGACAGGCTCCTAGTGACACCTTACGCACACAAGGTTCATTCTCATCCCGAGGCTGCAGTGATTTTTTTTTTTTGAAATCTTAGAAAGTATTGTTTTACTGCTTAATATTTCGTTTTACATTAGAAAGTAGAGAGAAAAGCAGCCAACTAGTGTGTTAATTATAATGTCATGTATATAGCACACAGACAAGTGCTTTCCAGATTAAAAGATTCACAGAATAAAAAATAAAAAAATCTGAATCCCATGTATTCCCCCCTATGTGACAAATAAATTAGGAACATGAGAGCACATCAAGCAGCACTGAGACCATATATGTACACATAAGAAGGAGGTGCAAGTGCAAAGTAAGAGAAATAACTAAATAAAATAACATGGTGCTGTATGGGTTGGTTCCATTTGCCTCCTGTCTTCCCCAATTTTTGGAGTCACCAGCTGTCACTGACGTGGGAGTATACACAGAACCCCACATCAAAAAATGGGAACCAACGCTTTCAGTTATTTCCAAACTTAGCACGGCTGACGTTGACTCAGCTAGTGCTAGCGTTCACATTATTCATAACCTTATTGATTATCTTCATGATTAGCTTATTAAACCTACGTCACTGTTTTTTTCTAACGACTAATCGGGCATTTTGCATTTGAAAAAATAACGGAAAAGGTCGTAGATGGACCCTTTAAGTTACATTACAGCAAAGTAAAATTAAATTAAAAAAATCTGATTTGAGATTCTGGATATTTATCTTGAATCATTTTTATTTGAACAAGCACACCGTTTCCTTAATGTCATCCATTGAGCCTGTCGCTAATAACCAGCACTTCTGTGCGTGACTCTGGGTGTTTAAGTGTTATAATAGCGGGAACACATTTATATTCATGAATGCAGCTTTGCTAATACAGAGAGGTCCGCTGGGTGCACGGCAGAGGAGGCACTCTTTATGTGATGCACCGCTCCCACAGCAGACCAGCAGCATCTCTCCAAACCTGCCGATGCAAAGGTTGTTTGCCCACATGCCATTAACCAGTACACTTCAACCAGCAATACTGTCTGTCAAGAGCTCCTCTCAATTCCAGAGCAACGGCAAATTGTGTCTATTTTAACCGTGCCATGCTAGCAGAAAAAAAACAGACACTGAGGAAAACAGAGATAAAGATTGTCTTTTTATACTGCTTCAGCTCTGTTACAACCACTCACTCCTAAGAGTTGTCCTGATAAGAAATTGATATTCAGACCTTTGAGACTGAAAAGGACAAACACATTACACAGTGTTTATGGGTTAATCAATGAAGTCAGACTCTCTGATACATGTTTAATGAGGAAAATGAGAAATAAACAACATTTCCCAGCAATCGGCAGTAATCAGCCTTTCTTAAAGGATGGTTCAGCTATAGCTTCTGTAACTTTAGAATAAAAGGCTCTAACATTGTATGCCACAATAATCAGGGGGAGGTGTTTCTATGTACAGTTACCACATTTTGCCATGATGACTCACACACAGATTCACAAGGTGAAAACCAAACCAGCCACACGCTGACACGGCTAGTAACTATGAGAAGGATGAGGCAAACAATAACTGAAGAGCATTATTAAGAAGCTATGTAAAAATGATACCGATTTTAAACATCAACAACAGCTGATGGAATTTATGGATTTTGTTTGATTAATTTATTAATCAATTATTCAATCAAACGTCACAAATATCCATCACAACACTAAAATGCTATTCAGTTTGAGCACAGAAAAGCAAGCAAATGTGTGCATTAGAGGAACTGTGAGCAGTCACTGTTTCGGATTTTCAATTAATAAATGACTTGAATGAGGAATTGGATTTTTTTTTTAAAACTAACTAAGTTTAACTAAATCGTTTTTATCTCAGAACTTCTGTATTTAAGTTATGCCACTTCTGTGATCTTTTCTTAAAGCTAACTAAGTAGTTTTTGTCACGAAAATTCCTAACTTAAGTAACGCCACTTCCGCAATCTTTTCTTAAACTTAACTAAGGAGTTTTTGTCACGAAACTTCCGTACTTAAGTTACGCCACTTCCGGTGTGGTGTAACTTAACCCCGATCTTTTCCTAAATTTAACTAGTTTTAGTTTAATTTGTAGTTTTGTTGCCTAAACCTAACCAAGTCATTTCTTGTGAACACAGAGGTTTATTCTGAAAAGACTGGAGCGGAAATTGACGCTGGACAATCGTACGGAAATGCACGAAAAATTAGGAATAACTTTTTGTAAGATATCATACAAACCGTTGTATGAGAATACATTGAAATAAGCCATTTACATTATGTAGCTATAACAGCTCGGCACCCGTTACCCTAAAACCACAATGTGACAAATACAGTATATAGCTGCCGTTTAGAAACATGTATTTGTCATGTGTATGGTGCTGTATCCATCCCCATCAAGAGCCATTAGAGGCTTAATGGTCAAACGCATGTCAGAAACACAACAATTAGACTGATCTTTATTGAGTTTGATTCCTGTTTTTTGTTAGCTAGAGTGTGGCGGGATTGACTCCTATATCAGCAGTGGTCATTTTTCATTATACTGTATGTGAGAGTAGTGCAAAATGATTTCTCTTGTCAGCACAAAGGAAAAAACAAACAGAGATGCAGGTGTTTCAATAGCAACATCCCCACAGGAAAGAATTTCCAGCTTAAAACCTTCAAAGCCAGCAACCAATTCTCCCCCTGCTGAATACATTTAGAAGAGAAACCTGAAATCCTTCAGGGATTGAAAGTGGCTAACACCCCCACACCTGCACACAAACCAGGCAAACGTATGTCTCGCTGCTCTAATGCTGCATTTTAAAAGCTGCTTCAACAACTTCTTCCAGTCTTATTTCGACTGCTTCTCTTTCGGCTGATCAAATCCTCACAGGATGTGTGTTTCTCCTGTAACCTTTCACCTGAGGGATCAAACTGTAGCTTAGTGTGCACCAACAGAGCTGCACAGTGCGATATGTATGTTGCATGTACTACGAAAGAATCAGTCTGTGCAGGGTCCGAAATTAACATTTACATAGCGCCAAATTCTGGTAGATTTTCTGTTTGGCGAGTAAATCTCAAAGACTATCTGCCAATTGTTCGTACCAAAGATAGTTGTAATATTAACGGGCGAGAGAGAGCAACCATGTGTGACAGTGAGTATGAGGGCAGCAGTAACGTTATAGCTGTGAACGTAGCAGTGCTCTGTGCTTACAGTTTAGGCTGTTTGTCTTGAATAAATGTTACAGCTCCTCAAGACCCAAGCCAAGTTCCTTCAAGTTTTCTTCTTTATTTTTACACAAATATCGTCATATAGCCTACTGTTTAGTAGCCTAATACCCGGTGAAATGTCAGGACGGTATGAAAAAGTAGATACCACCCAAGCCTTAAGGTTTGAATTAACTGTTGATCAATATATTAAAATGATTTTGCTTCAAATTTTGGTCTGGCTTCTTCTCTAAGTTTGTATTCAACATAATAGCTTATTAGCTGAATGAAATGTACTGAAACACATGTATATGTCACACAAAAAGGCAATTTATTAATTTGGCTGGTAAAAAATATGTTAGGCCGGTGGATTTTTTCATCTACCAGTCCCGTTGGCTGGTGAGTCAAAATGTTAATTTCGGTATTAGCACCCCTTGTGATACAGCTTTGCTATGCGTTTGTGTTAGACAGAGCAGTCCATCTGCCACCGAAAAAAAAAAAAGGAAAAAGTGAAATATTGCCTTTTGGTTGTACGCCTCCGCCAACCAGTCAAGTTGCAGTTTACATCCATGTCTGTCCAAAATGTCATCACTTCATCATCTTATCCTGTTACTGATTTGTGTGAAATGGTCATAATTAGCATATGAATTCTTGAGTTATGTGACCTTGACCTTTGATCTTAAAAATCAAATCAGTTCATCCTTGAGTCCAAATACATGTTTGTGCCAAATTTGGAGAAATTCCCTCCAGGCGTTCCCGACGGTACGGACGGACAACCCGAAAACATTATGCCTCCGGCCACAGCTGTCTGCCTGGCGCTGAGGCATAAATATCACAAAAGAATGTAACTCCTGTTCTATGGGTATGAGAACTTCAAAGAAAGGAAGGAATCTAATAATGGACTCATACATAACTATCTAGATAATAAACAGATAAAAAACAAAGCAGAAATAGTTGTGTCCTACATTTTTAGCCTGTGTCCCAGGAAGAAAAGGAAAAACTAGATTTTTTACACAAAGTTTATACTTTTTTATAACCTGGTTTTGGTGCTGCAGCCCCCTCAGCACCTCTACCTCCTGAGTCCATGCTATGTGCTTAATAATCATAAGAAATAAACTAAGGCTGTCAAAGTTAAAGCAATAACGCAAATTTGTTTCAAAACCACTCATTTCTTTAACGCCACATGTGATTTGTAGGTTGTAGCGGGCTCAGTTTTAAAGCTAGAGTGAAGATACTGGCATCATATGAAGTTAGAAAAATGAAGGAATCCATTGGAACCAACCATGTCATGCTAGCTTGTAGTGAAGGAGGTTAAATAACACTCTAAACTTACTCTAAATTTTGGTGAGGAAAAACTGTCATGTCCATTTTCAAAGGGGTCCCTTGACCTCTGACCTCCAGATCAGTGAATGTAAATGGGTTCTACGGATACCCACGAGTCTCCCCTTTACAGACATGCCCACTTTATGATAATCACATGCAGTTTGTGGCAAGTCATAGTCAAGTCAGCACACTGACAGCTGTTGTTGCCTGTTGGGCTGCAGTTTGCCATGTTATGATTTGAGCATATTGTTTTATGCTAAATGCAGTACCTGTGAGGGTTTCTGGACAATATCTGTCATTGTTTTGTGTTGTTTATTGATTTCCAATTATAAAAATATACATACATTTGCATAAAGCAGCATATTTGCCCACTTCCATGTCGATAAGAGTATTAAATACTTGAAAAATATCGCTTTAAGGTACATTTTGAACAGATACAAAATGTGTGATTAATTTGCAATTAATTGAGATTAAATATTTCAATCAATTGACAGCCCTAAAATAAATACATATTATTAAGACATACAAGTACTGTATTCACTTAAAAGGTCATGGAAAATGACTTATTAAACTGTATTTTTGTATGCTCCACGCACCCCAACACCGAATTTGAACAGTCTCAAACTAGAGTGGGCTGACTTGATACTTTTAGAAAGATAGATACTTTATTAATCCCAGCAGGAAATTTCATTGTTACAGTAGCTTCGCAAAAAGACAGTATTGTGCAAAATAACTGAACAATACTTATCAATACAATAACTTATACTTGCTACAATTTTGCAAACAATCAGCGGCTGTAGCACCAGCAAAAAAAGTTAACGTGCAGCGTTCAGCCCTGACCAACATACTGTACATCAGCTGTCCACTGGGGATATAATGCAAAGCCACTATCTGTTTATATCACAAAAATATCTGTATTCCAGTCGAAAGTAGTTGGATACTGTCTCTCATTTCCCATGTTAAATTGTTTTCTACTGCTATTTATACTCTATACCTCATTTACACTATGCAAGTCACAAAATACACTAAATTACATTATATTGTATTTCTACCTTTTTCATTGTATCATGTGCCAAAATTAATCAAACAAAAAATGGCATAATGTTGCCATGAAAAGAAAAAGTAAACTGAGTCATGCAGGTTTTTTAAATCCGAAGGCTTTAAAATCGAAACCCGCCCTCAGGCCTAGATCCCGGACCCCGGACCCCCTTTAGAAGACTGTGAACAACAAAAACCTAGGGATGCAGTGTCCCGATAGCGATACCTGGGCTTTGGGTATCGGCCGATACCGAGTACCGATCCGATACCAGTGTTTAATTAATAAGCTGTATGCCTCACTGTGTGGAAGTGACTGGGAAGAAAATATCAATACACATGAGTATCACAATATTATGTTGTGCGATACAATATCAATTCTCCAAAACACTGTATAGATTTTTAATTAACCGGACGCTATTCTATCTTTCGTAGGTCGTAACGGGCTCAGTTTTAAAGCTAGAGTGAAGATTCTGGCATCATATGCAACTAAAAAACCTCAGGAATCCATTGGTATCAAGCATATCATCCTAGCTCGAGAAGGAGGCTAAATAACGCTCCAAAGTTACCCTAAATGTTTTCGAGGAAAAACTGGAATTGCGATTTTCACAGGGGTCTCTTGACCTCCGACCTCAAGATATGTGAATGAAAATGGGTTCTATGGGTACCCCTTGAGTCTCCCCTTCAAAGACATGCTCACTTTATGATAATCACATGCAGTTTAGGGCAAAAACTATGCTGTTTTTTGCATGCAGTATTAATGTGTTATTTTTGCCTATTCTAAAATGGTTTATTTCTGGTGTAATCTTTATACTATTAGTTTTCCTAAAATTAAATAAAAAAAGAAAAGAAATTACAATATATCTCCTTGCTTACAGTATCGAAATATATCGCAATATATTGAATCGTTACGCCTGTATCATGATACGTATTGTATCGCCAGATTCTTGACAATACACAGTTGAATATGCCAATAATGCTGATGATCATTTCCTCAACAAGATTTAGAAGTACTTGTTTGAGAAAGCCAGTCGACACCAGGACAACCTGTTTGTGGTTAGGTTGTTGCCTAAACCTAACCAAAGTGTCGCCCCTGACACACTGGGCAGGGCGCACTTCACTGCAATCTGCGCTGCACCGTGCGTTCACAAAAATAAAGCCTCTAGCCTCAACAACTAAACACTGTAAAGGTAATATTGATTGCAGGACAATTGCATTGCATTACATCGTGCAGGTGTTTCTATTTTTTGTACAGGTGGGCTTCCACCTTGAATTCCTCAGTAGTTGCCAAAACACTTGCAGGAGTCCAACAGCTCCAACCCATGTGCAGCTGGCCATAAAAGTATACTGTCGTCAGCTGAGACTCCCAGGAGAGCCTCGTTAAACCCACAGCAAACTAAAAGGACAGAGAGAGGCTGAGAGAGAGAGAGGCAGGAGGACAGGAGGACAGGAGGACATGAGGTGAGGCTCAAAGTATCACAGGACTAATTAAAGTGGCACCGGGACTAAAGGGCACAGAGAGGACAATGACTGGCTCATTATTTACAACTCTTTATCTCAGCTTTAATGGGAAAACCAGGTCCTAATTGCAACAAATTAGTCTTGCCAGAGGTTCACGGGGCTGCACATTAAATCATTAGCAGGTTCGACCCCGTCTGTCTCTCTGCTGTTTATACACTGAATCACACATTGGATTTTACCCCTCACCTCAAGACATACAGCTGATGGTTTCTAGTCAGCGTGAGCAGCAAAAAGTTGTTTGTAATTTGGACTGCATTGGCTACATTCACACAATACGCACACACACACACACACACACATGTGGTTACTCTGGATAATTCACAATCCTCAGTATTTATAGGAATACATGGTAAAAAGTAAGTCGAGTGCTGAAGTTAAAGGGACTATTTGTAACTTTCAGAAATGCTTCTTAACAGCGACACCTGTGGCCGTGAATTCAACGAAAGTCAGCGTCGGGCTCGCGCTTGCTCGCTCTAAATATACCTGAACGAAAATCTCTCAAAACAGTGAGGCAACACACGTCAGCTAAAAGCACAATATCGCTCTATATTTCACCTGCTTGGCAGTAATGTTAGCTGACCAGACGAAGGTCTCTCCATGAACATGATTTAGATCTGATCCTAGTGTTGGCTTTTCCTGCCTCAGTGCAGGCTGAAGCAGCGGGGCTCTGCAGCGAGTCTCCGCCCGCAGCCGGAGAGAGCAGGGAGACACCGGCACCCGGTCGGTAACGAGAAGACAACGTAACTCTCTGCGGAGCTCCGTCACTTCACAAGACACGGAAAACCTCTGTTGGTCTGGAGGAGCTGCAGCAGTTATTTCTGCACAAAAGTCCCCTGTATATTCACTAGATATTCTCAGAGCTAAACTAACTCTTCTGCAGTGTGTAGTGAGCGCGCGTTCACGTCTAGAGGTGGAGCGAGCTGAGCGAGAACGCGCGCTCTGTCTGAGTGAAGGCGAGCAGGCAGAGGAGGAGAGGCAGCGGCTACACGCGCACGCGCATATGCGTGCGAGCATGTGTCCCGACCCGCTACATTTATACGCTTAAAAAGTTACAAACAGTCCCTTTAAGTACAATTTTGAGTAGATCCATTCGATGTTACTTTATGCTTGTACTCCACTACATTTATATTACAGCTGTAGTTGCTACTTATTTTACAGATCAAGATTTGAAATGAAAAAATACATGACAAGCTTATAAAATCAGCACAATGTTAAAGATTAAACCAGAGGTACTGAACCTTTTAGGCTTGTGACCCGTCACATTTCAGATGACTGAGTTGTTACCAAAGAGATATTTACCCTCAAACTTCTCACATGGTTTGGTTTTAATTCTGAGATCTAAAAATGGTACTGATTTGCCACCAACTATTTTGACAAGCATATTTGTGACTGTGCGGCAGCAATGACACATTATACAGAAGCAGGTAATGGCTGACTTGGTCTATTAGCATGTCTTCAAAACTTTCCGCCATTATTGTCGCTGTTGTTGCTGTGCCTATTGACTCCTGACCCTGTCACAGATATCACCACACTGCCCCAACACTGACCCTTCCGTTCATGTGCGTATTGCGTATTGCGTATTGCATCTTGCGGAAGCGTAGCATTAATTTCTGAGGACCTGCACAATCAACATTCCACATGGATAACAGTCTGGGATAATCCAAAATAACTCATAAATTCTGCTTTTCTTATTCAAAAATGAGTGGTATCATTTCATGTAAATGTTAGCTAAAAAGGTGTAACACAGAATTGGGTGATAATTTACACTTTATGCCTTATATAAACAGTCAAACCAGACCGGGTCAATTCTGACCTGGGAGGACCACAGGTGTCATTATGGGCTGCCATTAAAAGAAACGAAATGCTTTCAAAACAATATCCTGATTAAACGCTGACATACTGTATACCAGTCTGATAATCCATCAGCATTATGTTCCTCTGATAATTTACTCAAAAATGTCAAATGTCAAAAATGTATTTTTAATAAAAAAAAAAAAAAGGATGGTTAATAAACCTTTAAAGTGTAAAAGTTGTGGTAATGAGTTGGAATGAAGTTGACCAAAAAGGTGTAACACAGAATTAACCCGGGAGGACAAAAGTTGCACAGTTGACGGGAAGACAATAGGAGGGTAAATAACTGTCCGAGGCTCTCCAATATTTCACCAACAAATCAAAAGGACTTTTCAGACTGATATGAACAGAAAACAGAAATGAGCATAATATTGGACCTTTAATGCTCTGCTTTGTTTGTCTATTTTTTTTCTTGCCATTGTAGTCCCCTGACGCTGTGACATACAAGGCGTAGCTCGGCAGCCCTGCCCAGCAGTATCCAGGGGAGCAGCAGATTGCCGGGACCCGGGGCTCTGCCAGGCTCAGTGGGTCACATCCCCTCAGAGCCACGGCCAGGCTGCCGTTGAGCCAGAAGCCAAAACCTCCCGCCACCGGGGACGTCACGCTCCCAGAGAAACAGGGCCAGCACCCCGCTAGTCCTCTCCTTATTCAGCTCACAGCTGACTGTACGGGCACATCATGTACTGGACATATGGGCATGATTCATATCCGCCGAAGGAATCGCTCGTATGACAAAATAAACTGTAAAACCTCAAAGTAAAGACAAGTAGGGACAAGACAATGAAGACAAGAATAAGCTCTGCAAGACATAAACTAGCCATTAGGGACAATGTGGGAGATCACAGCAGGACAGCAGCTCCGGTCTGAGGCATGAACATGCAAAACGTCAGCTGCAAAACGGGGACATGAACATCTTCACATTAGACATGTATTTACACACTGTACTCTGATTGGGGAGTTATTTCCCTCCATTTCCACTCTACTAGTGCACAGCTATGTGATTCATTTCCTGGACAAAGTGTTTCCACAAGTGTTTCAACACACCATTCTTTTGCATTCAAGTCCCCGTATCTTGTTCAAGTTATTTCAAAGAATCAGGAAGCTGTTTACCATGACAATCAGCCATATTTTGTACTTTTATGTAGTTGAGTTGGAGTAAAAAACAACTACTGTTTCCCAAGGGAATTAAAACAAGTGTGATTGGTTGTGTCTCTTGCATGTTGGAGGATATTTTAAATGTTTCTACTTCCCCAGGTTGTGCAGCTGAGCTACTCTGAAGTCTTGACATTGGATATCGGTCTGATGACGGATAAGCCTCTGGGAGTAGGGGGCTGCATTTCTGGGGTTCCAGTTAGGGATGCACCGATATCACTTTTTTTCAGAAGTACAAGTACTTACATTTGGGTACTTGTCGATACCAAATACCAGTATGAGCACTTAATAATACCATTACAGTTCAAACAGTGACTTTGACTTCATCAAATGCTCCTCACTTTCTGACTGTAGCAAATTAAATATACAACATGATGTTTTAACATACAACTTTGTGTTTTTGTGACACAAACAGATCATAGTTTGTAGTAGGGAAATTAACAATTAACCATTTCAATATTAAAGGGACTGTTTGTAACTTCTTACACGTATAAATCACCCGGGTCGGTGTCCTATGCGCGCTCGCGTGTGGCTACGCTGTTCAGACAAGACTCCAACACAAACTACGCGGAAGCACCAAAAGTTAGTTGTTAGTTTAGCACTGAGAATATCTAGTGACATTTGTGTAGAAATAACTGCTGCAGCTCCTCCAGACCAACAGAAGTTTCCTGTGTCTTATGAAGTGACGGGGCTCCGCAGAGAGAAACGTTATCGTCTCCGAACGGGTGATGGTGTCTCCCCTGTTCCCTCCGGACGCGGTCGGGAGGCTGAAGCAGGAAAAGCCAACACTAGGATCAGCATTGATTCATGGAGAGACCTTCGTCTGGTCAGCTAACATTACTGCCAAGCAGCTGAAATATAGAGTGATATTGTGCTTTTAGCTGACGTGTGTCGCCTCACTGTGTTGAGCGATGCTCATTCATGTCTATTTAGAGCGAGCACAAGCGCGAGCCCGACACTGACTTTCGTTGACTTAACGGCCACAGATGTCGCTGTTAACAAAGCAATTTCTGATTCTTACAAACAGTCCCTTTAAATAAAAAAAAAAGCTAAGCAAAACTCAGAGGAGCAGCTTGTCGATTTAAGGAGAATAGCTGTGTTAACTTAAAGATCAGTCCACCTTCAGTTTGCCTGAGCCGGAGTTGTCGCTAACTTCGGGATTAACCCCCTTCACTTTAATCAGAAGGTGGCAAGCAAGACACCGGCTTTGTTCACAGCAGTAACGTTACTGCTGAGTTCATATTTGCCATCACACGCGCTCTCTCTCTCGACTGGACACTCTTAAGCGGACAACCTCGCAGCTAAACTAATTGATGGGGTGGAGGCTAAAGCGGCTGCATGTGTCCACGACAATGTACACAACATCATGGCTCCCAACGCTCAGATAACCGTTACTGGTATCAGAATTGATGCATCCCCAGTTCCGGTGTAGTCAGTGGATATCCGAGCCAGGACTTCCATTTCCGTGCGCTGCTCATTGTTTGCAGTCCGATTAGCAACTTGAGATGCGAGACTGGAGTTGGAGTTGAGAGACGGCCGGATTGTTTCACAAGTAGCCAGATTACAAACTCATTTTAAACCATTAGACCTTTTCAAACTTGACAACATAAACATTCTAAATGAGCCCCTTTGTATTTCCTGTTGCAATGTTTGTTAATGCAGTAGCTGACAGGAAGTAAACTTGGACCAAAGCTGTTGCCCTAGCAACAGAATGGCAATGAAAAGGTCAATAAAAAGCTAAATCATCGTCAGACGATAGGCGGTGGGTTCCCAGATTGTATTTAGGCCAAAGCGTTCCGCCTCTTTTGCTCTCCACACGGTCTGTTTACCTGCCTTCAACCAAAGCCCGCTCAAACGTGATTGGTCAATACGACCTTCCGATACCAAAATATTGACCTGTTGCCTACATGCGCATGATTGCAGAATCTGTTTATAGAGATTACATAAAGAGTAATACACAGCCCACACTAAATACATCACCATGGATGCCAATATGTAATAAATATACAGTTTGCATCGATCCCATCAGCCTGCTGTTACCAGTTAAAGAACAGACAGCAGCGATGAACACATTGTCAAAGCTACATAAGATGTCATTGTCATACCTTGTCAAGCACATCCTCACTTTGCAAAGGCTGGAGATTTGCTTGTGGTATAATTTTCCTGCTACCTGTGAAGGAGCAATATCCAGGTTTTAAATAGAACCTGAAGAAATACAAACCCTGAATAGCTCAGAGACAATACCACTAGCATACAGGGAGGAGCGATAAGAGCTAATATAGCGGAGAGAACAGTATTCATTCAGTTGATTGCAGTCAGAGAGGAAAGGTGACATTTTAAGCCTATTGTCAAATTCAAATGAGAATATACTTTCTACCAATATTAGTGTATATTAGGTACTGAATGTCCAAGAACTGGCACAGTAATGGCTGATTAAAATGGGTAAGTGGTTGACAATAATCTTAGCCCTAGCCACAATGACTCACTCAGTGGCTTGACTTACTTGGCCAGATTCAGATTTGAGCTAGGGCCAAATCCAGGGCAGCAAAGTCAAGGGTAAAGCAAGGGTAGAACAAGAGGGTCAAGGGAGGTGGTCAACACTGTGAGCCAAGAAAGGAGCATCCAAGCTGAAGTGTCACTAATTCAAGGAGGACAGGACAGACGGGGGATTCTATTGGATTTAAGTGCTTGAAGGGATTTGTTGAAGGTGCTCTTTGGTTTGGGCTAGTTGGTAATTGAGAAATAAAAACTATGAAAAGAAAGAAGTAAGGACCCAAGATGGCTGCTTTGCTTCTATGGTCTATACTTTTTCTTTCCTTCTTCTGCAGCTCTTTTTCGATCACGTTACCTCTCGCCTCTACATAGTAGTTACGTTTGTCAGCTTATCTTTCTCTAGCTTTGCTGTCTTTGCCATGTCGTTACCGTGAAACGATCGTGGTTATGTTTAGGCAACAAAACCACTTAGTTGGATTTAGGAAAAACATCATGGTTGGGCTTAAAATAAGTACGTAAACTAAGTAAAATATGTCTGCAAACAACAAACACACAACACTTTTGAGACACGAACACCGGTCTCCTGGTTGAAAGTCCTATGTTTGTTGGACCCATCCACCTCCCCTCCCACCATAGGCAGTCTCTCTCACCTTTTATTCTACGTCACCATCTCTGAGCATAGCATATTTATTTGGATGCGTTTGCATTGCAGTCAGCACAGACTTCATGGTGTACATGACACGCCAAAGGTGTTGTTATTGAATGCAAAATTACTTACAAATTACAGTGTCATTCATACGCCATTTGGTGCGACCGGGCTGGCATAAGTGCATTGAGAACTACTGTCAACCAAAGTCAAATTTCAATAGAAGCAATTTAGATTTTGATATTAGGCAGCCATTGGTTTCCATTAAAACATCTAAAAATCTGATGTATTCATTGAAAAATACCAATTATGGTAAATGGATTTTCTAGTCTTCCGACCACTCAAAGCGCTTTACACTACATTACATGTCAGCATTCACCCATTCAGACACACATTCATACACTGAAGGCAGAGGCTGCCATACAAGGAGCCAACCTGTCCATCAGGATCTAATCTAAATACTCATTCACACACTGATGGCTCAGCCTTCGGGAGCAATTTTGGGGTTAAGTGTCTTGCTCAAGGACACATGGACATGTGACCGGCGGAGCCCGCCAACCTTCCGATTGGTGGACGACCCGCTCTACCTCCCAATTAGGCGCAATTAGTGCATATGTATATTAATAAAGTGAACTAGAAACACGTTAGCGTTGAAGTTTTACAGTGTTTTATTAATCCTAACTCGAACACATTTATTGAATCTAAGTAAGTCTCGGGCCGAATGAATTGATTGGACGGGCTTATTACAGTCCAGCGACAGCCACAGATACCAGATTTTTTTTTTTCAGAGCATTTGACTTATTCATTGCTGTCTGGATATAATTAGACTTTCAACAAATGAAACAAAAATGTTTTCGAAGAACATTACCAATCCTACCAAAACCCTAGCTTTAAGGATAATAAAGCAGTAGCGCAGCTTTTCCAAAAAGCTCTGATATGTAACAGCATAAGTGGTTTGTTCAAACTCATGATATCGTTTTGATGTCTTCCAACCTGTTGTGGTCATGCAAATAATTACTGTTCTCTCTGAGAAGCAGAGGTGGAAGGCATGACTTTGTTATAGCACCACAAAACCTCTTAGAAGGAGGTTAAAGTGGATGGTTGGGAGTACAAATGTGCTATGCGGCAGCCCCATCGCTCTGACATCTCTTCACCAATGCATGTCTATAGGTCCTGTGTGTGTATTTCAGGCCGATGTGTATGTGCATAAAACAAAATAACAACGGAGTGAAAAAAAAAAAAATGAATTTCCCCAAGCAGATACTCTCCTCTCACCTTGATGAACAGGCATTCATCGGTGAAATGTGCTTGTGTCTTCATGGGACTTCATCTTATCAGTGTAATGTTTGTCTATCATCATGGGCTGAAGGTCTTGTTTTCTCAAAACTGCCAGTACAGTAAGATTATTTTAGTTAAAAAAACAGCTTGTTTGAAGAAAATACATGATAAGGCAAATCACTGCACTACAATCATGAAACATTATTATTATTAACTGACACTTCTTAGAACAATTTGATTTTTGATTTGTATTAGAAACAGTTAAGATCATCTCATTGCTATGGATTTTGTTTTAGGTAGTTTTGCTGCCTACACCTAACCAAGTCAATCTTTTCTAAAACCTCACTAAATAGTTTTGTAGCCTAATCCTAACCAAGTTGTTTCCTGTGAAGACGGCGTAAGTTTATTCCGAAAAGACTGGTGCGGAAATTGATGCTGGACATTCGTAGGAAAATGAGGAGTAACTTTTCGTAAGATATCATACGAACCGTTGTATGAGAATACGTTGCTCATCAACAATGTTAGGGTAAGGTCATGATTTAGAATTAAACGGTAAAGTTGGGGGGAGGGGAAATCGATTGACCTATGTATCGCGATTATTTTTTTTCCTTCCCATGTTATATCCAACGTGGTAAACACTACACATCCAGTAAAGGATGGAAACACATTGCAGGAAAAGCAGAGCTAGACATCACGACTAAAGCTGCATGCTAACTCTGTCATGGACAGAAAACGGATTATTGGATTATATTCACCAGAAGTATAAAACTTTACATGTCCCTTATAAATTAAAAAGAAAATACCACTAATTTGTGAGGGAAATGTCTTCATTTTTTTATTTTTGTGTTGCTGGAAAAAACATTAATAAATGCCTGACAATGACTGATATATTTGACTTCAGGACATCTCTGACTACATACATGCTGAAAATCAAACATTTTAATGTATCAATTTAGAGATTTTCCAAAGTAAAAGTCCCTACAAGTGTATGATTCAACTTTTCCCCATGGTCTAGTGTTAAAAAAGTTAGCAATAAATCGCGATATCGAATCGCAATACTTGTAGAATCGCAATACTTAAAAATCACAATACATATCGAATCGACTAATCAAGTATCGTGATAGTATGGAATTGGGAGATAGGTGAATCGTTCCAGCACTAATAAATGGAAGAAGAATCTGTTTGATTGTTTGTTATACTATCAAACATATATTTTACAAAATAACACAATTACAATATTGATCACTTTTGATACCAATCCAGCTATCACTCCCTTTGAGGCTCACAGCTGTTGAACAGAACAGAAACACTAAGTTAACATAAGGCATTTATTTTACGTCCATCTCACATCCAGGCTGTGGCACTCAAGTTGTTTCAGTACACATATTAAAATCCCATTTCTCTTTCCATCAGCAAAATATTAATAATGACATTACCTCTTCTCATAATATTTACATCCTTTGGAATTAACTCAGCAGCCAGCAGGCTGTAGTTTACTCAAGCTGACTGACTCACCTTCCTGAGGATCATTTTATGAAGCTATCTGACAACAGTTTGGTTAATAGTTTACTACTGTATTAGTAACACCACCTCTGTCCAGATGTCCTGGCTTTAATCCAAAAAGATCTCTGTCTAGGTTGCATTTGGGCCCCATTTCCACCTGGTATTAACATGTGAACTGTATCTGGATATCATATTTGGATCAGGAAAAATACATGTTGATGCAGATGTCAATGCACACATAGATTGCAATCAGAATAGATTAGCCAAACAACATAGGGAAGTTGTCTTCATACCAGGTGTGAATGCAAAAACCTTGGATTAGAGGCCATTATCCAGATACCCAGACACAGATTACATGTTAATACCATAGATTGTACATGAGAAGTGGACGTAGCCACCTTGATGTTTGTGGACTACGGTTGGAAGCCTCAAGTTTGGCATTTTGGCCATCGCCAATTTGTTTTTTTGCAAGAAGTGACACGAGAGGGTGGAGCCGAGTACAACCCAACGCTGAATAAAATGTTTTTTTAGGCGACCAAAATGTTACAATTAACTTTCATGAACAGAAAACACACTGTGAAAGGGTTAAAGTCCTAAGATGAAAACACTGACAGCTCCTGGACAACATTGTGGTAGTGACCTGTCAATCACAAGGTAGCCCCGCCCAAAGCATGCCTGCTTTATGGTCTATTTGACTCTAAATGGGACCATAATTTACTAAGTGAACATCATGCTGTATTGAAGAAGACTTGAAACTAGAGATTGAGACCATAAACTCATGTTTACAATGTTTACTGAGGTAATAAATCAAGAGAGGAGTAGGCTCATTTTCTCATAGACTTCTATACAATCAGACTTCTTTTAGCAACCAGAGGAGTCGCCCCCTGCTGGCTGTTAGAAAGAATGCAAGATTAAGGCACTTAAGCATTGGCTTCACTTTTCAGACCTGAAGGTCGGCGCCTGGTTAATACCGGGTGTGCTCTCAATTACAATCTAATGCATCTTAAAGCTGCAACAGGCAATTTATATGTAAATATACAGCTGTTTAATTACAATAAACCACAGAATGGAGCCACAGAATAGTCTCATCCCTACTAACTAAAGCATCCAAAGAGAAAACTGAACAAATACAGCGACCAATAACTATTTCGATGCACACATGGCATTATGAGAATTTTGCTCAGACATATTTAAAAAAAAATAAAATATGAACCCCTACCAAACGCTGCTGGGTCATATTTTATACATGATGTCACCAGTTACAATATGAGATGTGGTAGAGTTAAAATTGAAAAAGCGATGGACAAGGTGATCATATTTATGAACGGTTTCATCAACATTTTTTATTATCTATTTTAGAGGTGGAACGGTACGTGTATTTAACCCGAACCGTTCGGTACAGGACATTTGGTTCGGTCCGCGACATCCTTTCGTTACGCCGTTACCCAAACAGCTGTTTATGTCTACTGTTCTAACGCGCGGAACAGAAACTCTGGAGCGTGAGTTTTCCCCGGAAAGTTTTGGCAGATAAAGTAATCTCTAATGCTATAAGAGTGTTTATCGCTGCATATACGACCACACTCCATCGTAAACTATACAGAATTAAAGCAGATGGTCAAAGAGCGTGAGTCTTTACATGTGAATGTTAGTCTGTTGTGCCTGCCCTGTAGAAACTATAACCTATAAACTATAAACTATAAACAGTTGAGGATTTACCAACAGCCTTAAGATGGAACATTATATTACAGACATTTGTGATTTTATTTTTGTAATTTATTTTTTCATATTGACAATATATCAGTATTTGAGTGCCTTAACTGTTATAGTAAGAATTATGACCAATAAGCCAGTGTTGAATGATTTGGAGATAAAGTGAGAGCCACACAGTGAGCATCTCTCTGAAGACACAAGCAGTGACAGATTGGAAACTGGAGACGGGCAACAGCACAATCCCTGTAATGTGTTTTATATTTATTAATTATTTTTAAATAACACAGTGGCACAGAAATACAACCGTATACCTCAAAAATCCTGCACTTTTTGAGTGGAAAAACTAATCTTTCAATTAAGAGTTGATAATCAGGGAATTGAAACATACTGTATGTTATACTCTTCTTTTTTGTTGTTGTTTTTAGTATAGTTCTGTTTGTACTAATGACTGTAGAAGACCTATTCTTTCAATAAGGATTTGACAATGAAGAAGTGTTTATGTTCCTTATGGAAGCCATACTTTTGTTAAGGCAAACATTTGTTAACTTATTTTTGCCAAATAAATGAAAAGCATGACAGACTCTGCTGTCGGCTTCCCGACTCATTAAAAAAAGACAAAGAGAGGTCGCGAGGGCAAGGGCGAGCGGGAGCGGTAACGTTAGAAGAGGGAGACAACACTACGGTGCTGTGAATGAGAGAAAGAAGTTATTTTCTGATGGTTTCATGTCGGTTACGCTCTAAAGCACAAATAAATAACCCTCAAACACTCAACATGATTTACTGTGGAGACAGATACTTACTCTTAGTTTCATTTTCCTCCACTGCATTTCATTTATTACATCCAACGTGAATCAGTAAATATATGCAGCAGTAAATATCGGCGCAGTGAGACTAGACCTAACGTTTATTTTTTTCCAGCGTGTTTTTTAGATGAAACAGACGGACACACTGAACTGCAGGCTGCAGAGTGTGTTTACTGCTGTGACCACTAGCAGCCCTCGTTGCACGTCAAGTTGCTTTTTCATACATCAGCGGACAATTAGCCTAATCTTCGCGGGTCTTTAGACCGTGGTGGAAACACAGACTACAGTGGGCTGAAGGAACCTTTCACTTCCTTTAATTAGTAGTAGTTCCAGGAACAAAAACTTCCCGAAACATTTGGTGGAAACCCGGCTAATATGTATTCCTGAAGAAGTATCTTTCCATTTGTTGTTGTTGTCGTCATGCTACACTGTGATTGGCTTAGCTGTTTCCCAGCAATGAGACCTGTGATTTGATTGGTTGACAGTATATTTATCAATCACCATACCCTCCAATATATAGTCCACTTTTGCCCTCTGCGCTGCAGCACTTAGATCAGGGGTGTCAAACGTACGGCCCGCGGGCCGGATCAGGCCCGCGAACGGGTTTAATCCGGCCCGCGAGATGATTTTGCAAAGCATAAAAAGGAATTTTTTTTTTTTTTTTTTTTTTAAGATTATTTTTTTTGGTCTTTTTCCTTTATTTGACAGTGATAGTGGTGAAAGGGGGGATAGAGGGGATGACAATGCAGAAAGGGCCACAGGTCGGATTCGAACCCTGGGCCGCTGCAGCAAGGATCGAGATCGATGAAACTGTTATATCGCGTAGAAAGTATAACAGAGGATAAATACTAAAAACGGAGTGGATGTTTGGTGGGGTTTGCAGGGAAACAAAAAAGAGATTTTTAGTCCATGTACCTGATAGAAAAGAACAAACTTTGTTGGATTTAATTGAGAAACATATTGCTCCTGGTTCAATAATCATTTCTGATTGCTGGAAATCTTACTTCAATATTAAAAAAAATGGGGTACATACACAGGACAATAAATCACTCTAAAAACTTTGTAGATCCAAACAACCCTGAAGTACATACACAAAGTATTGAAAGCACATGGAATGTCTTGAAAAATGGATCAAGCGTAGAGGAACCAATATAAGCGATTTTGTTGATGAATATATTGATGAATTTAATTTCAAAAAGAGTTAAAAAAATGCATTTTATGATTTAATTCAGTTGATTAAGAATAAATACAGCTTTTAATTTTGATTTTTGTAATTTTTTTATGGGGGACAAATAACCAATTTTATCCCAATTCTGTTAAGCAAGCAAACTGTTTATACCGGGGCTAAGGAAGTAGGCTACAGCTAGTCCGGAGCTAGCTTGTCATTCTGCCTGCCCGATTTGAACATTACGTGCTTTGGCACCCTCATTGCCCCAAAATGTCTCTGTCAAAAAAGAGAAAAGTGGACGCAGAGTGCAGACTGTTCCAAGAAAAATGGTCATCCTCCTATTTCTTCACGGAAGTGAATGGGAAAGCTGTGTGTTTGTTGTGTTTACAGCAAGTTTCAGTGCTGAAAGAATAGAACGTTCGTTCCACTATGAGACTCTTCATGCCGACAAATACAACAACTTTCAAGGACAACAGAGAAGAGAGAAGGTGAATGAATTGTTGGCGGGTCTGAAGAAACAGCAGTCTGTGTTTACTCATAGCCGAGAAATCAGTGACGCTGCAGTGAAAGCTAGCTACCTTATTGCTAATGAAATTGCAGTGGCTTCAAAGCCATTTAGTGAGGGGGAATTTGTGAAAACATGCATGCTGAAGGCTGCGGAGATTGTGTGCCCTGAAAAGCGCCAGGCTTTTTCAAATATCAGCCTGACAAGAAACACAGTTGCAGACAGGATTTCTGATCTTTCGGCGGATTTGGACAGCCAATTGAAGCGCAAAGTAAAGTCATTTATTGCGTTTTCAGTTGCAATTGACGAAAGCACTGACATTACAGATGTTGCGCAACTGGCCATATTCATCCACGGAGTTGATGACACTTTGACCGTCACGAGGAGTTCGTGGAGTTGGTACCAATGACGGATACCACAACAGCAGCTGATATTTTCACCGCACTCGTCGGCGCCCTGGACAGGGTCGGAGTGGACTGGTCCCGCGCTGTCAGCCTGGCTACAGATGGTGCGCCCTCAATGATCGGGAAAAAAGCAGGTGTTGTGACAAAGTTCAGAGAGAAAGTGCAGACTGCAAATGGAGAACGTGATTTTTGGACTTTTCACTGTATTTCGCATCAGGAGGCTTTGTGTTGCAAGTCATTAAAGATGGATAACGTCATGAAGGTGGTCGTCCAAACTGTTAATTTCATCCGATCCAGAGGCCTGAATCATCGTCAGTTTGACAGCCTTCTCAGAGAGAAAGGCCACAACCATGGGCTGCCATACCACACCGAGGTAAGATGGTTAAACCGAGGTGCTGTGCTGAGGCGTTTCTTTGAATTACGAGACGAAATTGAACAGTTCATGGAAAAAAAGGGCAAACCAGTGTTAGAATTTCAGTCCACAGAATGGATGCAGGACCTTGCATTTATGGTGGATGTTACAGAGCACTTGAATAACTTGAACAAAATGCTGCAAGGGCGCAACAAAGTTGTCACGCAGTATTATGACAGCATATGTGCGTTCAAGTTGAAGCTGTCATTGTGGGAGACGCAACTCGCAGGTGGTGATGCAGCTCACTTTCCTTGTCTGAAAGATGTGTGCGCGACCCAACATGCCGCAGACATGAAGCGGTTCAAAGATAAAATAACGGGACTATTGCGGGAGTTTGAGCAACGTTTTCAGATTTTTGGTGAACTGGAGAAAGACTTCAAAGTTTTTTGCTCGCCATTCACCGCGAATGCCTCTGATCTGCCCGTCAACATCCAACTTGAAATAATAGACTTGCAGTGTGACTCAGATTTGAAGGGCAAATTTGCTGCAGCTGGCTTGGACACATTTTATCAGTATCTCTTGCCACGTTACCCCAACTTGACAGCCCTTGCTGCAAAAGTGTTGTGCATGTTTGGAACCACATATCTTTGTGAGCAAGTTTTCTCTGTAATGAGCATCAATAAAACAAATCTGCGCTCAAGGCTCACGAACAAGCACTTGAATAACATCCTGGAATTGGCTGCCACTCAGGATGTGACGCCTGATATTGATGCACTTGTGAAAGCTAAAAGATGCCAGGTTTCAGGAGTGAAATAAACAATGGGTAATCCCACTTAAAATGCTGCATGAGACACTGCACCCTGATATAGTTCTGTGAAAATGATTGTCTTCTGTGGAAATTTAAAGAAAGTGAACAGTGTGTGATTTACTGTAATAATGTCAGTCACTTCAATTCATAAGTTTGGTTTGTTGAAATTGTTCATGCATTGCACAGCTTTTATTTTTCTATCAATAAATAGTTTAGCCTACAAGGCAGGGAGTAACTCAACCCTCTTGAATAGTTTCTACCTTAGTTTGTATGGTTTGTTGAGTTAGCACAGGATTAATATGTGGAAATGACAAATGAGGTATTTGATACCTAGAAGAGTTGTTTTATTTATTTATTATTTATTTCGTATTTTGTTCAATCCCAGATAGGCTGTGACTTAAAGTTTAATGGCTTTGTAGATACACTGAGACGAAGTTTAAGTTCCAATCACTGAGGCATTGTGTTCTTGAAATGGCACCAATTTTTTCCTCAGAATTTTCAACTAACTTGAAGTGTTTTGTCAAGAGGATTATTTGTGATGTGTACATTTTCAGAATGTGCTTGTACTATTTTGGACCAAAGTAAAAAAAAAGAAAACAATCTGAAGTTGTCGTTATTTTTAAGTTATTATGCCATGATTTTACCGGTCCGGCCCACTTGAGAATAGATTTTTCTCCATGTGGCCCCTGAGCTAAAATGAGTTTGACACCCCTGACTTAGATGAACCAAAACAGCAGGTGTGCTTAGAGATGCCCACAAAGACTTTGCGCCCATGACCTACCACTGTTGCACATTTGCGATTAAAACTGGGCTTGTTTGATATCAGATAGCTAGTCAATCTGTCCATTATGTATTATTTAGATAATCATAAAATGGCTGGATTTTCACTTCAGAATCTGGCTTTATACTGCTGTAATCTACAAGAGGAAGCAGTTGAGTGTTTCAGGTCACAAAGTGGCATCGGCTCATCCTAAACCACACCTTGACATGTGGTAAAACAGGCCGCGGGGATGACTCAGCAGATTCATTTGACTGACAGACACGCCAGCCTCGGCGTCCCCTTAGGGAGCCTTTAATATGCAGAGGAATGTCCCACAGCATGTCATTTTAGGAATAACGTGATCCATCATCACTGCTATTAACACAGCCTCTCATAACACGTGCAGCAGCTTGTTAAACAAACACAGCTGCAACACCCAGACTGTATGGGCAAGGCCGAAATAAATGCTATTTAGAATATAGAATATAAAATGACCAATTAGTTTGTCTCAAGTTCACAGCGAAGTGCTGTTTGCCTGCTCCTCTCCTCTATTTGAATGCTGATGAAAAGAGTTGCAGGTACTTTCAATGAAAACACACACTGTGTACTGTGTGAACTACTTCAACACGGAGCAAATGAATCTACGGGGAGTTATTAGCAAACCGCTTATTCATGCAAGCAGAGTTAAACATTAATTAACAACAAATCTGGACAGAAAGCAACAGAGGTTCATCAGTATTCAACAACACAGCCGCTCGCACTTCCATGTGCCGCAACGCTTAAAGATAAAGATCCTTCCACGGCCGCCTGCTGCTGCTGCTGTCAGAGGAAGCTCTGAAACCATCAACATCTGAGAAGCAGCAGGTCGTGATATAAGAAAATGAAAAGGTCTTTGTTTAGTGCTGATGGTTAAGGTGAGCTGGATGTACCAGAGATGTCATCAAACTGAATACGTCTCATGACAGCCACGTCTTCTTTCCTATCTCTGTTTTCCGTCCTTTAGTATCTCTCTCATATGTTATGTGACAGGAATGATTTCAAAATAAACAGACTGAAATGCTCTCTGTGTCTTTTAAAGGTGCTCCGAGCAAGATTTTTTGGGGCCGATCACCGATAGCTGGAAGCAGAAGTGGCCGATCCGATCACTGATCACAGGATCTGAAGCCATTTCTCCGCGCCGGTCAACAAGCAATTCTGCTCCTCTGCTCTTTGTGTGTGTGTGTGTGTGTGTGTGTGTGTGTGTGCGTGCGTGCGTGCGTGCGTGCGTGCGTGCGTGCGTGCGTGCGTGCGTGCGTGCGTGCGTGCGTGCGTGCGTGCGTGCGTGCGTGTGTGCTGGTCCACATGTTCTGGAAGATTACAATGTCCTGGACAATTGGGAGAAATTCCGGTCAAATATTATCTGTGTTTACTGAGCTTCAAAACGATTGATAGGCAGTCTATACTGTATAAAGAATGACATCATCATGAACGCTCAACATTTTTGTTTCCTTTAGACTGGAGCTATGGCATCAGCGGTCTCCATGACGTCAGACTGTTTCCAGAGCTGTACTGGGACAAAAAAAAAAACTCCCTGGCATTTTGGCCCAGACCAGCCCACACACAAACCCATCTTCGCGCTCCCCTAGGTATACCACCTGTGCCACGCCCTAAAAACACTACAGCCGTGTAATGAGTAATAAGTAGAGCTGTCAATAGATTCAAATATTTAATTGCGATTAATCGCACATTTTTTATCTTTTCAAAATGGACCTTAAATGGAGATCTGTCAAGTATTTAATACTCTTATCAACATGGTAGTGGACAAATATGCTGCTTTATGTAAATGTATGTATATATTTATTATTGTAAATCAATTAATAACACAAAACAATGACAGATATTGTCCAGAAACCCTCACAGGTACTGCATTTAGCATAAAACCATATGCTCCAATCATAACATGGCAAACTGCAGCCCAACAGACAACAACAGCTGTCAGTGTGTCAGTGTGCTGACTTGACTATGACTTGCCCCAAACTGCATGTGATTATCATAAAGTGGGCATGTCTGTAAAGGGGAGACTCGTGGGTACCCATAGAACCCATTTACATTCACTGATCTGGAGGTCAGAGGTCAAGGGACCCCTTTGAAAATGCACATTCCATATTTTCCTCGCCAAAATTTAGCGTAAGCTCGGAGCGTTATTTAGCCTCCTTGGCAACAAGCTAGTAGGACATGGTTGGTACCAAATACGATTCTAAGGGTTTTCTAGTTTCATATGATGTCACCATCTTCACTCTAAAACTGAGCCCGCTACAACCTAAAAATCATAAGTTGCGTTAATGCGTCAACTTTGACAGCTCTAGTAAGAAGCAGTTAAGGAAGGTTAGGAGAGAGGAAACAAGATTAATAAGAAGTGGCGTTGAAAAATTGTTTACTCCACTGGGATTGAAGAAGGCTTTTCACAAGTATCTGGAGTAGCCAGCAGTGAGAATAATAGCCAGCTAGGAGGGTGCGGGGGCATGTCCAGATTTGGTTCCTCTGGCACATTCTAATGCCCCTATTCCATCATATACACTGATCTTAATTCTTGCATATTTTAATGAGTTTGCCTCTCTCATTTTAAACATGAATCATTGTGTAGGAGAATTAGGCTTCTAGTGTGTTTTAGCCCACAGTCCACACCATGTCTATTCCTGACTGATCAGAACTTTTGACTTAAAACTATGCAATTTCACATAATTTGGGACCATTAGGCTAGTTAAATCATTATTTTATTATTCACATACATCACAGCCTTCGTCTGATCATTTCATTCTTCTGGAAATTTTTGCCCTGTAAAATCATATTCTGGAAATCAAACGAGAACATTGAATATTGTATCATAAACTACAGCCCCCTCGTTGTCATCCCCCTCCATGGCAATTATGAATCTCCCGGAGAACCTAATATGGAGAGGGCAGAGAAGAGTACCGGCAGCTTGTAAGAAGTGCCGGTGCGCAACAAAAAGTCACAGTACTCCAAAGAGTAAAATGTAGAAGTGCCGGTAGAGCGTACCGGTGAGTACCGGCCAACTTCGAGCACTAGCAGAGACACAACCTGTCAGCTGAGCGCATGCCTACACACTCATAGAGCATGTGGAGGCAGGACTGATACAGACAGATCTCAATCATCATCAGCACAGTGTCAATTTAGATAAAAGAATGGGTCTATCAACCTGTTTTATGGGCTAGTTAGACCAAAAAAAAAAAGATAGTTGCATCGGCCCACCAGGAAAGTGCCCGGTAAGCCAGATGGCCAGTCCAGCCCTGACTGTATCTCATATTCGCCGCCATTGTCAGACCTGCTTGGTTTCAGAGGGGCTGAACCGAATGGTTCCAAACTTCATTCATAACGTTGGCATTTGAATTCTCATATCTATTTATTCTGCATTAATCAATGTTTCCCCTATATTCATTCTGCAGCGGTGCACCGCTCTGCTCTTGTGTTTTACCGAGTGCGCAGGGGCAGCCTCGGCATCCACACGCACACACACGCACGCACGCACGCACGCACGCACGCACGCACGCACGCACGCACGCACGCACGCACGCACGCACACACACACACACACACACACACACACAGAGGAGAGGAGAGGCTACGTTAAAATAACATTTTCTGTACCAGTTTCAAACAGGCCCAGTAGTGAATATTAGCCTATACTATTTGTTAGGGGTGTAACGATATGTTTCTACAACGATACGATACGATACAATTTCCATGGATCTGATATAATTCAAGGACGATATCTGGCTCATCTAGAGCGATACGATACGATACGATACGATACGATACGATACGATACGATACGATACGATACGATTCAGTGATTTGAAATCGATACAGTAATTTTTTTTCCAAAAATTCAGTCAGTGTAACTGTGAAATAAATATGTGATACTGGACAGAGCAGGTCAGGATTCCTCAAAGTTTTTCTTGTGAGGGAATCAGGGATGAATTAATTATGGATATAAACAAGTAAACAACGATTAATGGCAAATACAGCTTTTATTAGAAAATAATAAAAAGTGCAACTTCATGACCTGCTGATTCAGTTCTCAAGATACAAGGCAGTGCAATATTTAATACAAAATATAATAAACCAACTTCTATTGAAGTTAAATGAACAGTGGTTTAACCTGCTGCTTCTGTCCTCATTTTCAATATAAACCGTAGATCAATAATGCAGAGATCAACTGATAGTGATCAAACAGCTGATAGTGATCAAACAGCTGATAGAGATCAACAGCTGATAGTGATCAAACAGCTGATAGAGATCAACAGCTGATAGTGATCAAACAGCTGATAGTGATCAAACAGTTTGGAACAGAATCATTCCTCTGGTGTTTAGCCTTTCAAAAACAACATGTTCACTGCAGTCAAAAAACGGTTTAATCTCCCACCTACTGAGGGAGGCACGCACTGACGAGTTATAGACCAGCTACACAGTCATAGAAAAATATTATAGAAGGATAAATAAATAAATAACACTAAATAACATTTAGTTTAGCCTGTTGTAATACAATTGAAATTGTGTTTTGAGGGAATTATTTTCACCGGACATTAGGCCATGACCGGTCTGTGTGTCTGCTCGTCCCTCTCTCGGGCTCTGCATTGGCTTCACTTTTCAGACCCAGAGGTTGCCCACTGAGTGGACACAAGCATGACTGCATGTCTGCTAGATGTATTACACAACTGTTTGTTGTTGATTGATGTCCACAATGTCAATTAATATGACAATATGTCAGTGTTGTGTTGACAGCTTGTCGAGGTGCCCTGAAGTGGCCAAAAAAATCTATATTAACTGCTTTAACCTTTTTAAGATATTATATTTTAGATGTAGCAATGATATTTTTGCCCTGCTGGCGGTTAGGGCTTAAATGTCTTGAATTTATTTAATTGAATCGGTACACTGTAATGGATGGGGTTTCTTGCTGCATATTATAGTGGATGTGCAGTGCCTTGGCTGAAATAAAGAGCTTCAGCTCCAGCAAGAAATTACAACAATTTTATGCTTCAGCAAAAATGAGCAGAGGAGCTAAATAACAGAGCAAAGGCCAACTGTTTAATAAATGAGGTGTGAATAAGAGCTGTGTATCTAATTTATGCCGATAATTTAATGTGGATTTTGAAAAGTAACTGATGACTATTTGGAAAAGTAACTGATATTAGGCCTAACCCACCTCACACCGGCCCATCTGCTGCCCCAAAGCAGTCAGCCTATAAGAAACACTGCATGCAAACAATCTAAAACATTACCATTTTGTTTTAACGCCACTAATTTTTTTAGTCATTTACATAATCAATCTTTCGGGGATTCTAGCGGGCTAAGTTTTAGAGCTAGCTTTTCAGGAAGGAGGTTAAATAACGCTCCAAACCTGCGAGAAATTTTGGTGAGGCAAAACTGTCATGGCTATTTTCAAAGGGGTGCCTTGACCTCTGACCTCCAGATATGTGAATGTAAATGGGTTCTATGGGTACCCACGAGTCTCCGCTTTACAGACATGCCCACTTTATGATAATCACATGCAGTTTGGGGCAAGTCATAGTCAAGTCAGCACACTGACACACTGACAGCTGTTGTTGCCTGTTGGGCTGCAGTTTGACATGTTATGATTGGAGTATATTGTTTTATGCTAAATGCAGTACCTGTGAGGATTTCTGGACAATATCTGTCATTGTTTTGTGTTGTTAATTGATTTCCAATAATACATATATGCATACATTTGCATAAAGCAGCATATTTGTCCACTCCCATGTTGATAAGAGTATTAAATACTTGACAAATCTCCCTTTAAGGTACATTTTGAACAGATACAAAATGTGTGATTAATCGCTATTAATCATGAACAATTATGCGGTTAATTGCGATTAAATATTTTAATCGATTGACAGCCCTAGTTTTTACCTTGCATGGCATGAAGCTGTGGCAATCCCCCTTCCAGGAGAAACACATTTTGGCACGAGAGACAGAATAGTGTTGGCAAAGATTATCAGCCAAATCACCCAAAATAAATAAATAAATAAGTACAACAAGGTGAAAGATTGCAGAGAAGCGGCAGTGAAAATGAGAGAGGTGAGCTCTGCTGGGAGATTCTTTTGTATCGCGATGCATCCAGGGTGCCTCTGTTCTGGGGGAGCTGTCAGTTTGCAGGAACATAGTATTTGGCAGCAGCAAAGAGACATGTGGGCCTGTTTCTGTACAAAGCTTTCAGAGCTTAATAGTGTGCTATCAGTCATGAACAGGCTCACAACAACTGTCAGTTTCCTCTTAAGACAATTCAACCATTCAACTGTGAGCAGCCACAGTCCTGTTATCAGCCTCACGATCTGCTGCCTGTGGAGCGCCTACTTCTATCACAGACTCATCAAGCCTAAACTACCTCGTGGTTTCCGTTCTTCACTCTGTTTCCTCGGCAGAGAAACCTTAAATATACAGTGTGGTTATAGTTATATATGGAAAAGATAGTGGCCTTTTTAACATGAAGAATATTGTCTGATGCGGTCAGTTCTTTGTATGGTGTCACAATGTTAATAATTAACCGTTAACCGACATTAAGAATTTTAACTGATTAATACTATCGGTTAAAGGGACTATTTGTAACTTTCAGAAATGCTTGTTAACAGCGACACCTGTGGCTGTTAAGTCAACGAAAGTCAGCGTCGGGCTCAAGCTTGCTCGCTCTAAATATACCTGAACAAGCATCGCTCAAAACAGTGAGGCGACACACGTCAGCTAAAAGCACAATATCACTCTATATTTCAGCTGATTGGCAGTAATGTTAGCTGACCAGACGAAGGTCTCTCCATGAATCAATGCTGATCCTAGTGTTGGCTTTTCCTGCTTCAGCCTCCAGGAAGCAGCGGGGGTCTGAAGCAGCGGTGCTCTGCAGCGAGTAACGTTATCGCCTACCGACTGCAGCCGGAGTGAACAGGGAGACACCGGCACCCGGTCAGAGACGATAACGTTTCTCTCTGCGGAGCCCCGTCACTTCACAAGACACGGGAAACCTCTGTTGGTCTGGAGGAGCTGCAGCAGTTATTTCTGCACAAACGTCCACTGTACATTCACTAGATATTCTCAGAGCTACGAAGTCTTCTGCAGTGTGGAGTGTGCGCGCATGCACATGTAGAGGTGGAGCGAGCTGTGAGTGAAGGCAGACAGAGGAGCAGAGTACAGCAGAGACTCCGGACCTGGAGACCAAAGCTATGGTCTCCCCCGCGTCCTCCGACCGCGGCCAACACTGTTTAACAGACGGGCTTCACTAGATACCACTTTGAGGTTTTGGTGCTTCCGTGTAGTTTGTGTTGGAGTCTCGTCTGAACAGCGTAGCTACACGCGAACGCATATGAGCGCTCGTGTGTAGTACTACTGTATCACAGTACCTTGAGTACTACCGTAACATTATGGTAGTACTCAATTTATGTATTTTTTTATCAGTTTAGTAAATACTAGGGTTGTCAATTGTTTAAAATCGTGATTAATCACATGATTTTGCAGTGTGTAGTGAGCGCGCGTTCACATCTAGAGGTGGAGCGAGACAGCTAGAATGCGCGCGCTGTGTCAGTGAAGGCAAACAGGCAGCGGAGGAGAGGCCCCGTCCACACGCGAGCGCGCATGTGCGAGCCCATGGAGCGGGTCCATTGGGCCCATGGAGCGGGCACAGTAGCCGCCGGTCACAGGGCTCGGTCACCAGGCTCGGTCATGTGGTCACAGCCGTCCCGCTGTCGTCACGGCTTGCTAACTCCGCCTCCCAGCCCTCGCTCCAGCCTCGGTCTGGGTCTCATTCACATGAACGGAGGAAGGGAAATAACGCTGGATTCGGCTATTAGTGCATTTTACCACTTTTAGGACCTAATGATTAGGGCTATTCAAGTGTTCATACTGGGAAGTTGATTCACCTCAAAACAAGTTAGTTACAGACCTCTCTTTCCCAATGTAAGTCTATGGGTAAAAGTCCTTTTGGGCCCAATGGCATCACGCGTCAGACACAGAAGTTGCAGTACCACCGTTTGGCCACTACAAAAATTGGCATCGCGAGCCAGCGCTCTTCCTGGGGGCTTGGGTCTTGAGGAGTTGTAGCATTTATTCACAAACAAATAAACTGTACACACACTGCACTGTTACGTTCACAGCTATAACGCCACCAACAACCCCGCACTCACCGTCGCCACACACACGGTCTGTCGGTATGTGTGTGACAACGGCAACACAAAGCCACCAGCAACGCTACAGCTGCTAACATAGCACAAACATACACGGTTACTGGGACAATACACGCAGCGTCATGGCTGCAATAGTAACTCTCGTGGACAGGTGAACTGGGGACTCAGTTGTCTGTTGTGCTCATACACTGCAGCTGGTGATAAATGATGAATTTAACCTGTTTGTGCATCGGCTTTTCGTTGCAGCTGGGCGGCTTGTTAGGCACTAGAAAGAGAATCGCAACATGCTACGAACTAATCTTGTCGGTTAATAATCGGTTAACAAGGGTCAGTTAAAGGTACTATATGTAACATTTTACATGTAGCCTATTAATCACTTTATATTGCTAATGTGTGAACAGATTGCAACTTAAAAACTGAGACCTTCCTCGACTTTCTCGGTTGCCTATAATGCCCGACAAGAGGTTCATTATCAGGAATAATTACGGCTTTGTTGAATACTCGATTCTGATTGGTCAATCTCCGCGTTCTATACGGTCTGTTATTTCTTTATAGCTGACCGTTGCTATGTATAACAGACCGTTGCTATGGGCGCAGTTCTAATGTCGGACTCTGGAGGACCGTTTTTGTGTCAAATTATTGATTTCTTAAGTAAGTAAGTAAGTAATAAGCGGGATAATGTACAGCTAGCGGGTCATTGTTGTGAAATAAACCCCTTCAGCTCCGCGTCGGGGTGCTGCACTGCCCTGTCGGGGTTTCTTTCACAACAATGACCGGCTCGCTGTACATTATCCCTTACTTAATGAACGATGTAGTGGGATCTCAGGATGCTGACTGCAGTTCACTAAACGGCCACAGGTGTCATTAATAATAAAGAATTTCTGAAAGTTACATACAGTACCTTTAATGGTTAGAAAAAACATTCAAAATTAGCATCCCTAATTTGAATGAATATGTATTTATTGTATAATTTTGAATGA
The DNA here is from genome assembly GCF_043250625.1 of Sebastes fasciatus. NCBI lineage: Eukaryota > Metazoa > Chordata > Actinopteri > Perciformes > Sebastidae > Sebastes > Sebastes fasciatus. The sequence continues at coordinate 37,166,970 of NC_133799.1, forward strand.
ATCAATATTTTGCTGATTTATAAACCAGTGAAGCAGACTGTATTGTATTATGTTAAGATGTTGTGTGGCTGCTTGTGCTCCACTGTGTTCCTGTAACTATTTAGATTTCACATTTTTGGCTGATTTGTAAAAATGGGAAATATAATGGCCGCAGTGTCCGTCATCATCATCATTTTAGACGTAGATATGAGAAAACCTCCATTCTTTGAACACAAAGATCTTTTACTTTTTGTTGTATTGTAGGCTAAGAATATTTATTTTGATGCTGTGCTGGACAAAAAGCAGAGATAAGAGCAGACTGACCGTTCATCCTTGTCCACAGGGTATTAAAACACAGCTTCTTCCTGGCAGCTCACAAACAACACCCCTGTGTCATAAATTCACATGCTCTTTTTGTTCCATATCTCTCAGAATTTATAGCTGAAATAAACTTGAATTGTGGCCATGAAAGTGCTTATATCCCTGCCGGTAACGTGGCTAACTGTTTGTTGCATCGCCAGCCATAAATCAGGCAGCTGTGAGCCTGTCTTGGCCAAAGCCTTTTCAGATCCATTTACCAATGGATCTGGAGGCCTGCTGTTCCAGCAGGCCTCCAGGGGCCACAGTCAAACCCCTTCATGAACAAGCAGACCTGCTCTGTCCTCCAGCTGAAGCCCTCAACTGGGTGCTGAGCACTGGGAAAACAGTGCACCATATTAGCAAAGTGCTGACATGAAAGATGAGGGAGAAAGCCTGTTTTTTTCCCCACATGATTTCACTTCCGTCATGAAAAAAGAGTTATGATCATAACTTGCTCATGTACACATCAGTAGTTGACCACAGCTAGAGAATGTAAATCTTATAGTCAGTGATTCAAATAGATCTGGTGTTATGCTCATTGATCGCTCGTTGGAGAAACAGTTGAGTCAACTTCCAGTGCCACAGCGAGGATGCATTCCAAGCAAAGATTGTAACAAGCGTGGATGTGATGGATGCAGATAAGCAGGTTGTTGTACATCGCCTTACAGAAATTAAAAAACTCCTAAATTGACATTTTTCTTCAATCTGACGTGTGCGTTAACTGCTCCTGACAACTGCTACCACAGCTTCTGTGTCCACTGAAAATTACATTCAAATTACAACAGGACGGACACAAAATGTCTGCCCTCCAAACAAGAATCACCTGTGCTATAACTCAAAAGAATTCAGTATAATGTTCATTTCCACATGGCTAATTCTACAGTCATGTCATATTCACAAGTCTGCTGCTCTTACTTTCTCTCTTTAACAGAAACACTGTTTTTAATCACAAATCAAATCCAATAGCTTCCATTGGAAGGCTCTTAAGTCGACACATCTTTGCAGGAAGTTTTGCATTACACAGTTTTACAGTAGCTTATTGCGGTACAAAAAAAAGAAAGAAAGATCGGAATGGTTAAACCGCTTGTTAATCGTTAGTGTGAAAAGCACTTCTATAGAAAAAGACAAACTTAGAGCAGCAGAGTGGTGACTATTATATGTTATGAGTCTGTTGGAGTCTGGTGGAACTAGGTGTGTGGAAATCTACTTTATAACAAGTAAACATGGACAAAATGAACAAATAGAAACAGGCTTTTTATTAAAATATGCAGTGTTTTCCCAAGATACATTATGAGCTTAGCCTCTTTCCACACACAGACAGAGCGGAGCAGAGGGAAGATGGGTGAATTGAAGATAAGGTTGCCGGTACCGGTTACAAACAGGCTTGGTACTGAACGCCACGCCAACATGCTGACAGATTTGCTGTTTGTCTTTTTAGCTGAGCTAGATCAGAGAATATTTGTTATATAATTATCGGTGATGCTGTTTTGCTCTCATTGTTCATTTATATGGAGTGAGCACCGTGCCGGACTCCATTTAAAAAAATAGCTTTTTAAATGCTTAATTTAATCAGCAACCAGTCATTTGGCAATTAATGAAAACTCAACTCCTGGCATTTGCTCCCGGTGTCCTTCACCACTGTTTTAGAAGAAGGAAATAAGGTGAGTAACAGGCCAATCAGCTTTAAAAAGTGCTGTGCGCTCTATCTTATTTATAAGTGGTTCATGTGGATTCTGAAGTAACTGATACCAATTTGGAAAAGTAAGTGATTAATATTGAAATAAACTTTAAAGTGTTAAAGCAGCAGTTGGTAGAAATGGAGCACATATGATTAAAAAAGTTATTTTTATAAAATGGTCACTATATCCTGACAGTAGTACATGAAACATGTAATCTGAAAAAATTATGTGTCTCTGTGTCCTCTGGTGTCCTCCGGTGCTCCTAACAGCATCTGCAGGATTTCACAGACTGGAGGAAAACAAGCAATCAGAGCTGATCTGAGGTCTGCTGTCCATCTGCTGTCTATGAGAGCCGGCTGTCAATCACTAGTGAACTCCAATCAAACGGTCAAACTAGGCAGCGCTGATCAAATATGAATCAACATTCTCTAACTGTAATGCCTATTTCTCTCCTCAAATGTTTTCAGAATCATCTTGTAGTGTACTGTTTAGCTAGAATTGTTAAAGCCTGCAAACAGAGCCATGATGAGGTGCAGAAGTCTAGTTATCTCACACTTGAATTACAATATGTTGAAAGGTTGTTATGGAATTTTTAAGCAATGATGCCAAAAAATTGTTGCCTACTGAAGCTTTAAATTTGACAAGAGAATTTGGTGTGGTGGTAGTGTTTAGTTTGGTTAGATGGTAAATGGACTTGCATCTATACAGCACTTTTCTAGTCTTCCGACCACTCAAAGCGCTTTACGTGTCAGCATTCACACACACATTCATACACTGATGCCATCCATACAAGGTGCCAACCTGCCCATCAGGATCTAATCTAAATACTCATTTACACACACCGATGGCAATGCCTTCAGGACCAATTTGGGGTTAAATATCTTGCTCAAGGACACTTTGACATGTGACCGGAGGTGTCGGGGATCGAACCACCGACCTTCTGATTGATGGACAACCTGTTCTACCCTCTGAGCCACGGCCGCCCCGTTAGCCTGTGTCCAACCTGCCTATAATCCGTAAGAATGTCTTTGAGTGTTTGTTAACTCTAAATTACAGACTTCCAGTGAGATGTGACTTCCAAAAAAAAAAGGTTCTGAAGCTGCTCTATTCTGTACTTGTGTAAAACCTTCTTACTAAGAGATTTCCACTGTGTCAGAAAGTACAGCCCACTCAGACAGCCTTAATACCTGCAGGACATGAAACACACTTTGGAATAACATCAAAGAAATGTGTTATCTTTATATGTGCTCACTAACTTGTAATGTCTTAGTTATTCAAGTTAGTTCCAGATGAAACCTTCATCAAATTGGAGTTCTCCAAAAACGTTTTGTGAGGATTGCAACTCGATCAGAGTGACACATCTCCTCTGCTCCTCTATTTCAGAAACTCCACATTCTTACTATTTATGATATCAATATTTCTCAAATACGTGTTTTTATTTATACGATTATTTCTGTGGGAATATTCCTGAGCAACTCAAGACCTATTTTAAAACAAATTCTCAGGTCCATTCTTACTCAACCCGTCAATCTCTAGATCTTCATCCTCCTGAATGTCTCACTGGTAGAGGTACATTTTCGATAAGATTTAGGGGAACCAAATTATAGAGTAGCTTTTCACATCTATCATGGGCGGCTGTGGCTCAGAGGGTAGAGCAGGTTGTCCACCAATCGGAAGATCGGTGGTTCGATCCCCGGCTGCTCCGGGTCACATGTCGATGTGTCCTTGAGCAAGACACTTAACCCCAAATTGCTCCCGGAGGCATAGCCATCGGTGTGTGAATGAGTATTTAGATTAAATCCTGATGGGCAAAGTTGGCACCTTAGTAGCCTCTGCCATCAGTGTATGAATGTGTGTGTGAATGGGTGAATACTGACATGTAGTGTAAAGCGCTTTGAGTGGTCGGAAGACTAGAAAAGCGCTATATAAGTCCAAGTCCAAGTCCAAGTCCATCTATCAATAAAATGTTCATCTGTCACATGTTTCAAAAGTTGATTAAAGGGTCATTTAATTGCTGTTTTGTAATTGTTTTTCCCCATGTTTTCCATGTATATGTTTTTATCTTTTTTATTTTTCCCACTCACAATGTTGTTTGGTTACGATTACCCAAAAGTCTTTATAGATATTTAAATCAATATCTTCCTCATAAACACTAACCATACACTTCCACGCAACACACACACACACGCACACACACACACACACACTTGTCTTTTTTGATATATGTACTGTATTGTTATTGTTATTATTATATTTATCTTGTTCTAATTGTTTGTTATCACTATTATGTATCATATTATTCCTTTATATTAATCATGTCTCTAAGTGGAGGCTTCAGATAAGCCCAGTGGGTTTTTTGCCTCTTCCTGCACTGTATATTATTCATTTACTTTTTTTGGTATGTTGTGTAGTCTTAAATTGTGCATAATAAATAAACAAATAAATACATTTCAGGAAGCAAATTTTCCTGATCTATTTCCTGATGATATAGACCATTTCACAGTTGTAAATTTAAACATTCCAAACGTTTCCCAGTATATTTCCTGTGGGAGTGTATGTGAATGATATCAGCTGACAGGAAGTAAACATGGATCCAAGCTGTTGCCTAGCAATGCAAATTTGTTGAGACGGTCTATAACTGTAGAATGAAACCTGCTTGATTATCTGTCCGGAAAACAAACGTGAACGCGTCGCTTCTTTGTGGATATCAGTGAATATGTATCAAACACAGTTATTCACTTCAGTTCCAATCTAGTGGCCATGTCAAGGACTGATAGAGCACTCTGTCGTCTCTCTGCTATATAACTGGCCACTCCAACGCCTCACCGCGTCCTGTTACGGGGAGGGAGGCACCATAAAAGCCCTATAAAAGACACTCCATACACTTGTCTTTACAGCTTTCATATTGCTACCACTGGCTCTGTACTGCACACTCATAAATATCAATCCTTATTACATAACAAGTCATTGAAAATGGATTGTGTCCCTTTGAGAGACTGGGATTTGCTTTACTTGAAATATTGCTCAAGAGGCCAAATGAAGCATGTAATGCAACTAATGTGATCATTGGTCGAGCACTAGAGTCATTAGAGCCCAGCATGATGTTCTATGTTGCATTACACTGGGCTCTACGCTGTAGAGCTCATTATAGGAGTCCCTTAAGATTAGTTTATACTCACGCAGGCCACCGTTGCGTGGACCTCCGTAGATGGCACGCACGCTACGAGCATGCACAGAGGCGTTTCTGCTCAGCGCGTTGTTCATTGCAATATGCTCCGAAACGCCAGGAGACGTAGAAATAAAATAGTCTGTAGATAAGCAAGAAAGTCAACGAATATTAACGGAAGAACGTTACCGGAAATCGCTACCTCTTAGACTCTTCTTTCCCCAGTGTGTTGCTTATTTCTTTCCAAGAGTTTAATGACATGTGACTATCCCTGTGGTCTCTCAATGACCAGTTGTAGAGATGTCTGTATAGGCCAACCTGCTTCCCTCGAAGGCCATGTTGAAATGAAAAGCGCAGCGCACGCAGTGGCCACGTAGTTACACATAGCGCCACGACAACTTGTGGAGCCTTTTTGCACGACGCAAAAGCCGTGATGACGTAGTTTTCTGGCACACACACCGCCCGTTTCACTAAAGAGACCAAAGACCCACCTGCTAAAGTCATACTATCAATAGGGCTGACCGATAATTTGTATTTTCATCGTCATCACGATATGAACATGCGCGATAAACACATCGAAAAAGGCCGTCTGAAACTCGATGAATAAGAAAAATCATTATATTTAGGGATGGTTACCGAAACCCGTTATTAAACGGGCTCCGGGGCTAAAGACTGTAGTATTTATTACCACGCTGCATCCTCTCCCTGCTCTGTGTCGGAGCTCTCCACACACATGAACACACACGGTGAAGTCAGTGAACAGCTGATCAGACAGGCCGCGGTGGAGACAGAGAAGTGAACCAGGTGGTGGCGAGTTGACTACTACTACGCTCGGTACTGTTAGGAAGTGCAATAATACTTTGCATGTGTAAAGTCTAGAAACTTTGTCATTACACCTGTTCAACAAGCAGAAACATGATGAAACGGTTAAACATGGAGGAAAGCAACGTCTCTCATCCACCGCCGCTATGTTTACACAAGCACAGCGCGTTAGCTCGGCGAACTGTAAACACGTGTACGTTATTTAGTTGAGGTGTGAATGACTTTAGTACCTCTAGTCAGCCGTGATCCAGTTTATGTGTCCGGGGAGTTTATTGTGAAGGGAGGGACGGAAGACGTGAAGCGGTGATGTGCTGTTATTGACCAGGGTGTAGACTACAGAGCCTCCGTGTTATTAATTTATTATCTTCATAAAGCATAGGAGCAACATAACCCTCGGCTACACAAGCTAAAACTAAAGCTGGCAGTAGGTTATGTAGTCTAACTGTTTAGGTTAGTTTGACACATATCATATGACACATATCTTACTTGTAAACTCATCAGCTGGCATCAGGACATCCGCCACTTTGGCAGGCAGGGAAAACACTAGTGATGGGAATAGAGAACCGTAGTTGTCCGCTTTCTTGGCATCGTATGCCTCCGTAACCATCGATTCCTCTTATTGATGCTCAGACAGTTACGCTGCACAATGATGCGTATGCACGCTGTATCATGTTTCAGTTTGTTTGGGACCGTAGCCCGCTCAAAAGCATGGCGCTACAAAACCTGAGGGTTTAGTAGCGTTACTAGGGTTACTAGTTTATTAACATCTCGACGGCGCTGTTGTGTGTGTGTCAAACTCCGACACAGAGAGCAGAGGACAGAAGCCTTCTTCCCATGTTGTAGACACAAGCTCACGGGTTTCATTTGAAGGCACCAAAAGCACAGGAGAACAGTGAATGACATGAGCATGAAAAGGCTTACATTCATACTATATATTAGGAAAACATTGCCCATTTCATAAATCAGGAGCTACACCACCCAGTGCAGAATTATGTATGTGATACAGCAAATAAGAACAATGAAACATTTTGTATAATTAGGCTCCACAGTATTTCAGCAAAAACAGGAAAAAAATATTTTTTTTAAATGTCCATTTACAGTATATACGTAAATGAATCTTCTTGTTGTGTTTGCACGAGGGGAGAGCTGGTATTCGTTCATATCTGCTGGTGGCCATGTTTGCTTGTCAGAAGCATTTGTTTCCCTGCAGAGTTCCTGTCCCTGTCAAGTTCTTGTTTAAATATGTGCGGTGTCCAAACTTGAAAGAGACTGAAACATCCACTGTAAGATTTTAACTGGAACTTGACAGTGAAAAACCGGGAGAACCGGGAAACTGGAGAGTCTGGAGACCCAGGAAAGGAATTCAGGAAGCTTTGAGCTGGAACAGCAGGAGCAATAACCTGGAATCTTGGGAAAAGAGGACAATCAAGTGGAAATAGCACAACACAAAAGCATCATTCAAAAGTCGTACTTACCTTCTCATCTGTAAAAAACCTACGGATTGAAAGAAAAATGGCCGATCAAACTGTTGAGAAATCAGTGGAGCAACTTAAAGAGGCGAGAACTACAGCAAAAAGATTATTTACTCGTCTGGTCAACAGCATTACCAGGACCTATAAGGACATGTCTGAAGATGAGCTCAGAGACAGTTTCAATAAACTCACAATAGAAGCCGAGGAAGTCATGCAAGCAAATGACGACATGGAGGCTGGTTTCATTGCAGAAATGGAGGCAGAGCTGGACACAGATGAAGAAGCTGTGTTAACTGAACAGCAAAAAGTCGACCTAACAAGGACTGCAAATGAGTGTGACTTCAAACTAAGGAAGGTCAAAGGTCTGATTCAGGAGGCTCTTTGGGTCAACTTCGGGAATATTGAATTATCAACTGCACTCCAGGCAGCACAGACTGAGTGTGATCACGCCACCGCTGTACGGCCCGATGGCAACCAGGAGGCGTATGACTTCATGCTGAACCACCTGGAAGGACTGGTAAAGAAAGCAAAGGAGGTGCATGGTCGCTGGAAAAGATGGATCCCACCAGGGAGTCAAAAGGACCTGCAGGGGCACTTAAGGGAGCTGGAACTCCTCCTCCCGAAGCTGGTTTCCAGGAAGGCCGACTTCATAAGGGCAAGGATAAAAGAGGATGCTGACAGGATACAGACAGCCGTGACCTCAAATTATCATGTACCAACCATTAAACTGAGACCGACGGCCCTTCCCAAGTTTACTGGAAACAAACGGGATTTCCACAGGTGGAAAAAGGACTGGGAAGCACTCCAGAGGCAGGGGGAGCCGACCGGTTCAAGGGAGGTGAAAAAAATTCAATTACTGGACAGTTTGGATGACAAAATCACAAGAGACCTTCGCCTCACTACTTACAACACTGCAAGCGACATCTTTCGTGTCCTAGAAAACCGCTACGGCAATCAAATCGCTATTGCTATTGAAATAGTGGAAGAGTTACAAAGAATGCCAGCAGTCAGAAGTCATCAGCCACGGAAAATAGTGGAGTTGATTCAAGCCGTGGAGAAGGCGCTTCAAGATTTGACTGACCTTGGAGACACAGGTGCTATAAAAAATCCGCTGGTGACAAAGTCAATTGAAACTAAACTTCCAGAAAATCTAAAGAAAGAATGGCTTGTGTATGTCGCCGACAGGAGGAATGCTGTGGCACCAGAGAATCGGTTTGACAGTCTTTTGGCATTTCTCAAAGAGCAAGAAAGCATATATGAGCAGCTCGAGCAATTGAGGGATGAGGAGCCAAGTAGAAGAGAAACCAGGACTGAGCCAAGATATGCCAGAACCAAGACTACCAAGTCAAGTGATGACCACACAGGTTGCGTGGTCTGTGGTGATGGAAAGCACAATAAAAAGCTCTACTTTTGCAAACAGTTTCGAGGGCTAAAGCTTGCAGAGAAGAAAGCTGCAGTGAGAAAGTTGGGAGCATGCAGAAGGTGTCTTGAAGTTCATGGTAACGGTTCATACTGCAAACCCTCCTTTCTGTGTAAAAGCCAAGACTGCAAAGATGAGCACACTCCTGAGCATCATTTCTATCTGTGCCCCAATGCTGAGACAAAGAAAAGCAACGGAGGTCAGAAAAAGAGCAGATTTGGTTCAGAAGAAGAGAAAGGCAGGAAGAAATATACGGAGGAGCAAGAAGAGTTTTTCAGCAAACTCCCACCGGAATTAGTAAAACAATGTCGGGATGTGTTTTCAAACACTGCATCAAGAGCCTTCAGTACTGTAAAAGAGCAGCCGAGCCTTCTTGTGGAAAGTGGATTACAGGAGCTGCCAGTGATTATGATGCTCCTCGAGGTCACAGCCAATGCTGGACAGAAAATCGGGACATTAATTGACTTGGCTTCAGACACCAATTATATAACCTGCAAGCAGACTGAACCTCAGAAGTGAAGAAATCACTCTCGTCGTCCATGGAGTTGGAGGGATGAAGGTTCGTGTGGAGACAAAGCGGTACCTTCTAAGGGTCAGAGTAAAGACTCCCAAAGGCACCCTCAAATCACATCAAATGGTTTGTTATGGACTAGACAGCATTGCAAATGTCCACAAGAATGTGACACCAGAGCAACTGCACAAGTTCTTTCCAGATATACCGCTTGATGAACTTGTGAGACCCAGAGAAATAAATTTGCTCATAAGCCACAGAGAAGGTCAGCTAGCGCCTCAGAGAATCAGAGCAATTGGAGACCTTGTGCTGTGGGACGGACCACTGGGAAAGACAGTCGGTGGGACACATCCTGACCTTTTCGAGGAGCTCACTGTTTCAGCCCACATGTCCAAGACACATTTTGCAAGATCAATGAGAGCAGCAGCTGTAAAATACGAAGAGTTCACCGGCAGGGTCTCGGAGCAACATCCACCAAACCAACAGGTTGCCGCCAAGCTCCAGGAGTCAAGCACTCTAACCACCAACCGTAACTTCCTAGAATGGTGGAAGTGGGATAGTAATGGCGCAGCATGTGAGCCAAAATGCGGCGGTTGTCGTTGTGGAAACTGCCAGCCGGGAGGCAAAGAAATGACTCTAGCTGAGGAGAGGGAGCTCGAAGTAGTAAAAGAAGGCCTCACCTATGTCACAGAGGACCGCCACAGCAAGGAACCACATTGGCACGCCAGATATCCTTGGATAGAAGATCCAGCCTCCCTGCCAAACAATAAAAGGACAGTTGAGGCTACATTTCTCAGAACGGAGAAGCAGCTGGCCAAAGAACCTGAGTGGAAAGTTGCATATGCCGCTCAAGTGCATGACATGGTGGAACGAAGAGCTGCAGTGAAATTGTCAAAGGACACAATCCTCAACTGGAATGGACCAGTATGGTACGTGAGTCACCTTATCGCTCCTAACCCGCACTCGGTCACAACCCCAGTGAGACTCGTATGGAACAGCAGCCAAAAGTTCAGAGGCGTGAGCTTGAATGACCTGCTATTGAAAGGTCCAGATGTCCTCAACTCGTGCTGTCCTTCTCAGGTTCAGGGGTGGAGTATATGCTGCTCTGGGGGACATAAAGAAGATGTACAATTCAGTGTGGCTGGAGGACCGAGAAGTGCACTTGCATCGGTTCCTTTGGCGAGATTCTGAGGATGAAAAGCTGGAAGAGTATGCAATCACAAGGGTAAACATTGGAGATAAACCAGCAGGGTGCATTGCACAGCTAGCAATGCGCGAAACTGCTAACCTCCCTCCTTTCACCCACCTAGAGGAGGAGCGGCAAGTACTCCTACAAGACAGCTATGTTGATGACATTCTCACATCTCACAACAACCTTGACCAGCTGAAAATCATCACAGAAAATGTGGAGCGGATCCTAAAAGCTGGAGGTTTCTATCTCAAGCCTTGGGTCTTTTCTGGGCAAAGTGGGAGGAGGGAGAGCAACGACAAGCTGAAAAAGACCAAAGCAAAGTCCATGGTCCTCCCAAACCAAATCCATGATGATGAAAGTAAAGCGCTCGGCCTAGGCTACATGGTAGAGGAAGACAGACTCCATGTCATGGTTGCAATCAATTTCTCAAGGAGAAAGAGAAAGATGAGACTTGGCCAAGACCTTATGCATGAGCAAGTAAGAGACCAGACGCCAAACCCCCTGACACGAAGAGAACTGCTCAGCCAAGTGTCAGGGCTGTATGACCCAGTTGGGCTAGTAACTCCTGCTAAGCAGAAGGGTGCTATACTGGTACGCAGGGCATTCCAAGAGGCAAAGAGCGAAAGCTGTCTGGTCAAAGACACATGGGACATAGCCCTCTCGGATGGCCTAAGGGAGGATGCAATTCAGCTCTTTGAAGAGTACATCCAACTTGGCAAAGTCACGTTCACCAGAGCACTCACTCCCCCATGCTTCATCGAGGAACCCTGGGCAATCACATTCTCTGATGGAAGTGAGCATGCCTATGGGGCAGTGATGTACCTAAGATGGAACTCAGACCAGGGCTCAATCGTCAGGCTGGTGGAGTCAAAGGCCAAATTAACTCCCTTGGACTGCAAAGGTGATGCTGTCAAAGCAGAGATGTGCGGAGCAGTGTTTGCCTCACGGCTGAAAAAGTATTTTGAGTTGCACAGCCAAATCCAAGCTGGGAGGTGGTACCATTTCATTGATAGCCAAACAGTCCTTGGTGCTGTACAGCGGGAAAGCTATGGATATCAAACATTCTTTGCAAATCGGATCGGAGAGATTCAGAACAGCACAAAGATTCAAGACTGGTGGTGGATTCCTGGCCCACAGAACATTGCTGATATAATCACCAGAGGAGGTAGACCTCAAGACCTGGATGAAGACTCAGAGTGGCAAAACGGGCCAAAGTTTCTGAGTTTGCCACTGGATGATTGGCCAATCAAATCAGCTAAAGAACTAGCAGCCAATGCCAGAGAAAGCATCAACAGGTTGCAAAAGAAGGCTTTTGTTGCTGCGCTGACAAGAACCAAAGCAAAGAAACAAGAATCAAAACCAAATCAGAACCAGGTGCAAACCAAGCAAAAGCGACCACCTGCAGAGTCTGCAGCAATCCCAAGCCTTGTGGACATCAAGCGGTTCAGTGATCTAACCCGACTGGTCAAAACAATTGCTTGGATCTGGAGAGCAGCAAGAAAGTTCATCGGACAAAGAAGTCAAGCCATGAACAGTCCAAAGTGGGAGGCAGTGTCTTTATCAGGAGTCATCTCCTTAAGAGAAAGAGAGGATGCCCTAAGAGACATTTTTCTTGCAGCACAAGATGGCGCAACCTTCCCAAGCACTACCACAGACAGACTGGTAGTATACAAAGACAAAGAGTCTGGGCTTTTGGTTTGCGGCGGCCGAGGACAAATCTTCAAAGAAGATCAAGTTGGTGTCCCCATCTTGCCCTATGACGCCTGGGTGTCAACGCTGTTAGCTCGGGAGGCCCACAATATGAGTCATGACGGAGTGGCTGGAACCTTACTCAAGATGAGAAGGAGGGCATGGGTCATAAGAGGCAGGAGGATTGCCCAAAAAGTTGTCGATGGTTGCATGCTCTGCAGGAAGGCAAAGGCAAGGAAATGTCAGCAAGTGATGGGTGACTTACCGCCAGAAAGAACTGAACCGGCTGCACCCTTTGAATTCACAACCATAGACCTTTTCGGCCCCTACCAAGTAAAAGATGACGTCAAGAAAAGAGTGACACTAAAAGTCTGGGGGGTTGTCTTTTGCTGTATGGCCAGCAGAGCCATCCACACAGAAGTGGTAAACACCCTATCGACTGAAGGGTTCCTGATGGCCTATCAAAGGTTCACAGCAATCAGGGGGCATCCAAGAAAGATTTGGTCAGATCCAGGCACCAATTTCATTGGAGCGAAGCCAGTCTTGGAGGAGCTGTACAGATTCTTGGATGGCCTGAACAAATCAGCCCTGGAGGACACGGCAGCAAAAGATGGAACAGAGTGGATGTGGAAAATCCATCCAGCTGATTCTCCACACAGGAATGGTGCTGCAGAAGCTGCTGTACAGATTGTAAAGAGAGCACTTCAGAGCCTTGGAAAGGAGTCTGTGCTCAGCTACAGTGAGTTTGAGACAACTCTTCACATAGCAGCCAGCCTGGCAAATGACCGCCCAATTGACGCCAGGGTACAGAGCCGAGAGGACTGTATTCAATATATCACACCCAATACGCTCCTACTTGGTCGAGCGTCTCAAAGTGGGGATATCAAAACATTCGACTTTTCCAGCTACCCTTACAAAAGACTCCGAGCAATGCAGTCAGAGGTGACGAAGTTCTGGAGGCACTGGAGTCAACTCGCAGGCCCCAACTTGTTTGTAAGGAGCAAGTGGCACACTGCACAAAGAAACGTCACTGTTGGGGACATTGTCTGGCTAAGCGACCAAAATGTGCTCAGGGGTCAATTCAAGCTTGGCAGAGTCGTCGGCACTAATCCAGACAGCAAAGGCATCGTAAGGGACGTCAACATCAGGATCTTCCCAAGCTACCATGTTCCTGTGACAAAAGTTTTGAAAGCAAAGACAAACCATCCGACCTCTGATGAGCAGAAGAGGAAATTCCAAGCGACCATCCTTCACAGGGACGTTAGGCGGCTGGTTGTCTTATTACCTGCTGAGGAACAGATGGAGAGTCAAGTCAACACATCTTAAAGGTTTCAAGACCACCGTATGAAGACCAAGTTTGCCTTTAAAGCTGGCGACCTTCCCAGTGTTTCCATGGGAAGACCGAGTGGGAGGTGTCAAGTCAAACTGAAGTTTCAGAAAATTAAGATTTATAAATATTAATAAATAGAAATTAATAAATAGAAATTAAGAAAAGAATCTAAATAGAAAAATAGAAAAGAAATAAATCAGAAAGTAATTTGTAAATTAATAAGTCCAGTAGCAAAACTGAGTGCTCAGTGAGTAAAGCAGAGGGAGGGAAGTAATTAATCAAATTACGCCCGGAGTTTATAAAAGCAACACTCCTCAGTGTCACAGAAAAAAGGGTCCTGAAAATATAGCGGAGCGCTAACTAGCAGGGCTTTCATTTAAACCAGGACTGCAATCTGCAGTAAAACTGTGTGAAAAAGGACATCTACAAAGTGTGAGAGGCAGCCGGTTTTTCACCTAACGCCTAACGCCTAATGGCTAATGGCTAATCACTAAAGTGAAATGAACCTGCAACTCAACCTAAAAATAAAGGAGAGAAAAAGGAAAAGCTGTTTCATTGAGTGGAATCCAGTTAAAATCTTACAGTGGATGTTTCAGTCTCTTTCAAGTTTGGACACCGCACATATTTAAACAAGAACTTGACAGTGCTAGCTCACAGCTACACAGCAGGTCTGTGTGCTGGTTGGACTTCAGCCCTGATTTGGAACAACTTGAGGATGCAGCCACACAACCAAGCGCAAATAACTAGCAGAACTGTTGTGAAGGATATTCATTAAGAATTTGAATACACTGTCTATTACATGGGACAATGCCCAGCAAAATATTAAATCACCTTCCATTCAGAAAGGTTAGTAAATGATGATAGCACAGCACATACTGTTGTCATTATATTTATGAAACAGTTATAACAAAGCTTGTGCAAAATGTCCTTCTATCTGCCCATCGCATTGCTTCACAGCGTCACCATGAGGGCAACTAATAAACCATAGTCAAACACATTCATTTGACAGTAGGAGTGGGCGATATTGCCCTAAAATGATATTGTGTTACTACCGGGTATTTTTTCTATACAGATATTCGTGACCCTATCATGAAATACACATTACTTTCTTGACCCTGGAAACAGTAATCTTAACTCAAAGTCCACTAACTGGCTATTTCCACACATTTCAACCGTCTCTCAAAGTCTTTGCTCAGTTGTCACTGAGGTGCTGGGGTGCAGCATAGTTACATGTCATAAGTGAATGTATCATGGAACATACAATGAGGAATATCATGAGATGTGACTGAAAGCTTCAGAAGAAGCTCTTAAAGCTGCAGTGGGTAGAAATGGAGCAAATATGATTAAAAAAAGTTATTTTTAGAAAACGTAACGCATGAGACCGGTAATCTGAAAAAAATCATGTACCTCAGTGTCCTCCGGTGCTCCTAACGGCATCTGTGAGATATCACTGAACGGAGAAAAACAAGCAGTAAGAGCTGATCTGAGGTCTGCCGTCCAGCCGCCAACGATGAGAGCCACGAGTCAATCACTCAATCAAATGGTCAAACTAGGCAGCGCTGATCAAATATGAATCAATATTCTGTTACTGTAATGCCTATTTCTCTCCTCAAATGTTTTCAGAAACATCTTGTAGTGTACTGTTTAGCTGTAAAATGAGAAAGTTTGTGACCCAACAGCCATGTTGAGATCTGCTGAGGAAATGCCACCAGCTGGAGCAAAGCCAATAGGAACACTCTCTCTCTGAAATGAGCTGTGATTGGTCTAAGTCTCCAGTCACAGGCTAGATGAAAACAGAGCCATGAGGAGGAGCAGAAGTCTAGTTTTCTCGCAGAACACTTGAATTACAATATGCTGAAAGGTTATTATGGATTGCAAAAGATGCCAAAAACTTGTTGCCTACTGAAGCTTTAAATTGACCTTGAGTAGAGATTATTTTTTAAAACTAATATTTTGTCTTACTGCTCTCATCAAATGTTGCTTTTAACATAGTCTTGACGTAATAGAGTGCTACAGGAATGAGTCCTAAAACCCAGAAATGAGTTAGCATTTTAGCACTTGTGGTTCCCTCATCTGGAAGTCAGTGGGTTTGTTGAATGGGTTTTTAGTTAGATGCCTGGAATCAGGTCTGTGGTTAACACAAGCTGAAGAGGTTTTAACGTTTTGTCCTACAACATAAAATAAATCAATAAATACCCCACTCATGAATTGTGAAGCTTTTGTATGTCTTAAAAAAGGCGGTTACTAACAAGTGGCTAAATGAGAATACTACTCGTCCTCCTTTACAGTCTCGCTGTGTATACTCGCGCTCATGCGACCGTGGTGGAGTTTGTCTATAGCCTAACGTTAGCTTTTTACTTCTGATTGCATTCACACTTCAAAAATCATAAAAGTGGTGTTCACTTGTGGAGATTGTTTTGCTGACCAAAACATGTAAGTATCATAATGCCACAGAGTTTATTTTCTGCAATAATCCAAAAGCCAATGGAAAAATCCCGTTGGCTTTTTGACGAGGGAACCGAGGTGATGCTAACTTCCTGGTTGGCCAACAAAAATACATCATCCCTGCAGCACTCTATACGTCAATGCATCACAATGATGTCAATATCATGATATGGCACATTTTTAGCATGTTGAAAATGATGCTGGTATTATTATGAACAATATAGTATGATACACCACTGTTTGACAGTTATAACCCACTACAGATAAGGCTTGGGAAAAAAAATTGTTATTGACAAAACAATTCCAAATCAAGGTCCACTTATTCAGTTCTTCCAGAGCTTTCACCAGTATTGCACAGTCCCCATCAGTGGATAGATTTTGCTTAGTTGAGATCTATCTTTTTAATAAGCTCAGTAGCCGTTACGTCTTCATTCATAGCATATTTCTCGTTTGTTGTCAAAGAAAGTGGGCTGCACGGGGGTTCAGTGGTTAGTATTGTCATCTCACAGCAAGAGGGTCACAGGTTCAAACCCTGCGACCCCAGCGTGGGTTTTCTCCGGCTTCCTCCCAAAGACATGCAGGTTAAGGTTCATTGTTGAGTCTAAATGTCCCGTAGATGTGAATGTGAGGGTGAATGGTTTATCTGTGGTCACAGATAATGGATGGAGGACTTTAAAGTGAAGCTTCATAGTAAATTCTTGAAAAAAGCAGTTTAACAACACATACCAAATCATGGTCCACTAACACGCCGGTGCCGTCAACCGTACCATGCAGTCTTCATCTACTAAGGTTGCATGTTAACAGATCCATCTCTATGGCGACATTCACTGATCAGTGTGATACTGCTGAAAGCTGTTCTGTCAAGCTACTATTTCCAAGGACAAGGTTTGTTCCATCCAATACTTCAGTCTCTGGGGGCGGACTGCTGGATTTTAAGTGCTGTTATGATTAGATATATGTATGAATTTAGCAGCTTGTGTTCAACAAGCACTTTTTACAATCTCAACCTAGAAAAGACTGCTAGCTTATATTTCAGGAGATATGAGCCCCGGAGACTTTATTGAGGGAGGTCACTGAGCAAAGTAAATGAACACTTAATAATAGTAATAATTATAATAATTTATTTTATTTAGTGGCGCATTTCAGGACAGCCAAGGACACCTTACAAAGATAAAATAAATACTTGAACAGATATAAACAGCCAAACACGGCGAAAACAGCAGCAGAGCAAACATAAGAGACATTTAGGCAGGAGGGGGAATAAAACGGTAATGGTGTTGAAGGACACAGAATGATGGACGCTACAGTGAATAGGCCAGTTTGAACAGGTGAGTTTTGAGGAGGGATTTGGGGGGTGGGGGGGTTTCAGAAGACCAGCTGAGGATGACTGCAGGGAACAGGCGGGTTTACTCCTAAGAGGTAGGTGGGGTCCAGGGTGTGGAGGGCTTTGTAAGTGAAGGTTTTTATCTTGGCCCCATTTCAGGAAGCAGGTCTGACAAACTCTGAGTCTAAACCTGAACTCTGTTTTGACTAATCCTGAGGTGGGAAACTCAGAGTGTTTGGGTCCAAAACAGCTGATAAGAGTCCGTTCAATCAACTCTGAGTAGGTTGAACTTTAACATAAAAAGCCATCATCAACGGAGCTCTGATACTACCAATCACCATGGCGACAGGTAAATAAGAGGCACAGCCTCCATTCTAATCCAGTGGACGTAGAGATATTAATGCATGTATATGCTGGCTGTGCACATTTATCTTTTACAAAGTCAGAGCGGGGAAAAGTGTCAATAGTATAATAGCGTTTTATACAGTGTTGTAGATTCATTCATCTTTTACCAGACTGACATTTCCCTAATGGACGATAAAGTGGTGGAATGTGACTGTGTGGCTGTAGCCTACATTTTAAATACATTTGTTCAGCTTTAATCTGACGGGACAAAACACTGGAGCCAGCAATTGAACATGAAAAATATAAAATATATGGATCAAAGACATAGAGATAAGACTGTAGACTCACAGTCTGATCCAGTAATAACGTGTTTGGTGATTTAAAGGTTAAAATAGAGTAGGTGTTAAATAGTATTTGGATCTTGGCACAGCAGCATTCAGTGACTTTATTTCAGTTGCTTCAACAAATGTTGTCAATTTAAACCTAGTCACTTAAATGCTGTTAAACACGTTCAGACTATACGCAGCCTATTTAAAAACTCACTTTCTAACTCCATTCTGCAGCTGCACCACCATCCTGCTCACTAAAAAAGATCAACATATAATCCACAATATTATAGGAATCATGTTCCATCAGTGCGACCAATCACATCTTGAATGATGGAGATCATTATTCATTGATCCTACGTGTCAAAAGCTTCATACCGATACTTCACACATTATGTGCAATAGACATTTGAGTGGGACTGCTCCAACAGAATGACTGTCTCAGTCACAATGTTATAAACACTTTGTAAAAAGAAGGACATGGGAGGTTTTATTCTGAGCTGAGGGCGACTTGATGCTGTGTAATATTTGGATGCGAGGGCATAAACTGCATCTCAAAGAAATAACTGACAGGGCATAAAAGAGTAACAAACTAATATCTTTAAATTCTGACGTGAACCTCCGCTAATTAATGCGCTTTGATACAGACTGAATGAAAGAGAAAAAAAAGCGGAGTGTCTGGCTCTGTAAGAGAGGAGGACACAGAGAGAAACTCAGCTGTTGAAGAAAAGCTGCCAGCAAGCAGGTTAAGTCCACAGAGTCAGTTACCATGCTAGTTTATATCAGCTCTCTTTCTGGAACTGAACATCCAGAGTTTACCTCATCTCATTCTTAACTAACTAACTCACAGTTTTTATTAAACCTGCTTTCTGAGACAGGGCTCAGGTGAAACTAGGTAGAAAAGAGCAAACTGATTTACACTGATTTGTGGTATTGGGTCATATGTCAATAAAAAGACTTGATTTATGTTTATGGTTTGTTGGTCCAGAATGATAAAATAACATATTTATTCATTCATTCTTGACCTTATGAACAGTATGTGCGACAAGCAATGCTTAATGGTTGTCTATGGGAAGACCATGAGATGAATTTAATCTAATACGATATTTTGATACATACAGTACATATGTTGTGGACAACCCAGTCCCCTACAAAATCACATTCCTGTACAACTAAAA
This sequence comes from Sebastes fasciatus, assembly GCF_043250625.1. Lineage (NCBI taxonomy): Eukaryota > Metazoa > Chordata > Actinopteri > Perciformes > Sebastidae > Sebastes > Sebastes fasciatus. Next base: position 37,186,208 of record NC_133799.1, read on the forward strand.
CTGCATTCTCAATTACGTTTCGAGGGAAATGGAAAGGGTCACAGTTTTAAACAACGTTGCACACGTTGTAAATAGAAACAAAAAAAAAACAATAATATAGGGCCGTCAATCGATTCAAATGTTTAATCGCGATTAATAGTATGATTGTCCATAATTAATCACAATGATTCGTAAATTTTTTATCTATTCACAATGAAAGTATAAGTATTTAATAAACTTATAAATGTGGGAGTGGGCAAATATGCTTGTTTGATGCAAATGTATGTATATATTTATTATTAGAAATCAATTAACAACACAAAACAATAACAGATATTGTCCAGAAACCCTCACAGGTACTGCATTTAGCATAGAAAATATGCTCAAATCATAACACGGCAAACTGCATGTGATTATCATAAAGTGGGCATGTCTGTAAAGGGGAGACTCGTGGGTACCCATAGAACCCATTTACATTCACATATCTTGAGGTCAGAGGTCAAGGGACCCCTTTGAAAGTGAACATGCCAGGTTTTCCTCGCCAAAATTTAACGTAAATTTGGAGCGTTATTTAGCCTCCTTCGCGACAAGCTAGTATGACATGGTTGGTACCGATGGATTCCTAACTTTAAATCTGAGTCCGCTACAACCTTAAAAATCGAAAATTGCGTTAATGCGTTAAACAAATTAGTTGCATTAAAACGTATTGTGTTAACGCGTTATTATCACATTAAACTTGACAGCCCTTGTAAAAGACATCATGGTTTGGCCTTAAATGACTATATTTGTTACGTTATTAAGCTACGGATGTAAATTAAAATAAGTGAACGTTGACTATTAGTTTCACATGGGACATTAACAGCGGTCTCCTGAGTGGAAGTCTTGTGTTTCTTTGACCCTTTGACCCCCCCGACCTCCTCCCTAAGTAGACTTCTGTGAAATATCATTACAAACGTATTTGTGATATGTCAAAAACAAAAGTAATCCGCGACAAAATATGTTTCCCTCCAAACATAATTCATCAGATTTGTTGTATGGGAACGTACTTTTTAGGAGACAGGACTGGTTGTGGAATATGTTATTTTTTCTTCATTTTAATGGAGAGCTTAATTGCCCCTTGGTTATTTAAAATGCATTCTCACATTGACCAGAAACCAACAGTGGGGGAAACAATGATGGTGAATATTAACTTGTCATTCTTCTATCTATATTACTCTCAACTTCCAAGACTGCATAGCCCTTATACAGTGACAGCCCTGAACTGATGATGAGAGAAGGATTTACATTCAGGGAGCATCCAGGGGCACGTCCAAGTCACAGCTCCAACACTGGAGTCTATTCATCCAGAACATCCAGCAGTTTGGAGCAGCGTGGAAGGGAGGCTTCACACAGGGGAGACACAGACAGGGTGCTGGGGATTCTTTCAGTAATCACTTCTTTTCTTTCTTTCATGTGTGCTTGAAACTTTACACCTCATTTCTTTCAATGATTTCAAATATCAGCACAACATTTTGGCTTTAATCAACTGCAAAGTATATCTGGCATCAGCCCACAGCTCAGCTATCAACCTCCTGCTCATTAGTCTTATTAATTGATGCACTGCAGTAAATGGCGGGCTTATGATTCTGACAGGGGCGCAAGCAGTAGAGCTGTGCAACGGAGGCGCAGCTGACGGAGGGAACAGACAGAGGCACAGTCTTGTGCACAAGAGGAGGATAGGGGAATATCAACAGCATCCCAGCAGAGCCTCTCAACTACTGATCAAAATGAAATGAAACGGTTTCAAATGAAAATGTCATGCAAAAGCAGTCGCTACTGATATTTTACTCTTTTCTTGCTGACACTGTGAACATCAAACTGCCAAGATCGCAGCTTCAACAAGTGATTGAGCCAACAACTAAAAAAAGTCCTGATTCTACACTTTGTCTTTTATTGGCTGGACCACAGCAAGACGAGGTCAGCCCTGTACCCGCCAAAGTCTGTCCCTGTCTCACCGAGTTAGTGATGGAGTTACACCATTGGTCGGTAGACTGTTGGTGTTTCCTCATTGGCTGTTGCTCTTTCAAAGTGAATAGAGTGCTACAGGGATGTCAATGGGTTTGTTGAATGGGTTTTTAGTTAGATGCCTGAAATAAGGTCTGTGGTTAACACAAGCTAAAAAGATTTTAACGTTTTGTCCTACAACATAAAATAAATCAATAAATACCCCACTCATGAATTGTGAAGCTTTTATGTGTCTTATAAAAGGCGGTTACTAACAAGTGGCTAAATGAGACGACTAAAAGTCACGCCGACAGGTCCACCTTTACAGCCTCGCTGTGTATACTTGCGCTCATGCCGAGTGGAGGTTTGTTATAGCCTAACGTTAGCTTTTTACTTCATGCGATTGCCTTTACACAAAAATCATAAAAGTGGTGTTCATTTGTGTAGATTATCGTAAGTAACAAAATGTGTAAGTATCATAAGCTTTTGTTATAATAATGAACTAGAATGGCACTCGGAGAGCGCAGACCTCCGCCAAGGTGCCTGACTTTAAAAACAGATCCCAGCTCACAGCTGGAGGTACCGTGAGGTGGTCGGCTTGTTATTAACACGGTGTGTTTCCGTGTAACGTATCGGTGGATGCCTCTCTCATTCAGCAGCCTTGTTATGTCTGTATAATGTTACACTACGTTGTCTCTCATCCCGTCATCTAACGCTTTGTTCTTTCTCACCGCGGACGGACAGCAGCTCCCGCACCTCGATGTCTCGCCACACATCCACACACGTATCTCTCTGCTCTCAGAAGGAGGAAGGAGGCGGGGTCACGCGTCATCAACGCGTCATCAGTTCCACTGCGCATGTGTTATACCCTGTGGTCTTAATGCTCTGGCTGATCGGAATCCTTAAACAAATTCCTGAATCCGGATCATGATCCGGATTGCCACCAAAATCAAATGGATTGTTCATTTTGCTACACCCCATCCCTCCAAAAGATTTCCGACAGACAGACAGACAAACCAACACCGGTGAAAACAATACCTTTGACATTGGAAGGAGGTAATAATATATAATCAAAAAGCCAATGGAAAAATCCCATTGGCTTTTTGTCAAGGGAACCTGTGCGATTCTAACTTCCGGGTTGGCCTACAAAAATACATCCTCCCTGGAGCACTCTATAGGCGCGACAGTGTTTCCACTGGTAACGTCTCTCCCTTCGCAATCACTCATCTGATCCATTTCCTCAGTACAGTACATACAAGGCTGAGACAGAACTATGGGGTATGACACATGCACAATGTCATTGGAACTGCAATTCTGGAGGGTAACAGCATACGACGCTAGAAATTAAGGGATGGCATCCGCTTAGGTGCACTTTGGGTATGCTCAAATTTAAAGTTAAAATGGTTTAATTTAATGATGCAGTCCATGTTCCTCATATCTTTATGTTTCATATAAAATGCATTCCGACCCAAGGCCGAATGTGGATGCCTCAGTGAAACGAATCAATCACCCCCATGTTCTGTGATCGTGCGTCAGCTATTGAGCCTTACGGAAAGTACAGACCACATTTTACTGGTCATGTGAGGTACCCCAATGATGATGCGATATACAGCCACGACTTCTGCTTCCTTCAATACATACACGGTTGTTGTTTGATGTCCGTTTATTTCCACTTTTCACCCTGGATACGGACACACGTGCGACAGCTTACATGGCCGTGAATATTAATGTTTAGAATAAACGGCTGACAAAACTGAAACGGATTAGCGTGACACGTAGTGTTTTATTCAACATGTTATTGAAGTCCGGGTAAAGCAAAAATGCTAACTTATGCTAACTTGAATGGGGAAAATATAATTCAATCATTCAGTTCTTCTATACCAGGGGTCTCCAACACATCGCTTGTGAGAGACCAGTAGCTCGTGACCAGTAGCTCGCAACCAGTAGCTCACCACCCGTTTCTGAGTCGCTCGCTATAGGTTCAAAGAATATGTAAAACAAATTTGATAAGATAAAGTCACTTAGTAAATCTAAATCTCTATCCAATCCAATTCACAGACATCCCCCCCCCCTTCTGACACAAACTGATTATTTGCCAATCAGCTGTCAATTAAACGAGTTACGCTGCTGCCAAGTTTGGTTACGTCAGTGACGCCGTAACATTAGGAGATGTTAGCAGGCTAGCAAGCACACACCAGATTTGACAATGACCACGGAAAATAGCCAGGACAAGAAAAGGCAAAAAACATACTATTTTCATGAGGAATGGGAAACAGAGTTTTTTTTCACGAATGTGAATGACAAGTGTGTGTGTCTCATTTGCGGTGCGAGCGTGTCAGTCAGTAGAAGATGTAACGTCGAGCGCCGCTTCACCAAAGCCCAACTTTTCACGGGACTTTCCGGCTGGTAGCGGTCTACCAACAGAGAAGGTAAAGGATCTGAAAACAAGGCTTAAAAGACGACAGTCTCTGTTTACCAAACTGACGAAGAAGGCCAACGCAGCAACAGAAGCTTCAAGTGGCGCACATCCTAACGAAGCACAAAAAGCCCTTCACCGATGGCGGTAAGACAGAAATGATGTTTGCTATCGCCGATGTACAACTTGGTGCTAATACTGTGTCAAGGAGAGTGTCTGCGCTGTCTGCGGATGCTGTGGAGCAGCTACAACGGGACATGGACAGGTGCAAATGGTTTTCCATCCAGTGTGATGAGTCGGCTGACTCCAGCGATACCATCCAGCCCAGCTGGCTGTCTTGAATGTCATGAAATCTAAGTTCAGAACAAGACTGACAGAGGAACATTTAAATGACTCCATAAGAGTGAACCTAAGTGGATTCACTCCAGCATATACCTCTCTTGTTGACTCCATGCAGCGCCAGTCATCTCACTAACTGTTAAAGACTGAATGCATGTAATACATGCATGTGAACTACAGATGATGAAGGGAAGTGATGTGATGCAGTGATATGTGGACAGACAGTAAAATAAGTAACAACATTGTTTTGTTTTCTATGACGTTAATCTGGTGTGAATTTAATAGTGTGAGCTGGACACATTGAAAATGTAAAGAAATGCATACAGAAAAAAAACATGCACATGCTGCTGAATTTAAGATGTTGATGATGTCAAAATGTGAGTGTTGGATACCAACATTTTCTAAATGTTCACACAAAAGAAGCTTATTCAGCTGGTTTGGATGGAGCTGAGCAATGTGAATAATGTTACTAATAATATAAAATATGAGGAACTCTCGGCCACTTTCATTTTGTCAAAGTAGCTCTCAGAGGAAAAAAGGTTGGAGACCCCTGTTCTAGACTTTCCACTTTGTGTTTCCCCAGTGTTAGCGTGTGTTTCCTCCGGGTTCTACGGCCTCCTCCCACAGTCCAAAGACATGCAGGTTAGGTTCACTGTTGACTCTAAATTGCTCGTAGGTGTGAATGTGAGTGTGAATGGTCTGTCTCTATGTGTCAGCCCTGGGATGGTAAATGGTAAATGGCATTCATAGCGCTTTTCTAGTCTTCCGACCACTAAGCCCTGTGATAGTCTGGAGACCTGTCCAGGGTGTACTCCGCCTTCACCCAATGTCAGCTGGGATCGACTCCAGCCTCCCACGACCCTGAATAGGATAAGCGGTCACAGATAATGGATGGATGGATATACTGTATATACAGTATATACACACACATATATATATATATATATATATATATATACTTATAGTTAACAGGTTAATACGGCCATGCCTGTCACATTAGTTTACCTATCTAGAATTAGTTTTTATGACCAAGTCATTACATTTGTGACTTCTATATAAATACACCCAGATTACACAGGGCTGAACTGTCTGTGTAATCCGGGTGTACGGGACTTGGTAAAGCAGTGTGTTCTGGTCAAATGCTTTTCTGCTACTGAATAGTCCCTCAGCAGGTTGTGTCTCACCCAAACATCCTGTTTACCACAAATACATTACATTATGCAAGCAGGACACCTGCACCGGCCAAATACCCAACGCAGAGATCATTTCTGATACCAGCAACCATCCTGTGTCACAGTGGGGAAATTACAAGTCTGTCAGTGCTGATAGGATCTTGCCCTCGCTCTGAGGTGAGATGAAACAACACCACTGCCAGCCACACTTTGGCTGAACACCCAACAATAGAGAGTCTCAGTGAAAAGCCTGGCTATTGTGGTCCTGTTCCATTGTGGCAATGAAAGGAGACAAGCTGGACTGTTCTGTAGATAGGTCAATCAGCCCAGGAACAATACCACGACACGCAAGTGACAAACTGAACACTCCCGTCCAATCGTGTCCACAGGAAACAATACAGAGCCTGTTGCTATCGAGCCAGTTCCCAGCTCTGGAGAGAGACAGCCGGTTCACCCAAAAGCGTCAGGATTCTATGTACATCAAGTAAGACATAATGCCTGACAGGGTGTCCATTATCAGGAATTAATGGAGGACGGGGGGAGGCCAGAACCATCCGACACACAGAAAATCTATTAATTCCTGATTATGGACACAACGAAGGGCATTATCCCGCAAGAAAACAAAAATGAAGACCATTCATTTATATTTTTATGTGTTTTGCAACCAAAATCCAAAGTTATTAAAAATCCATCCACTCTGTTTCCCTGGCAACAACTGAGGGTTTGCTAACTGGAACAATCATTACCATCCCAAAAGGTTCTTACGCAAAGGAAACATTGTTCACTAGTCCAGTAAATAAGATGAACCTTCGCTACGACTTGGCAACGGGAGATATTTCTAGTCCTCTCAGCTCATAGAACCCTTTAGCTCAGCTATGAACCAGAATGCTAACGCTATGCTAGCAAGATCAAAGTCAATCAGACTGCATACGGTTGAAAAACAATAAATATAATTTGACCTTGTGTTTAACAACAAGACTAGCTAGCTGTCCAGCCATGTCACTGTCCCCAATTCAATATCAAGAGTTCCAGGAACAAATGAGAGAGCACGTGTCGGCTGCAGTCTGACGTAGCGAGTTGAATAGTGAACGGGATGTGAGATGATCTCTGATGTCATACAACGTATCAGGAAGTTCAGAGGAGCAGTGAACGGACTTCTTGCAGTTTGTGTGTTTCAGTCTCCACCTTGTGGTGTTCAGAGGATGAGGCGCTGAAGGACTAACTTTCCATTGTTTTGTAGCCAGCGCATTCATTTAGAACGATGAACAAACACTTTCATTGGAACTAGTAGGTGTCCATTATGAGGAATTAATGGACATCCTGCAGCCAATCAGGATCGAGTATCCACCCAGACCATGGTCGGCCCATAATACTGACCACCACATAGAAATAAAATAGAATGCTGTAATAATATTGTTTTGGGATATACAGTATGCATTTGGTTTGACAGTATAACCAGTAAACCTACCAGTATACATCTTTTTAACCATTATTTATTCCCTGAGAGCAAAGCTCTGTTTTTTACTCACAGAGAAAGCAGCCATAAATAACTCTAGTGTATACTCCGACAGATGAGATGGGATGATAGCAGGGAGCAGTTGTCTGTGTTGTTACAAAACTCGATTAAGAAATATGCTTTTCTTTGAAGATGCTGCAGCAGGAGACGCAACCTGCCGTAATCTGATCTCATTGTGAAAAAAAAACTGTGGCACCAGCTAAATAAAAACAGAGAGCCGAGCATCTGTTCTCTTTCATGTTTACAAGAGAAAAATGTTGAAAAACGGATGTTTCTGCTGAGGAAAGATGTACAGGAATTTCCGTGTGAGTGCAGCCCCAAGTTACAAAAGAACATCCTGAGATGATCTTTGGTTCAGGCCCAAGTCGTGGTCTGCCCTTCAAGAATTCATTAAACACTACAGGTACTGTAGTATTTTGCTAACTTTCTAAAAGGGCTGATTATAGAACCATAAAGGTTCTGTATAGAACCATCAGAGCATGGGACTGGTTCCAGCCTGCAGGGTTCTGTAGTCCTCTCATCTCAATATGCGACAGACTCTAACCTGGATGAAAATGCTGTATATACAGAATGCCAAAATGTCTCATCCCCCTCCACCCATATGTTTTCATGCTTGTTCATCCCTGAAATTACACACAATTTATCAATGTGGAGAGGACGGCTGAGTGTGAGCAGAGATGGAGGGAAGCCAGCCCGCATACAGCTGTGATACCAGCAGCCAGAGCCTTACTGTAGATGCAACTGTGGTCCAGACAAAGTAGCACAAGTTTGCAGTCTCATCCAATCTGGACCTGCACTTCAGGGGCGGCTTAAGGCATAGGCCATATAGGCGGCAACCTTCTGGGGGGCGCTGCTCGCCCTCTGAAAAAAAAAAAATATATATATATAAAGGTAACAAATGAACAAGTAAAGAAAAGAAAGAAAGAAAGAATATTTTTACTCCTGTAACTCTTTTCCTCACACTTTTTCCACAATTATTTGTTAATAAAACTGTAAATTATAGTGAAACCAAATCCAAATTTCGCCTAGGGCACCAAAAGTGCTAGAGCCGGCCCTGTTGCAGTCACTGTTAACATTTTGATGTGCATGTGACATGATGGTAAGGCTCAATCTAGGACGCAGGCATGCTAAATCATCTGTGCTGAAGTCCCTCTTGGCAGCGTGCAAAGTATACTTGATGAAGACACAATGTCAAAACATCATAGCTGTAAAATAAATATTCATACATTAGTGTGCCTGCACCTTTTTGCTATTGTTTTTGCCTGTGCACCTGATAAGAATATTGGGATGTGCATACACTACTTTGTGAACAACACATGTCTGCCACAGTTTTCAGTAAAAGTTTAGATAGTCACAAAATGTTATCTATTTGATTTATGTACATCCTTTTTTGTGGTGACGCTCAGCACGACGTTCAACAACGTATGTTCCGTGCGTTTTCCTACGAATGTCCAGCAACTCGTCATGCACGTGTTAATTTCCGCTAGTCTTTTCAAAATAAAACTAATCAGTTAGGTTTAGGACAAGATTAACTTGGTTAGGATTAGGCAGCAAACTGCTTAGCTAGATTTAGGAAAAGATTGTGATTTGGTTTATAATAACTCCAGAGGTGCTGAAATTTAAGTACGGAAGTTATGTGACAAATAAATCATCTTTGACTTGTGGTTTCACACGAGACACGAACACAGGACTTTCGCCCAGGACACCGGTGTTTTACATACAAATTGATTTTGTGCTGACCATCACGAAATCTGAAGTGATGGCGAGTACCAGCCCAATATGAACAACTTTCATGTCTCTGGAAAGAGATGTTTTTAATTGTCACATTGCAAAAAAAAATAATCTAAAAATCCATTCACTCTATTATGTGATGGAGACAGAACTCTCCAAACCTCTAACTAACCTCAAACTTTCTGCCTGGATACAACGGGAGGGAAACAAGAAAACATTTGAGTTTGTTGTTTGGGTGAGCCGACCCTTTACTGCTAGAATGTGTTGGAATGATTATTAGTGGTGAATAGATATATGTGAAAGAGTCTCTGAGGGAGCAGCAGCAGCAGTGTGTGTGTGTGTGTGTGTGTGTGTGTGTGTGTGTGTGTGTGTGTGTGTGTTACTTCTCATCCTAATGAAGGTTGAATGAGACTCAGACTTGAATGCATCACTGCCATACACACACACACACACACACACACACACACACACACGCACACACACACACACACACACATTGCTTTCCATCATACATTCCCAGCGCTGGCACTCAGCTGATGCATTTATCAAGGTGCATGAATAACACGCAGCACATTACACACTCCTTCCACCTCCTCTCTGTGTGCATCTTGTTTGCGTGACTCCACCTCCTCCCCAGCCTCCCTGCCCTCACTCCTCTTCCCTCCATCTGTTGCACTCACTCACTCACTCACTCACTCACTCCGCCCACCTCACTCCATCTCTAGTTTCCATCCAACAGTTAGGGCTCTGTCAAATCCAGGTGAACTGCACTCCTCTTCCTCCTCCTCTTTTTCTTCTGCTTCTTCTTCTGCCTTATTTAGTCCCAAAGCATTTGGATTTTTGCATCCGGAGCATTTCACTATTCTTGCTTTACAAAACTGCCAAAAGAATGAAGCACTGAGTGCCAAGTCAAGCAGTATAACTGGCTAATAATAAGCATGCAAACACACGGGCTGCTACACAGACAACACAACAGAGCTGAGACTAAATCTCAGAGTAGAATAGACTACACCTACATTTTCCATGACATCAACCCATAAATACACAAGTAGCCTAATATATGACAAACACTGAAAGGTGCCAGACGTGTTGCAGATACAGCGGGCTTACATTTAGAGAGCATGAATGCATTAAGAATAGTCTGTAAATGGCACTGCTTACCCAAAGGGTCGCACATGCATTTCAACTTTAAAAATGCATCAAAGCAACAAGATGCATTTTTTTATTTTTAACCATTACACAGAGTGGGTTATAGTGTGAACAGCACACTCTGGTCACACTGACCACGGAGAGTCTGAACACAGAGCTGAGACTTCTTGTGAAAATAGTCCAAAGGAATGATGCAAGCGACGCTGTTCTGCATGTTTTTCACAGGTTTGATCCAGAAATGCCATTTCATATAAAAACACTTTGACTTGCAAAAGATGACCATTGTAGCCTACTGTACAGCCATTATCGTATTATTTTTGTACAGAATGATGCTCTTACCAATCTGCATTTAAACATCTGCAAGAATAAGGAATCTTTGGTCATCATAAACAGAATAATAAAAGCCTGTCTCTGACTCATTATGGCAAACTCTTTAAATCCACTTGTAATTCATTAATGAACATACATTTTGAACAGCTTAATATCCATCTGTAAGAGCCTTTGTTAACAAAATTCGACTATAAAAGTTGACTCTTATTTTTTTAAATCCCTATGTAGGATTATATGTTGACCTGCGGATACACTATCATTCCCTGTGAGACAGGATATTTTGCGGGCAAACAATGTATTGATTGTGACTAGATGTGAGTGTCATGTTCTGTCAGTGTACAGGCTGTAATGTCAGATGCAAGGTAGTGATGACACTCTGTGTCCAGATGTGTTTCAGTGTGCAGGACGCTCCTGATGTGACTGCCCAGATGTTTCCACAGCAGGACACTGAGAAGGATGCTGTAACTCACCATGTTCTAGGGTCTCCTGGACGTTTGCATGTCGGGAAAAGATGTTGAAGACAAGAAGAGCAGGCAGGTCCCCCAGATGAGACACAGTTTAAAAGAGTCTCCCAATTCCTCCAGTCCCAACACCTGCTCTAATCCCCCGGTGAACTGGAGAACAGGTCCGTACAAGGCTCCGTGAGGAGTGTCCGGTAAATCCCCGCTGAGCTGCCGGGTCTCTGGACTAGTTCTGTGTGAGTGTTCCCCGGTCAGAACTCGGTGTGTATCCGTCTGCTCCCTGTCTGTCCCTGTCTGTCCGCGGCGGCTCCGCTCTGCCGGAGCTCCATCCCCGACGCTTCCTCCACACACACCCTCGGGAGGCGTCGGCCACATTCGGCTGTTTCCGGGAGAACTCTAGCGTAGTGTGAGGCTGTCGATGACGTCCGAGCTTTGGAAGCACATTTACGAGCTTTACAAATCCGCGAATAACAAGATGTGTGTGTTTAGTAAGGAGACAGAATCCGTTCACTGAGCAGTGTGACTGTTCACCCCACCGAGGAGCCCCTGAGCAATACACTGTTGGAATTAAATAACAATGATATCCAATACAATTCAGTTATTATGAAAATGAATGAAATAGCATTTCATAACATGTTTTGTTTTTTTGTTTTTTAAACTCTTTTTTTATTTGAGAACAAAGAACATGAGCTCATCATGGGTGTTACCATGTCAGATCGCAGTACATTTTTGTAAATACATCTTAATATACAATGTCACACTTTAATCAATGGTGTAAATACACAATCCATTTTTCCCAGTATACTCCATATTTTTTTTCCTCCAATTTAAGTCTTAAAATAGATGTGAGTCTTTCCATACAATATATTTCATTGATAATACCCCGCCATTGGTCTGATGTTGGAGGATCAGTCTGCATCCACTTTCGAGTTGTAGCTTTCTTGCTACTTGCCAAGAGAATCTTTATTAAATATTTATCTTTGTGTAAAACAATTTCTGCTATTTTTCCCAAGTATGGTGTAATGAATGAGTAGTTTAACTTTATTCCCATTATTTTATGGATCTCAGTTGCCACCTCTTGCCAATATGGTTGTATTTTAGGGTATGCCCAAAAAATATGGAAATGATCAGCCATTGACGTTCCACATTGCCTCCATCAAAAGCCCCGGCTCTGCGTGCCTGTTTGCAGTGCTGTTAATTTAGGAGTGATGAAGAATCGCACTACGTTTTTCCATCCAAACTCCCTCCAGGATCCTGAGTTTGTTGTAGTTGCCTGATTCTCACATATCTCTGTCCAGTCCTCCTCTGTTATTTGAGAATCTGACTCTTTCTCCCATTTTGGTTTAATGTAGTTTGTAGAGTGCTTCTTAAGAGTCTTGTATACTTCCATAAACTTTTGAAACCAACTTTTTATTTCTCTCTTTTGTGTATGCATCCGAAAATATAGTAATCAAATTGTAATCGTTTGTTTTTGTGCTTTGTATTTTTCTCTAATCTCTAATTTGCAGGTACCTGAAAAAGTCCTGCTTTTCTAGTCTAAATGTGTCTGCTACATCCTGATAGCTCTGTAGTTCACCATTTGATGTGACTGAACAGAAAGATGTGATACCTCTCCTAGCCCACAGTTTAACATTTCATAACATGTTGAGTTGAGTTTCAATTATTTCTTCAATTATTACATACGTTTTTGGTTCATTTAAACACTATTTATTTATATGGTTATAATGTCAACCTCTGGTCTGGAACCCCAGAAAGGCTGCAACATGCAGTAAATGTGAAGGGTAGTGAGATGATTAACAGAATAACAAAGCAGACAAATATATATTTCTGCAGCACAAATTGCTTTATGAATAAATCAAATAATCCCTCCAAATGTTACCTCTAAAAGAGCTTCTTTTCTTAAATTAAATGCATTAAAAAAATAATATGTGTGATCCAATTTATAACAATTTATATGTTATTTTCTTCAATTGTGGTAAACTTTAAATAATCACAAGTCAGCTGCAAAAAACACATTTGTTCAGAGAAACAATGACAGTAAAAATACTGGGGTTCTTTTATGTTATTTAGCTAACACAAAAAAACTCCCCAAAAGTTCCTTCAAGCTGAGTAGTCACATTTAAACTGCACTAATAACTAATCGATATTTGTATATGGATCAAATGACTATATGTAATGTGAAAAGTGTCGCTTGGAGCGACAAACCCACAGAATTTTCACCAACTCTATAGAGCTCTACACAGATTTTTAGCCTCTTTAATCATTGTTTTGTACAATGCAGAAAATGTTAAGATGGATTCATAGCTGTGTGTTAAAGCTAGGGTTGGTAATGTGCTTCAACATGTTATTTGCTGAAATTCCGACAGCAATCAAAAATCAAATGGTCCATCACCAGAGTCTTCCACAAGCTGCTAGCTTGACAGCTGTGAGTACTAAAATAGTCATGTTCATTGTTTACGTTCATTATGATCATTTTGGGGAAGTGTCTTTGGAGGGAGGCCTGAAAGGACGGGCTGTCTTGGGGACTTTCTCTCTAGATTTAGGGACCTTTGGAGCTAGTGCTGCTAGCTACAACACTGGGCTGGGTTTTTCGATTGGATACTCTTGCTAGTTTTTCAACATTGCCAACCCCGGCTTTAAAGGTCCCATATTTTCATATCTTTTATATTATAATGCAGGTTTAAGTGCAATATAAATAATGTGAAAGTATCAAAATGCTCAATATACGGAGAAATACACACAGCCCGTATTCAGAAACTGTGCCTCTGAAACAAGCCGTTAGGATTTCTGTCCATTTGTGATGTCACAAATCTACAATATTTAGACCATTACACGTTTTTATACGTAAACATACTAAATGTGTCCCAGTTTATTTCCTGTTGCGGTGTATGTGAATGACATCAGCTGACAGGGTGTAAACATGGACCCAAGCTGTTCCCTAGCAACGCAATTCCGTTGAAATGCACTAAAATGGAGCGTTTCAGACAGAGGGTAAATGCAGGCATATTCAGACAGACAGCATGAGTATGTGTTTTTTGAACATTAAAACATGTAAACATGTTCTAGTAGAAACCCCAAATACAAACATGAACCTGAAAATGAGCCTGATATGGGACCTTTAAGAGGTTATGGTGTAGCTAAAGAGCATGTGTATGTAGATGATGTGCACCAATTGTAAACCGTTTTTTACAACTGGTAACACATTTCTCTACTGAGTTCACTTTCATCCTCATCATCATTAACTTCTCTTATGATTTGCAAAAGATATCATTTGTTTTTGCCATCATTGTGGCGTACTCTTCTCTCACACTTCTCAGCTGATATTGTAAATTTGTAAGGAAATTAGGCACTGGAGCCACAGATGATGATTGATAGATAATAGATCATTAATAATGACTTATGAAGATGATTTCAGTTTGGACACAGCAGGGGAACATATCGGAGATCAGCGTTTTTGGATTTGTTGTTGGTGCAACCAACTACACAGCAACTCTTCGGCATAGCGTTACTACTATTAGCGGTTTGTTTAAAGTAGAAGTTTGGAGACATGTTTCAGCTTCTTCTGTTTACTCTGTCATGAGGGGTGTGGTCATGCGAGCCTACTCACCCCAAATTGTTCCCGAAGGCATAGCCATCGGTGTGTGAATGAGTATTTAGATTAGATCCTGATGGGCAAAGTTGGCAGCTTAGTAGCCTCTGCCATCAGTGTATGAATGTGTGTGTGAATGGGTGAATGCTGATATGTAGTGCAAAGCGCTTTGAGTGGTCGGAAGACTAGATAAGCGCTATATAAATGCAAGTCCATTTACCATTTTACTCTGGATGACCTATTGCCGGTGTGATGTATAGCATACTTTTAATATCTCTGGTTGTTTGAGAACATTGATGGCAATGTTGCAAATCCGTGAGCAAGCCTGCTTTATGGCAACATTAGATTTACTGGATCCCATCATCCTGCTGTCTACCTGCTCCTCCCAAAGAGCTGAGTCCACTCTCCAACACCAACTCACCATACTAAACCTGACCTACACCTACATTACACATTAATATACAGACTGCTGCATCTCACATATTGCTGCAGACAGGAGCTCTAACAATGCTTTAGGTGTTCCTGTATTGACATTATGAAACTCTAAAACATAAATGATTCCCATAAAAATACAGCAGAGAAAGAAAATACAGCTTTTCTTAATGCAAATATGCAAAAAGTGACCATTTTGTAATTTATACAAATGTATAAATTGTGTTAAATGCCTTTTAAAGTCATCTTCTACAGCAATTGCCTTATTTGTATGTTTTAGTGGAATATAATTGTAGCTTGTGAATTAATCATGGTTTTCTATGTCAGCTTGCTCATTAGCCAAAGTTGTAAACAGTAGCTCTTTCCTTCGGTTAGTCTGCCCTTTGCCTGCCATGTAAATCCCATTCCGTTCTGCTTGTGCTGAATGAGGCACTGCCCTGATGCATGGATTTATGTGTAGTAATCATCAACTTAATTTAAATGAGTTCATGGGTTTAAACTGGTGATGGCCCAAAAAGGTGTCAACATTTTTTTTTTTTTGCCTGAAAATTAAGAAAATGATCAATGCGCGGCGCCCAGGTGCCTTCCCATGATGCTGGCTAAATTTTTCTATAGACCCTTTAAAAGCCGATGTCATGATTACGTCATAGTCTTAACTGGAGCCAAAACAAAAGAAAGGCTGGAGGCAAACACAAATCCCCTCAGAGTAGTGGGCTGAAGTTACACATCTAAATGTTATCTTGCTGTGTTGTTGGGTGCCAAAATCGATATTGCATACATTCGAGATGACAAACTGTGATTCTAAGCTCTAGTGAGTTAAAATATCATCAAAGCGGTTCAGAGATCGAGAGAAAAGGGTGCTAAAAGTTTAGCCTTCTGCTAACCGCAGCCGTGAGCCATTGATTGCGGTCAGCAGCCAATGACTCAATGGCTCACAGTCATCCTATAATATATTATAGAGTGATGCTATAGGCTACAAATAACACAGGAAAACACTTTAAGTATTACGTATCCAGGAGCAGTGGAGTTAATCCGACAGAGCAGACAATAAGATGTTAGCTCGAGCATCAATGTGATGACACAGGGTGGCAGCATTTCTTTTCCTAGGATGGTGAAGTGATGACACCCCCTGCTCTGTGTGTGATTGGCTTGTACTTGTTGCCTTCGTTGGTTGGGTTGGTTAGGTTTAGCCATGAGCAGTGAGATTGGTTAGGTTAAGGCATGAGCAGTGAGATTGGTTAGGTTTAGGCATGAGCAGTGAGATTGGTTAGGTTTAGCCATGAGCAGTGAGATTGGTTAGGTTTAGGCATGAGCAGTGAGATTGGTTAGGTTTAGCCATGAGCAGTGAGATTGGTTAGGTTTAGGCATGAGCAGTGAGATTGGTTAGGTTAAGGCATGAGCAGTGAGATTGGTTAGGTTTAGCCATGAGCAGTGAGATTGGTTAGGTTAAGGCATGAGCAGTGAGATTGGTTAGGTTTAGCCATGAGCAGTGAGATTGGTTAGGTTAAGGCATGAGCAGTGCAGTGAGATTGGTTAGGTTTAGGCATGAGCAGTGAGGTTGGTTAGGTTAAGGCATGAGCAGTGAGATTGGTTAGGTTAAGGCATGAGCAGTGAGATTGGTTAGGTTTAGGCATGAGCAGTGAGATTGGTTAGGTTAAGGCATGAGCAGTGAGATTGGTTAGGTTAAGGCATGAGCAGTGAGATTGATTAGGTTAAGGCATGAGCAGTGAGGTTGGTCAGGTTTAGGCATGAGCAGTGAGATTGGTTAGGTTAAGGCATGAGCAGTGAGATTGGTTAGGTTTAGGCATGAGCAGTGAGATTGGTTGGGTTAAGGCATGAGCAGTGAGGTTGGTTAGGTTTAGGCATGAGCAGTGAGATTGGTTAGGTTAAGGCATGAGCAGTGAGATTGGTTAGGTTTAGGCATGAGCAGTGAGATTGGTTAGGTTAAGGCATGAGCAGTGAGATTGGTTAGGTTAAGGCATGAGCAGTGAGATTGATTAGGTTAAGGCATGAGCAGTGAGGTTGGTTAGGTTTAGGCATGAGCAGTGAGATTGGTTAGGTTAAGGCATGAGCAGTGAGATTGGTTAGGTTTAGCCATGAGCAGTGAGATTGGTTAGGTTAAGGCATGAGCAGTGAGATTGGTTAGGTTTAGCCATGAGCAGTGAGATTGGTTAGGTTAAGGCATGAGCAGTGCAGTGAGATTGGTTAGGTTTAGGCATGAGCAGTGAGGTTGGTTAGGTTAAGGCATGAGCAGTGAGATTGGTTAGGTTAAGGCATGAGCAGTGAGATTGGTTAGGTTAAGGCATGAGCAGTGAGATTGGTTAGGTTTAGGCATGAGCAGTGAGATTGGTTAGGTTTAGCCATGAGCAGTGAGATTGGTTAGGTTTAGGCATGAGCAGTGAGATTGGTTAGGTTTAGCCATGAGCAGTGAGATTGGTTAGGTTTAGGCATGAGCAGTGAGATTGGTTAGGTTAAGGCATGAGCAGTGAGATTGGTTAGGTTTAGCCATGAGCAGTGAGATTGGTTAGGTTAAGGCATGAGCAGTGAGATTGGTTAGGTTTAGCCATGAGCAGTGAGATTGGTTAGGTTAAGGCATGAGCAGTGCAGTGAGATTGGTTAGGTTTAGGCATGAGCAGTGAGGTTGGTTAGGTTAAGGCATGAGCAGTGAGATTGGTTAGGTTAAGGCATGAGCAGTGAGATTGGTTAGGTTTAGGCATGAGCAGTGAGATTGGTTAGGTTAAGGCATGAGCAGTGAGATTGGTTAGGTTAAGGCATGAGCAGTGAGATTGATTAGGTTAAGGCATGAGCAGTGAGGTTGGTCAGGTTTAGGCATGAGCAGTGAGATTGGTTAGGTTAAGGCATGAGCAGTGAGATTGGTTAGGTTTAGGCATGAGCAGTGAGATTGGTTGGGTTAAGGCATGAGCAGTGAGGTTGGTTAGGTTTAGGCATGAGCAGTGAGATTGGTTAGGTTAAGGCATGAGCAGTGAGATTGGTTAGGTTTAGGCATGAGCAGTGAGATTGGTTAGGTTAAGGCATGAGCAGTGAGATTGGTTAGGTTAAGGCATGAGCAGTGAGATTGATTAGGTTAAGGCATGAGCAGTGAGGTTGGTTAGGTTTAGGCATGAGCAGTGAGATTGGTTAGGTTAAGGCATGAGCAGTGAGATTGGTTAGGTTTAGGCATGAGCAGTGAGATTGGTTAGGTTTAGGCATGAGCAGTGAGATTGGTTGGGTTAAGGCATGAGCAGTAAGGTTGGTTAGGTTTAGGCATGAGCAGTGAGATTGGTTAGGTTAAGGCATGAGCAGTGAGATTGGTTGGGTTAAGGCATGAGCAGTGAGATTGGTTAGGTTTAGGCATGAGCAGTGAGATTGGTTAGGTTTAGGTCAGACTTTTTTCCGTGAGGTTTGTTCCCAAGTGTTCCAAGTCAGATACACCAAACTCTCTTAACTGGACAAACTTGTTGTAAATTGTTCATTTTAGCCTGATGAATGACACGTGTGTACATGTAAGGGATATTTCATCATTAGCATAATCAAAACCCCTAAAATTGCTGTACAGTATAAAGCTGCCTGTTGGCCGCAGCCTGTACACTCCCATGTGTCTAACGCTTTCAGTGTCTTTTTTTATGCATGCCATAATGAAGGCTGTGTGGTCTCCTGTATGATATTGGTTCCAGCTGCTGAGGCATTGTTCATCCACTTCCTGCTTGGCTCCGTGAAGATCCTGATTGGAGTGGCACCCAGTCCAGCTCTCCAATGCAGGAATGCAATCTCCGGTTCTGAAAAGTGAAGCCAATGTGGAAGTGCCTTAAACTCTTTCTAATAGACAGCAGGGGGTGACTCCTCTGGTTGCTAAAATAAGTGTGATTGTATAGAAGTCTGTGAGAAAATGAGCCTACTTCTCTCTTGATTTATTACCTCAGTAAACATTGTAAACATGAGTTTATGGTCTCAATCACTAGTTTCAAGTCTTCTTCAATACAGCATGATGTTCATTTAGTAAATTATGGTCCCATTTAGAGTCAGATAGACCATAAAGCAGGGGATGCTTTAGGGCAGGGGTTCTCAAACTTTTTCCCCTACAGGGAAGAAAATGTTCCAAGAACCCTTTCTTAATCGTAACACTGAAATAAACATATGCTTACTAATATTTGTACTCTTAGATGCCATAGGAGCTATTTGTATTCTAAAACTTTTCAACCTAAATACCTCAGACCGGTTTCATAGTGATAAACAAACACTTTTCAACTTGAATCATTTGAAGATAAAATGAGATATTGCTTTATTATTCCCACAGCAGGGGAATTTGCAATGTCATTGAATGTTAATGCCACTTATATAGCTTTTAATCAGAGGTTGATTTTGTTCAAATTGCACTTGGATTCAACTTGTCAGCATTTATAGCCTACTTGTCAAGTAATTTAGCTTTAAAGCTTTAAAAGAGTTGCAAGACTGGCATAGTCTTAATAAATCCAAATATTCAAATTTACCTGTCTAAAGCGGAGTTCCAGTAAGTGCTTCAATTTCAAAATAATTAACTTATTGCTGTGTGTCACAGTTATATCACAGTTTCTATCGGCGCAAAGCTAACAAGGGTGGGAGTAATGGACACAATATGCTTGTTTTATTGGTGCATATGGTCCCCATCTGTAGATATGTTACAGCACAATTTTATAATTAATAGCTAATTATTTCGCGGACCCCATGGCAGAGTGCCACGGACCCCACTTTGAGAATCACTGCTTTAGGGCGGGGCTACCTGGTGATTGACAGGTCGCTACCACGGCGTTACCGGTCTGAGGGTTATCCGTGTTTTCATCCTAAAATTTTAACAATTTCACAGTGTGTTTTCAATTTCTGAAAGTTAATTGTAACATTTTGGTCATCTAAAAATGTCTTATTCAGCGTTCAGTTGTACTTAGCTCCACCCTCTCGTGTCACTTCTGGTTGCAAAAAACCAAGATGGTGGCGGCCAAAATGCTGAACTTGAGGCTTCAAAACTGTAGTCAACAAACCAATGGTTGACGTCACAGTGACTATGTCCACTTCTTATATACAGTCTATAGATGCCATACAGGGGACAGCTGTTAAATACTTAGCTAGCTTGTCAGTCAAACATCTTGCCACCATGTTGCTCTCTGTTGTGTTCAGGAGATGTTAATCCTTCTTCAGGCTTTTGTGTGAATTAGTATTGAGGCACCTGGAGACCGGGCCAGGTATAGTTTTGTCTACTGATATTGCAAACACACGCTTAAGAACTTTAGGCGACCAAAAAGGTTATAATTAACTTTCATGAGCTCAGTACACATGTATAAGTTGTGTGAGAGTTTGTAAACAGATATTTTGATAAAGATTTGCTATTGTTAAACGCGGCCCCCATTTACTTCAATACTACAAGACTTTTCTCCGTTTTGATATTCTCCGTTCACCGGGGAGGCATGTGGGAAAAACAAAGTTTTCTTCAAGAATTCAAAGTAACACAATGTGAGTAATTGATATACAAATAGTCATTTTGGGGGTGAAATATTAATTTAAGATGACAGTGAGCATAACACTGGGTATTAAAACCAACCAGTCTTGTTAGTCTTAGTCATTATCAGTGCTCTTTAATTTCATGTTCCACTTCCTCTGTGAAGTTGAGATTTACTCAGTTTATGACTCCCTCAGGCGAATCACAGCAGGAACTATAATGTGATATATTATTGTATATATTCATAATGCTTGTTTGACATGGTGTCAGAGAGAGAAAGAGAGAGAGAGAAACTCAGAGAAACAGAGGCAAGACGGACGAGTATGAAACATGACAACACATCATTTGCATTCAGTGTGTTCTAGAATATGAAAATACTTCAAATATAAATCAATTCATTCTAAATTGACAAATGTTGTGGTCTTGAATTCACGGTGGTTCTTTGGCTCCATCTACTGAAGTTTAAACCCACAAGTACAATAATATCACTGAAAATTGTTTTTAGAAATAAAACCTCCAGATTTCCAATCCGTGGTGTTATCAGACCTGACACAACTAATGGAAGAAACAATGTAAATACATTCAATAAACAAGAATTATCCTTTAAAATCACAATATTTTATGGAGCTTATATTTGATCAGTTAATGCAGTATATCTATGCATCAGTATTACTAGCAATGAGTAATTCATACCACCTGTACAGTCAATAGCCAATAATTACCTCTAAATGTGTTAAATCTTTGTTAATGAGCGTAGCTGTCCAGGTTGTACCCCGCCTCATTCTGTATATATACTGGGTAAAACAAAGTTTGGAAACTTGTGTTTGATGGATTATTTCTCTGTTGTTACAATGCTAATGGTCATTGTATTTTACATCGCTGGAAAGCCTGTTTATTTACCTTCACAATGATGTCCAACTTGTAAGGATTATGCATCTGTGGGATGAGCAGCACAGCTGATTATGTGGGTAGCGCCCAAGAAAAAATTGCCAAAATGCTCCGTCAATGGTAAACAGTGTATTCTCCTGTTGGTGTTGACTCTTGTTTTGAGTTGTTTGGTGGATTGGATGAATGAACTCTCTATCAGTAACAAGGAACAAACAAGACATATTGGCTATTTTACACTTTATTCATTTAATACACCGTCAGGAGCCTCAGTAGCGGTGGAAGATCCATACGCAGCCACAACAGCCTGGCACCTCCTCCTCATGCTGGTCACCAACCTGGTCACACGTTGCTGTGGGATGGCGTTCCATTCCTCAACCAGGATTGGTTGCAGGTCAGCCAGCCTGGTTGTGTTGGTCACTCTGACACGTACAGCACGCCCAAGCTGATCCCACAAGTGTTGAATTGGGTTGAGGTCTGGACTCTTGGCAGGCCGTTCCATTCTCTCTACTCCCACATTGTGGAGGTAGTCTGTGATAACCCTGGCTCTGTGGGGGCGAGCGTTGTCATCTTGGAGGATGAAGTTAGGTCCCAGATTGTGGAGATATGGGATCGCCACTGGCTGCAGAATCTCATCCCGATATCTCACTGCATTGAGATGGCCTTCAATGATGACAAACCTTGTTTTGCCAGTGAGGAAGATGCCGCCCCACACCATGACACTGCCCCCACTAAAAGCTGTTACTCCAACCGTGCAAAAATCAGCATAGCGTTCTCCATACTTTGACCCTGCCATCCAACTTTCGCAGACAGAACCTGGACTCATCACTGAACATGACATTTCCCCACATGTTCAGGTTCCATTGTCTATGATGTCGACACCAGTGCAAACGGGCCTGACGGTGAAGGGCAGTCATTGCAGGCTTCCTGGTAGCCTTATGAGAACACACTGTTTACCATTGGCAGAGCATTTTGGCAAATTTTTCTTGGGCGCTACCCACATAATCAGCTGTGCTGCTCATCCCACAAATGCATGATCCTTACAAGTTGGACATCATTGTGAAGGTAAATAAACAGGCTTTCCAACTATGTAAAATACAATGCCAATTAGCATTGTAACAACAGAGAAATAATCCACCAAACACAAGTTTCCGAACTTTTTTTCCCCAGTATATATATATATATATATATATATATATATATATATATAGAGAGAGAGAGAGAGAGAGAGAGAGAGAGAGAGAGAGTCTAACTGTACAGTCTAACTGTAAAACATAAGTGGGGTTAGACATGCAGGTACAACACTCAAAACATGACATGGAAATCAGCTTTATAAATTCCACATACCAACACTTATCTGACTTCAGCTACTGCAGTTTGATGAGTTGCAACGTGACTGAGACAATTTTTGGCATCATTGGGCAAAAATTCCTTAATAACCTTTCAGCATATTGTTATTCAAGTGTTCTGAGAGAAAACTAGACTTCTGCTCCTCCTCATAGCTCTGTTTTCAGGATTTAGAACATCTAACCAGTGACGGGAGACTTTGACCAATCACAGGTCATTTCAGAGAGAGAGCGTTACTATTGGCTGTGCTCCGGCTGGTCTCAACATGGCACGTCACAAACTTTCTCATTTTACAGCTAAACAGTACACTGCAAGATGATTCTGATAACATTTGAGTAGAGAAATAAACATTACAGTAACAGAATATTGATTCATATTTGATCAGCGCTGCCCAGTTTGACCGTTTGATCGGAGTTTGCAAGTGATTGAGCAGCTGGACGTCAGACTCCAGATCAGCTCTGATTGGTGGTTTTCTCCGGTCTGTGAAATCTTGCAGATGCCGCTAGGAGCACCGGAGGACACCGGAGGACACCGGAGGACACAGAGGAACATGATTTATTTCAGATTACCTGTCTCAATGACTACTGTCAGGATATAATGACCGTTTTATAAAAATGTCTTTATTTAATCATATTTGCTCCATTTCTACCCACTGCTGCTTTAAAGATTTATTTGCTGTCATTTGTAATATTTGCAATTGATTTAACCATACCCCTGTCATACAAGTGAAGCATGTATGAGGCAGGTCTACTGATGTGCGCCAGACCCATTCGTATGAGACAGCTGTCAGTTGTCACTGTTGAACTGAAACGAGACTCCAGTCTGCGGTGTAGTTCATACACAGGAAGGAATGGTTGCTCGGTATATTCAAAACCAAGTCAAAACTGCATCCCTTTCTGTTAACCTGAGGATTAATTCCCCATATATAGCTATTAACAAGTGTAGCGTTTAGCTGATACAGAGCTGCAAAAACAATGTTATTATATTAAAATGTGAGCATTAGAACTGAATCTTTGCAGGTCCCTTGAGCAGTTTTAGAGCAATGATCTGGTCTGAATCCACTGGGATCTTATTATGATGGTCTTGTCATGCACAGGAGGAAGCTATTTAATGCAGAGACTCCAATTCAAACCAAATTTTTTTCCACATTAAAAACACATTAAAAAACAGCTAAAGTTGACCAAAGTGCTCGTTGGAGGAAATCTGCAGGAACTCATGGGTTAATGAAATAGCCTGACACTCCCCCTGTGGGAGCATTAGGGTAATAGGGAAGGGTAACCAGAAGCAGGGTTTAATATTGTGAAAGGAGTTGTTTTGGTGGGTCACCCTGCTTTAAAGGTCCCATATTATAAAAAGTGACATTTTCATAATTTTATATTATAAAGCAGGTTTAAGTTCTATATAAATACTGTGAAAGTATCGAAACGCTTAATCCACAGAGAAATACACACAGCCCGTATTCAGAAACTGAGCTTTTGAAACAAACCGTCAGGATTTCTATCCATTTGTGATGTCACAAATCTAAAATATTTAGACCATTTCAAAGTTTTAAATGAAAGCATTCTAAATGTGTCCCAGTTTATTTCCCGTTGCAGTGTATGTGAATGACATCAGCTAACAGGAATTAAACCTGGACCTAAGCTGTTGCCTAGCAACGCAATTCTGTTCCAATTTCATTGAAATGTACTAAAACGGAGCGTTTCAGACAGAGGGTAAATACAGGTATATTCAAGCAGACAGCATGAGGAAAATAAAGTTAGTGGTGAACGTCCAATATTGCAGCTTATCATGCTGTTGGGGGGAGGAAGGAGAAGCACATGAGCTCTCAATCAATCACTATTTCCAGGTATCACAAACATCATATTAAAGTGGGATAATAATGCAGACCAAAGTTGCCAGAGTACTAGTGTGTAAAGTATGGGATGGTGTCCTCTGTTTAACAGGGATTTATGGCCACAAGTAAATGTAAGGTTAATGCTGAGGATGGATGAGTTCTACGCCTCAGTCAGGACACCAACCACAAAGTCTAATTTGCTTCACAGAGGTTTTATATACCACAGACTCTGTCATCACGTCAGCAGTCATGTTGGTGCTGGTGGACAGATGGAATTGGTGTAAAATAAATTATTATTTATTTACAAGATTTTCACAAACACAAAAGGCCCTGAACCACAAGAGACTCTTAAAATAAGAGCGACATCTAACTTTAACAAAAGGAAACCAGAATGGAGCTAAAACCACTACTTGACCTTACCTGATGAAAACCAGAAGCAGTCTTACAACTAGAATGATACTCGGAGAGCGCAGACCTCCGCTAAGGTGCCTGACTTTAAAAACAGATCCCAGCTCCCAGCTGGCGGTACCGTGAGGTGGTCAGCTTGATCTATTTCGACCTCACTCTGACCGTCACCACGGTCTTCACCTTGAATGAAGCCATTCTTCTTCCTATCTGCGAGACCATAATATCAACAAAGTCATGTGACTGACCTTAAGAGGCTGGCCGTAGGTTATAAAGCAACCGGAAAACCATGCCTCTTCCTCTTTGCCTTTCTCGCCTCATCGGAGACCGGTAAGTATGTCGGGAAGCCAATAATCCGTCACTTTAGTGTGCAGGTGCCTTGTGTCCCTGAGGATTTCTGTGGTTTTTCCCGTGAGTTCTGTATGTAACTCTCTGTTTGTTGCAGGTAAGATAAATGATATCACCTGCGGCTGATTACCCCATAGCCTGTTTGCCGTTTTTGCGTAAGTTGGCGTTTGGGTGAGTAGCTTTGCTTATTCTCCTCTTGGAAGCAGTTGCAGAGTTACTGCTTTCAGCTGTTTCGCAAATTAAGTTTTCTGTTTCACTCTTCGTACACGTGCGTACACGAGTGGTGCTCTTTATTTAAATAGTGGTGCGCCAATATATGGCTCACTGAGTGTTATAGCTCACCCGGTAGAGCGGGCGCTCTTACCACGGTAGGCCGGGGTTCGAATCCCCCTTCGGCATATTTTATTTAGCCAAGGATTTTGCCTTGCATTCCCCTTGTGTTTTAAAGGGCGTTGTCATTTTTCCCTTAAACCTCTGTGCGCAGTAGGTGGGTTTGGTTATTTGTTCCCCCTTGTACGTCCGCGTACAGGAAAGGGGTGATTTTTAGTTCTTATGAGCAGTATTTTTGTTTATACCTTTGAGCCAGTGAGCATATATCCCCATTGACTACTGTTCGCAGCAGGAGGGGTTAATTGGTACTATTATGGCTCCCCAGACTTGTCGGTTCTGTGGGGCAGCCATGGACATTCGCGACGGTCACCGTGAGTGTCCGTCTTGTTTGGGCATGGCGCATTTAATGGATGACGTTGATTGCCCATGTCCAGCAGCCATTGATCTGCCTCTGGAGGAAAGGGCCCGAAGGGCTAGGCTTGAGGGGCATTCCCAACACACTGCGGCAGCTGCTCCCCCTAGGAGGGAACGAGAGCGTCGCACGGAAAACCGCTCCCGCAAGCGTAAACAGGGGCAGTCCCAGGGGCAGGGAAAAAAACGTGCCACAGAGACTAACTCTCCGCCACTGCAGAGTCCAGCCCCACCTTTAGATGGGGCAGGGGGGCAGGAGGATACTCAGTGTCAAATCCTGGCTGCCATTCGTGGTCTGGCAGACAGGGTGAGTAGAATGGAAGCTCAGAGAGCAGCTCCACTGACTGCGGCTTGTTCGGAGGGGATCTCCCCTAGGGACTTGCCGGCATATGAAGAACATCAGACAGATCACCCTGATGCTATATCACTTTATGCTCAGGGTTCTCTCTTGGAGGACGAGGGTCACCCAGAGATTGCTGAAGAGTCACATTGCCTTAGCCTATCTCACACAGGTGAGTCTGCGTCCGTAGACGATGGTACTGGCGATTCTGTTCCCAGTGATGTGTTTTCAAAGGTTTTGAGTGCGGCTAAGATTATGGGCCTTTCAATTCCAATTGAAACCCCTAGCTCATCGGAGGGAGTCTGGGCTGGCATCTCGCAGTCTCGCCCCTCAGTGACTATTCCTGCAGCCGAGGATTATTGTCAGATGTTAAGAAGGTCATGGAATAATCCTGGTAGCGCCCCTCAGTTTAATTCGGGGTGCAGGAGGCTAGCCAAGGCACAGTACCCCCATGAGTCTGGTTTGGGCGATATGCCGCCTGTAGAGAGGGAAATGGCAGCTTTAACCCCTCCAGGCCCAGATAGAGTGACCACTAATCCACACTGTCCTCGTAAGGAGTGCAAGAAGACAGACCACTTGGTTTGTAGGTCCTATAATGCAGCCGCCCGCGCGGCGCGTGCAGGAAATGCACTCGCTCTCTTGTTAGCAGCGCTCAGAAGGACCGCTAGTGCGGGTGATCAGGACACCAGAAACCTGTCCACACACTCTCAGCTTACTCGTGACATCGGTTCCGCTATGTCGTCAGCCATGATGGCCCGCAGACAGATCTGGCTGGCTCAGACAACCCTCCCCGAGAACATCAGGAAGGAGCTTACCAACATGCCGGTGGTACCGGGTAGAGTCTTTCACTCTGACTCCCAGAGTGTCTTGGAGAAAGCTGAACAGTCTCTGCGTACTCGAGAGAGCGTGCAGCGCACATTCAGTCGGCCTGCAGCGACGAGGCAGAGACCAACGGGCCAGCAGCACCAATTCCAGGCTGCCTGGGGTCATCCAGAGCCCTGGATGCGTGGCAGGCGCCAGGGCTCAGGTGCACAAGGTTCGGGTGATGCTGCAGGAAGACTGCGACTGCAGCATCAAGGGTTTCAGCCCCGGCCTACAGCAAGAGGGGCTCCTCAAAGGAGACGCCCCCCCAAGGGTCCAGGGACCCAGGGGGCCTCTGCATAGGAGTGGTGGGGCAGCCGCCAAGGTTCACTCCCAGCTACGCCTGGACAGCTGGGAGAAGGAAGTCTCAGACCCCTGGGTAGTGGCTACTGTTGCAAGGGGTTACAGAATTCAATTTCGGCGGCGGCCCCCACCTTTTTCCAGGGTCCAGATGACGTTGGTCAAGGACCCAGTCCAGGCAAAAGTTCTGTCCGAGGAGATTGCAATCCTCCTTCAGAAGAAAGTAATTGCGAAGGTAAGGCCCAGCGAACAGCAAGCTGGCTTTTATTCAACATATTTCCTTGTTCCCAAAAAGGATGGTGGGATACGTCCCATCCTGGACCTCCGGCGCCTAAATACTTACATAAAGGTTCTGCCGTTCAGAATGCTGCACACACGGCACATTCTAGAGTCGATAGAGCAAGGGGAATGGTTCACCACTATCGATCTAAAAGACGCGTACTTCCACGTCCCCATTTGTCGGGCACATTGGCAGTTTCTACGGTTCGCATTTCAAGGGCAAGCTTACGAGTTCAAGGTCCTTCCGTTTGGTCTCTCCCTTTCTCCGAGAGTTTTCACCCGAGTGGTAGCAGCCGCTCTGTCACCACTCCAGAGGGCAGGCTTAAAGATCCTGCCATACCTGGACGACTGGCTGGTCTGCGCTTCATCTCGCGAACAGGTCATGCAGCATACCGAGAGGGTTTTAGCTCATGTCCAATCCCTTGGTTTCAGGGTGAACTTAAAGAAAAGCAACCTCGAACCGAGGCAGGAAACAGTATTCTTGGGACTTTGCCTGAACTCACTTATGATGAAGGCGTCTCTTACCCCTCAGAGGGTTGCGAGAATCCTAACGGTCTTGCGTATCTTCCGACTGGGCAAACGCCTACAGTTGGTTCACTTTCAGAGACTGCTGGGGTTGATATCAGCAGCAGTGTTGGTGATTCCGCTGGGCCTGCTCAGGGCTCGGCCCCTACAGCGGTGGCTGAATGCGTTCAACCTCCATCCACAGAGGGTCAGGCATGTGAAGCTCAGAGTGACTCAGTCATGTCAGAGAGCTCTGAGCCCATGGAGGGACCACAAGTTGCTCACACAAGGTGTACCCTTGGGCAATCTGCCTTCAAGGAGGACTTTGGTGTCCACAGATACCTCCATGACAGGCTGGGGAGCAGTCTGGGAGGGCAGAATGGCGAGAGGTGTTTGGAAACCTCCATGGGACACCGAACACATCAATGTGCTCGAGCTGAGGGCTGTGCATCTGGCTTTCAGGGCCTTTCTCCCATTCATACGCGGCAGGCATGTCCTGGTGAAGTCGGACAGCTCTGCCGCAGTTTACCATGTCAATCATCAAGGAGGCACGAAGTCTCTGCGTTGCCTCAAGGCTGCACAGAGGCTTCTGCCTTGGGCTTTTCCACGTCTGGCCTCGCTAAAGGCTGTTTATGTACCAGGGGTGCTGAATCGGGCTGCAGACCTCCTCTCCAGATCGGGGCCTCTCCCGGGGGAATGGAGACTACACCCAGAGGTGGTGGCGAGTTTGTCGACTCAATTTGGCATGGCTCAGGTAGATCTGTTCGCATCCAAGGAGACAGCCCATTGCCAGCTGTGGTTTTCCCTGAGGCCTCCAGGCGGTCCTCTGGGCCTGGATGCTCTGTCTCACGAGTGGCCGAAGGGGTTACTGTACGCTTTTCCCCCACTACCATTGATTCCTCATGTGTTGGACAGAATCAACCGGGGGCACTACAAGGTTCTGTTGGTAGCCCCACGGTGGCCGGGGAGACATTGGTTTCCGGCCCTCCTTCGCCTGGTTCACGGCCGACCTTGGCCCTTGCCACTCAGGGCGGACCTTCTGTCCCAGGCGGGAGGAAAAATTTGGTATCCCAAGCCAGCTGTTATGCAGCTGTGGGCTTGGCCCCTTCTCAGTCCGTCTCTCATGACCTGAGTGACGCTGTTCGGGAGACCATAGATAATGCTAGAGCACCCTCCACACGCTACAATTACAAGCAAAGGTGGAAGTTGTTCTCATCGTGGTGCCACCATAAAGGGGCAGATCCCGTCACCTGCCCGGTGGCTTCGGTTCTTGACTTCCTCCAGTCGCTGCTGGATGCAGGTAGGGCAACTAGCACCCTGAGGGGCTACACTGCGGCTATTTCTACTTTCCATGACACACTGGGGGATCTTTCGGTAGGGAAGCACCCCATAGTGTCCCAGTTTCTGAAAGGTGCTAACCGTCTGCGCCCAGGCAGGAGTTTACGGGCTCCATCATGGGACCTACCTTTGGTGTTGAGGTCCTTGGCTACAGCCCCATACGAACCACTGGAACAGTCAGATTTTAAGTTTCTGTCACACAAGACTGCATTCCTTTTGGCCATTTGCTCTGCCAAGAGGGTGAGCGAGCTACACGCACTGTCTGTGAGCAGCGAGTGCTTGAGGTGGAGAGCAGAATATGCAGGGGTGTCCCTGTGGCCGAACCCGTTCTTCCTCCCTAAAGTGGTAAGCCCTCAGACAGTGAATCAGGCTATTGAAATGGAAACATTCCAACCTGATCCATCTTGCCAAGAGGGAGCGGCTCTTCATACATTGTGTCCAGTAAGGGCACTGAAGGCCTATGTTGATCGTACTCGGACGCTGAGGCAGGCACACACTCAGCTGTTCGTTTGTTATGGGGGCAAGAAGTTTGGTCACCCCCTGTCTAAGCAGCGTCTGTCCCACTGGTTGGTGGAGACAATTTCTCAGGCTTACTCTAACCAAGATTTCCCAGTCCCAGAAGGTCTGGTGGCCCACTCCACACGCAGTGTGGCCACTTCATGGGCAGCTCTAAAGGGAGTTGCTGTTGGGGACATTTGTGCAGCAGCATCATGGAGTACTCCATGCACGTTTGCAAGGTTTTATAGAGTCAATGTGACGTCTACGGCAATTGGCTCCACAGTTCTTATGTCGGCCGCCGAGCATGTTGGTGAGGCGGTGGAATCTTCCGTTCCTCGCGACAATGTTGATATTAGTCATCCAAGGTGAAGACCGTGGTGACGGTCAGAGTGAGGTCGAAATAGATCGTAAGTTATGTCCATAACTATGGATCTATGAGACCGAAGGATGACCGTCACCATCTCTTGTCGCTCAGAACGGGCTGAGGCGTTCCAGGCAGGAGGAAGAGGCATGGTTTTCCGGTTGCTTTATAACCTACGGCCAGCCTCTTAAGGTCAGTCACATGACTTTGTTGATATTATGGTCTCGCAGATAGGAAGAAGAATGGCTTCATTCAAGGTGAAGACCGTGGTGACGGTCATCCTTCGGTCTCATAGATCCATAGTTATGGACATAACTTACGTTATTAACACGGTGTGTTTCCGTGTAACGTATCGGTGGATGCCTCTCTCATTCAGCAGCCTTGTTATGTCTGTATAACGTTACACTACATTGTCTCTCATCCCGTCATCTACCGCTTTGTTCTTTCTCACCGCGGACGGACAGCAGCTCCCGCACCTCGATGTCTCTACACATCCACACACGTATCTCTGTGCTCTCAGGTGGGGGTCACGCGTCATCAACACATCATCAACACATCATCAGTTACACTTTGCATGTGTTATACCCTGTGTTTTTAATGTTCTGGCTGATCGGAATCCTTAAAAATATTCCTGAATCCGGATCATGGTCTGGATCGCCACCAAAAGCGAATGCATTGTTCATTGTGCTACACCCCACCCCTCCATAAAATGTTCAAATCCATCACAAACTTTTGGAGTAATCCTGCTAACAGACAGACAAACAAACAAACAAACAAACAAACCAACGCCGATGAAAAGATAACCAGGTGTTACCGCCTTGACGGAGGTAACAACACCCGTGCTCCCAGTGGATCTGAACAAGGAATTTAGCTCCACCCTCTCATGTCTCTTCTGGTTGCAAAAAAACAAGATGGCAACAGCTAAAATGCCAAACTCGAGGCTTCAAAACAGCAATCCACAAACCAATGGGTGACGTCATGGTGAGTGCGTCCACTTCTTATACACAGTACAGTCTATAGTCTAGGGTCAGGCAGCAGTTAAGATGGCAACCATCAACCACAACATCTCCAGCTGGAGGCTGGCAGAGGACCTCTGTTGCATGTCGTTCTCCATCTCCCCACCCCTCCCCCTTCCTGTCATCTCTCCACTGTTACCCTCTGTCCTTGGACCCTCAATTATAGGGAAAGCTCCCCACTAATGTAATTATTGTCACACAGTTTGCTTGCTAACAAAATCCTGCCTTTTTCAGTGAAGCCACAGTGATGACAACCCCGGTCTCTAATTAAATCGCCATGGCTAATTTGTGTGAGGTGCTTTCAACTGACTCTGATAATCACAGGCTTTATTATGTTTGCATTGAAACAAGCAAAGTGAAACGAACTTTAATTGAAATAGATCTAATTGTAAAACTAATTTGAAAATAGCCACAAAAAGCAAATGTTGTCATCAGTGCATAGCTGTCGTTCCAGTTGCTGCCACTGGGTCTGAATGTGTGCCAGCAGCAGGGAGAATGCAATCCTAGAAATTACATTTATATATGTTTCCCCAATTATGTTTCAATTCTATTTAATTGCGTTACTAAATTCTGTTACTGATTATAAATCCTGATATTTTCTGATAGCCCGTTGAGTGCAATCACTCATTTGTTGACCTATTAATGTATTTCATCTACATATTTCCGTGCCCCAATTACTGTATTTATGCTATACAGTAGTGATGAACCCATTGAGACTTATAGCCAACTCTGCAGTTCCTCTAAACTCTACGAGGCTTTTAATATCTTTTCGCTCATTGTTTTAGTTTTATGGCTCTCAACTTACAGCACTGTCATCAGCGTCGTTGTCCAGCAGCAGCAGGCGGTGGTTTTCACAGGAAAACTCTAACAATGGTTTGTCCGTTCTGGGCTACTGTAGAAACACAGCAGCCAGCTCCATGAAGAGGACCCGTTCCCTATGTAGATTTAAACATCTCATTCTAAGGTAACGAAAACACAACGATTCTTATTTTCAGATGATTATACACTAAACTAAACATACTTATTAACATTATATTCCATTTCTGCCAATAGATCCCACTAAATGTTACACACTGTTCCTTTATATACAAATAATGAAATATACAAATAAAGAACTGAACTGACTGAGGAATAGGGACTCAATGACATATATAAAACATGAAGTAACGGTTGTCATTTTTAACATTTTATTAGGTATATATGGGGCGGCTGTGGCTCAAAGGTAGAGCATGTTGAAGTGTCCTTGGGCAAGATACCTAACCCCAAATGTCTCTTGAAGGCTGAGCCATCAAGAGACATTGAGTCTAAAGAATGAGTCTTTAGATTAGATCCTGATGGGCAGGTTGGCTCTTTGAATGGCAACCTCTGTCATCAGTGTATGAATGTGTGTGTGAATGGGTGAATGCTGACATGTAGTGTAAAGAGCTTTGAGTGGTCAGAAGTCTAGAAAGGAGCTATATAAATGCAAGTCCATTTACCATTTACCTACCATTTTACCATTAGGTATATACAGTATTAGGGCTAATAAGTTAACGCAAATTTGTTTTCAACGCCACTTATTTCTTTAACACTTTAACGCAACTTGCGTTTTTTATTTTGTAGCGGCCATGGTGATTCATACTAGCTTGTCGCGAAGGAGGCTAAATAACGCTCCAAACTTGTGCTAAATTGGAGGAAGGGTAGTGAACACAGTACTGTACTGTACTTTGTTATTGTCATCTATAGTGGTTATTTGCATAAGAACAATCTAAAAAATCTTGGCAAGTTGTTATGAAGTTAAACAGGTCATAATCCCCTCTCTATTATTTATTTTATATTGATGTGAAAACATCTCCTGGATGTATTGGATGTAACTGGATTCATTCAAGTTTCTTGCTAAACACTTAATTTGACTAGATTACATTTGAACGCATCATGATAACGTTGTAATTTACCTTCACCCGATAGTCATTTTGCTGAGCAGACCGTGTACGCCTCATAATAATAACAACTGAATGGCACCTCTGTTAACGTTAGTAGCTCCGCTATTCATCCAGTCAGGACTGTGCTGCCCACCGGCTACTAACATTCTCATCCTGCTGATTTCAACACAGATTTTTCAGGGAAAAATAGGGTGCATCCCTCAGGTTTAGTAGCACAATGCTGTTGAGCACTTTTTTCCTCTCCGCTGTGGCTCTGGTCCCAATCAAAACTGAAACATGATACAGCGTGCATACGCATCATTGTGCAGCGTAACTGTGGGAAAGCATCAATAAGAGGAATCGATAGTCACGGAGGCATGAGATGCCAAGAAAGCGGACAACTACGGTTCTCTATTCCCATCACTAGCGTTTTCCCTGCCTGCCAAAGTGGCTGGTGTCCTGATGATTTCACCTGCCACTGCCAACAATTTACCCTCATTTGGCGGGTGGCGGGTGCTAATTTCAGACCCTGGCCGCAACGGTTGCACCGTAGATATTTACTTCACTGCAAAAGTTCATGGCAATCAATCCAATAGTTGTTGAGATATTTCTGCCTGGACCAAAGTGGTGGGATGAGTGGCTGGTGCTTTTGGCGTGGCTCGAGGGATGGCAGTTTTTAAATTCCAAATTTAGATTCATTCTTTTGTACAGTGGGTAGAATAATGAAAAGCCTTGGCTGTCCAGACTCCCAGCAAGACGAGTGAGTCAAACAGGAGACCAAAGGGGGCTTCACAATAAAAGTGACTTCCCCTAAACATGAGCTGACACTGAACCCTGCAGCGATCACTAAGTAAGCAGGCTGAGAAAAACAACAGGGGGACAAAAATCAGCAAGTGCTCACACACATCCCATGGTGACTGTTAGGTATTCATTTGAAGAGATCAGAGATTGGATGAACGAGGGCTGACAATGCTGGAGAATTTTGATTTCTAATGTTAACTTCTTTCTCTCTATCTAAGTGCACAGAAGGAACCTTTTCAACCTTCCCTTTTCTTCAGCAGAGATCCCCAAATGAAACAGTGACCTGGTTAATATTTAATCACTTGAATGCAGAGCCGGTATCCTGATGGTTCAGATAAGATATCCCCTTGCAGACTGTGGATGAGGATGAGCTGCTCTCCAGTGGGTACAGTATCACTGGACTCCATTTCACTGCAAAACAAGCTTTTTGGTGGCAACTGTCCTCTCTATTGACTGCTTCTTAGTTCCTGGCGGTTCAGAGAATGTGCTCCTTACTATTCACCCTTAACAAGGGATATCCTTGAAGAGAGGTTGGATATTTCCTTTAAAAGTTATACCTCTTTTTGAGGGAAAACAGTGATTTTATGCCATAAATCAGTGGTTCTCAAACTATGGTATACGTACCACTGGTGGTACGCGTGCTCTCTCTTGTGGTACGCGGAGGAATCTTTGACTATCGATTCCTCTGTATTGATGTTTTTCTCACAGTTACGCCGTTATCACGTTTCAGTTTGTTTTGGACCGGACACACGGCGGAGAGAAAAAAAAGCTCTCAGCAGTATGGCACACCTAAGCCTGAGGGGGTGCACCCCATTTTTCCCTGATAAAGCGACACAACAAATCTGTGTTGAAATCAGCAGGAAGAGAGTTAGTAACGTTAGCTGTTAGCAGTCGGTGGGCAGCACAGTCCTGACTGGATAAATACCGGAGATACGAGCGTTAACGGAGGTGCCATTGAGTTATTGTTATGAGGCGTTCAAAGTCGGCTCAGGAAAAATTACTATTGGGTGAAGGTAAATTACAACGTTATCATGATGTATTCAAATGTAATCTCGTAAAATGTAGTTTTGGTGAGAAACTTGAATAAATCCAGTTGTATGAAGGAGATGTTTTCACATCAATATAAAATAGTTATTAGAGAGCGAATTATGACCTGTTTAACTTCCTAACACTAGCCCTGAGTAGCTTGCCAAGATTCTTTTAATCAAAGCAAATATTTAAATAATCATAATAATTAGAATTTAGTGTTTATGCAAAACTTCTGCCCCGAAAAATAGGGCTTTTTGGACCTGCAGTGCATGTTTTTATATTGTGGCATGCTGGGGGATTCTCCGTTTTGTTAATGGAAACATTACTACCCAAAACAGTCAGTCCTGTACGGTTCATGTAATGTACTCCTGCATATAATGTCGTTTTCTTAATAATATGCTGTTTGGAGTGATTTTCAATAAATGCTGAAAAATAAGTGCGCAGTATGTTGTCTATAAATTAATGTAGTGATAAAATAGAGGTTACGTCTGACAGAATTTGTTTGGTCCCCAGCAACAATCTGGGTTTCTCATGTGGCCCCCCAGGAAAAATAATTGCCCACCCCTGGTCATAATGGTGGTACTTGGAGAGTCAAATATTTTCTGAGGTGGTACGTGGTGTAAAAAGTTTGAGTTCCATAACTACTGCCATAAATGAAACTGAATTCTAAAGTTTAACTTAGCAGCTGAAAATATTGATTGTTGATGGCCCCCAGTGGTTTAGGGGAAACACCCTAGGTGAATAGGGTAAAAAAAAAGTATAGCTATTGCCATGAAACTTCCCCAGTTGATTACATACTACATACCTACATTAAGACAGTCATTTTTCAGATTCAACTCTAACATACAGTACATCCCGAATGTAACAACTTACGTTAGTACATGGACACACACTGAAGGAGAAACTGGATTTGTTCTTGAAGAAGAAATGTGATTTTATCTTGAGCCTCGAGACAAGGTTCTCATCAATGTTTATGGCACCAAACAATAAGAGCTGATGTGGTGTTCTTTCGCAGATTGTGGCAATAGAAGGGGTTAAAGGCCACTGAAAAAACTCAGATTTCTCTTCAATAAATATAGATGGGAAGAGTAGAGAGGCCGAAATGTGGTCTTGATTTTGAGAAACACTCATTGTCTCAATGATAAGGATTATGGTTGCTAAATGCAGCCCTTAAAGAGTCCAATCTTTAACATTTATTTACAGCTGCCACCTAGAGGAAAACAATTAAAGGAACCAGCTACTTGTGTCACATGATACTGTCCCAACTTCAAAACCGTGATGCATATTAAGGCAACTAAAAGTTGAGAGCTTATGCCGGAAAAACCAGAAGCAGCAATTAAAGTGGACTTCTGCTTCTACATGAATGAACCTGTTTAGCCCGCACGAAGCATTGCTGTATTCAGATAGGCTGTCTGGCTGTGCTGCAGGCATCACAGGCTGCTCTGGGACCACTTCACATCCCTACAGTTGATGCATTAAAATCTCACAAGCATGCTAATTCTGTCCCACTGGAACATGCACTGTAGGGGTAAAGGCAATGTATGGAAATAAACTGTTACAAGGGTACATGAAAACACATGAACAGATGCAGCAGTAAAGTGGTGTTTGCAGAGGCAGAGTAAACCTTGTTAACTCTGTATGAGTAGACAATATGAAATGTAATCTGAAATGTTATTCTTTAAAATGTTAAAAAAGGAATTCTTAATTTCAGATTTGGCATAACTTAAAACTGAAATGTATAAATGTTGAAAAAATAAATGATAGTGCTGCACTGGGTCAGGAAACACGGTGTTGTAAATGCTGAATTAAAAAACCAGGTGCTCTTCAAGGATGGGGCAAGTAGTCAAATAAAAATAAAAAACAGTGACTGTTCAGCAAACTTTGAAAGGAAGTCCTTGGTATAGGATGGCAGTCAGGAAAACATTCGCCACACTCTGATTGTGAATTTAAAATCCTTTATTAAGACATGGATAACAGCCACCAACGCGTTTCGACTCAAAGTCGAGACTCAAAGTCTTCATCAGGGTGTGAAGTAACATGACAGGAGAAAGCTACCCACTTGAAACAATAAAATGACAATGGACATACAGTATGTAATAAGAGTGAAAAGACAAATTATCTGATAATATAAATTATAATGCTCACCCAAAACTAAAATAAAATATAATAAAAAATAAAGTGCAAGGCAGATAAAAAACAATAACTGGAAGTGCCCTCGGAGAGCGCAGACCTCCGCCAAGGCAGGTTTCATGTATATTGCTGCCCCCCTTCCCTCCACCCCACCTGGATTGTCACCAAAATCTAATGGATTGTTCATTGTACCACACCCCACCCCTCCAAAGAATTTCATTCAGATCCATCACGGACTTTTGGAGTTATCCTCCAAACGGACAAACCAACAAACCAACAAACAAACCAACGCCGGTGAAAACATAGCCTCCTTCCTAGGCCTTCGGCCTTGACGTAGGTAATAAATAACCAATGGTATAAACTGAGAGCAACCGTGTGGGGCTCAACAGTGTGACTTAATAGTTCTTGTCTTAACTCTCTTAACGACTGATAAAAGTATTTTGAGGAAAAAGTAATGATGGTATACGGGGAAAAAAACTATATAATGTATATAACACAGTATAGTATAGCAACACATTGTTCCCTGTCAAACTTGATACTGAAAAACACAAACTTCATCACAGTTTAAAGACAGAACAACAGCCTATTGTGGCCCTACAGTGTGAATATACTCCTAAAGGAACTACTTAGATGATGCTTGTCGTCATAGTTACAGTAATAACCACATGGTTGAGGTTAAGGTTTGGAAGTTGTCACCTGACTTCCTCCTTTTGCTTCCGTCATAATCCCTACGGCCACTACAGGACGCTGTCATTTGCAAACAAATGTTTGGGGCATTTGCTGAAACAACTGATGCTGTTGTTCATCACTACTGACACTTTCAGTATTTGAAGTTATCTTGTAACCAAGGAAAATTGCCTTGTATTCTTTAAGAACATGAAAGAAATGTTCCATATTTTGCACTTTATATGTAAATAGATACAAATATGCAAATTATATCCAAAGCAGACCATATGCCAGCAGGTATTAACATCATATGGCACCAGGTTGCACTGAGATATTATCAGCAGGTTGTCATTATGTTTACAAGAGCTGATGTTGGATATGAAATGTTTTTATTGCTTGATATGTTGAGAAAGTGAATTATCACGCTTTAGTGTTCTGGTAGTTAGAAACTAACATTTCAATTAGAGCTTTATTTAGTGCTGTTGGATTCTGCCCGACTGTCTTTGGCTCCAGTGATCTTGTAGTGTCAAATATGTTCCCTGCACATGGCTGGATGCTGCACATTATACCGGGAGAATACCTAAAGGCCCAACCTGAAGGGGGATACATTCAAGAACTGAACTAAAATGCCTTTTGTGGCCCTTAGGTCCTTTACACTCCAGGGCCATGATGAATAAATGACACAAAAATGCGGAATAATCGCCTGCGGATTTTTTTATATTTTGAAAGGTAAGAATGGAAGGAGTGGATCTGGTCTTTGTCAAGGTTGAAAAGAGTAATAAAGTTTGCCGTCTTGGTTTGGACTACAGAGCCGTGTTGTTGTACACTATAGTGTACTGTATGTATAAAATATGTCCATTCCGCACAATGTGATTGGTTGATGCCTTCATTCGCGGTGTGAAAGCCCAGGAAAATTGACGTTGCTCTGAAAAATAATTACATCGCTCTTTCGACGTGTAACATAGTTCTGTATGAAAGTACAAAAACAACAGTTCGAAAAAATATATTGACGTGAATTAATTGCACACCCCAGTGTGTAAAGGCTTGAACTGTTTACAAGAGTCAAATTCACTAATTTCACATTTGGCTAAAAGGAAACTAAAATAGCTTACAGTAGTTTAGGCTATACCAACATTTAGCTTAGACAGACTGCTGTGGTTGTATCATCAGATCTGCGGTCGTATGTCTTGGACACTCAGGTGAAGAAAGGAGCGGAGCTGTCAACTGACCAGCACCTGTGGTGAGTTGGATCAGATGGCGGGGGAGGCTGCCGGACAGACCTGGGAAACCCAAACGTGTAGTGAGAGTGAACTGGTAATGTCTGGCTGAGGTCCCTGTCCGCAAAGTCTTCAACTCCCACCTCCGGAAGAATTTCTTGCGCATCTCAGGGGAGGCTGGGGACATGGAATCTGAGTGGGCCATGTTCAAAGCCTCCATTGTGGAAGTGGCTGCTAGTAGTTGTGGCCGTAAGGTCATCAGGGTCTGTCGTGGCGGCAACCGAAGAACCTGCTGGTGGACACCAGCGGTGAAGGAGGTCACCAAGCTGAAGAAGGAAGCCTTTTAGGCTTGTTTGGCCTGGGGGTCCCTGAAAACAGCTGACAGGTACCGGTTGGCCAGAAGGGTTGCAGCTGCGGTGGTTGCAGAAGCAAAACTCCGAGTGTGGGAGGAGTTTGGGGAGACCATGGAGAAGGACTTTCGGTTGGCCTCAAGGAAGTTCTGGCAAACCGTTAGACGACTCAGAAAGGGAAAGCAGGGCCTGACTCAGGTGGTGTTCAGCAGGGGAGGAGAACTGCGGACCCGGACTAGGGATATCGTCAAGCGGTGGAAAGAGCACTTTGAGGAACTCATGAACCTGACCAACACGTCCTCCGTAGAGTAGGCAAAGTTTGAAGACTCGGGGGAAGGCTTGTCCATATCCTTGGCAGAGGTCGCTGAGGGAGTCAAAAAGCTCCTCAGTGGCAAGGCGCCAGGGGTGGATGAGATTCGCACTGAGATGCTGAAGGCTCTAGACATTGTTGGGCTGTCTTGGCTGACACGCCTCTTCAGTGTCGTGTGGAGGTCGGGGACAGTACCTGTGGAATGGAAGACCGGGGTGGTGGTTCCCATTATTAAAAAGGGGGCCCGGAGGGTTTGCTCCAATTACCGGGGTATCACACTGCTCAGCCTCCCCAGGAAAGTTTATTCTAGGGTGCTGAAAAGGAGGCTCCGACCGATTGTTGAACCTCGGATTCAGGAGGAGCAATGCGGATTCCGTCCTGGCCGTGGAACAGTGGATCAGCTCTTTACCCTTGCAGGGCTGTTGGAGGGGTCCTGGGAGTTTACCCATCCAATCTACATGTGTTTTGTGGACTTGGAGAAGGCTTACGACCGTGTCCCCGGGGGGAGTTCTGTGGAGGGTACTGCAGGAAAATGGGGTTCAGCATGTTGCAATTCAAGTGTTCTGAGAGAAAACTAGACTTCTGCACCTCCTCATGGCTCTGTTTGAGAGAGCCTTCCTATTGGCTGTTCATTCAACAGAGGCAGCTGTCAATCACTTGGGAACTCCGACCTAACGGTCAAACTAGGCGGCGCTGATCAAATATGAATCAGTATTCTGTCAGTGTAATGACTATTTCTCTCCTCAAATGTTTTCAGAAACATCTTGTAGTGTACTGTTTAGCTGTAAAATGAGAAAGTTTGCTCCGGCTGGAGGGGCGGTGCTTGTTATTTCCTCAACTGATCTCAACATGGCTGACGAGTCACAAACTTTCTCATTTTACAGCTAAACATTACAGAAGAGAAGCCAATATGGCTTGACTGCCGAGTGATAAAGTACACGGTCATCCGATGATCTTCCGCATCCATTGGGGCCATAGAGCAGGCGCAGTAGCGTTTCCTTTAACTCCGCCTCCCAGCCCTCAGTCCAGCCTCTGTCTGGGTCTCATTCACATGAACGGAGGAAGGAAAATAACTCTGGATTCGGCTATTAGTGCACTTTACAACTTTTAGGACCTGATGATTTAAATAAGGGCTATTCAAGTGTTCGTATTGGGAAGTTGATTTATCTAAAAAAAAAAAAAAAATCCGCCGAGTTACAGACATCTCTTTGCCAATGTAAGTCTATGGGGAAAAAAGTGTTTTTTTGGCATGATGGCATCTCGTGATGGACACAGAAGTTGTAGTACCACCGTTTGGCCTCTAAGAAAATTTGCTTCAACACCCGACGCTCTCCCTGGGGGCTTGGTCAGTCTCCCACTTGTGACACTTGATGCACATAAATTAGCAATACAACATTCAGAAGAATATTTAGCAACATTGTTTAATTTTTAGAGTTTTTTATTTGATTATAGCCCATTTGATTATTGAGCCCAAGTCCCGCCCCTTCCGTTGGACCCCATGGGACCTTATTTCAGAAAAAGACATGTACGTATTCAACAGAGAGAGATAAATGATGAGATCTATGATCATTTGTCTTGGATATGTTTAACTCCAAGAAAGATTCATCACGCCAGGTGACAAACTCATCAATGACTGGGCCATGGTTGGATTTATTGTCGTGTAGTAGACTCTCACAATGACTAAATCATCTTCAAATTTCGGTACGTTACGGTTCTCATGTTTACTTCGACACATGTTTGTGTACAGAATATGAAGCAAAGGTGAGAGAACACAGCCCTGGGGCGAGCCAGTAAAAGAACATAATGAATCTGATAAAATGCTGTTCACTTTCACCTTTTGTGTTCTGTTTATCAAAAAATCCATTATTCAACCCACCAGATTGGGAATCAACTCAAAATGCTACGTCAGCCTCATGGCTGAAATGTGGGGTTGGATAGTAT
Source organism: Sebastes fasciatus (assembly GCF_043250625.1). Lineage (NCBI taxonomy): Eukaryota > Metazoa > Chordata > Actinopteri > Perciformes > Sebastidae > Sebastes > Sebastes fasciatus. The sequence goes on from NC_133799.1 coordinate 37,228,174, forward strand.
TAATTAAAGCCTGAAGAAAAATCAATAAATAGCAATCTAGCATGGCTATTATTCCCCTCTAGGTGTTTAAACGAAAGGTTAAGTAGGGTCATATTCCTAAATGCAGGATATTCCATCTGGTTAGAGGATGTAGTTTAGCCGGTAGCACTGTTGAGCACAAACTGGTATGTTTCGTAACAGTCTACTCGTGTTAGTAAATGCTGTATATAGATTCATGAATTCAAATGCAGGAACTAATCTATCTAGTTTTTCCTCTGTGCAGACGGAAACAAAATATATCCTTAGTTTTGAAGCTCAGTAAGGAAAGGTACAGTATAAACAGTATATGGCAATAGTTCATATGCACAGCATGCATGCTATAGTATAGAGGCATAGTGTTGCACCCTCCCTCCTCCCCCCTCCTGTTGTACAAATCCTAAAACAAGCCACCAGATGGTCTCCCCCAGGATACAGCCACTGAGGGGATGTACGCTGGGAAAAGCAGCTAATATTAGACATATTAGAGCATTTCTCAAGGTACTTCCACTGACAGATGGCATGGAAGCATCTTTGACTCACAGCACAATGTGGATGGAATCGAACCACACAGAGCAAACTGTAGCACTCTATATCTAAGGCCAGAGAGAAGAAACATATTACTGGACCCCATTGTTTTATTGTGTAGGCAAAGAACACAAGATTGATTTGATTCTCAAGTCCAAATTCACAGAACACATTCATGCTTTTCAGAGAATGAACCCTTTCCGTTATGCACTGTGTACTCTATGAGCTTTCCTCTAGTGCCGACTCCAGTTCAAAACTTTTTACACAAGATAGCAACAACGTGCTCACACTATTCATAGTTGTAGTTTGTGTTACAATTAACTTTCACGAATTGAAAACACACTGTGAAAGGGTTAAAGTTGTAAAACATAAACTCCCAGACCGGACAACGCTGTGGTATCAACCTGTCAATCACAAGGTAGCCCCGCCCTAAAGCATCCCCTGCTTTATGGTCTATCTGACTCTAAATGGGACCATCATTTACTAAATGAACATCATGCTGTATTGAAGAAGACTTGAAACTAGTGATTGAGACAATAAACTCATGTTTACAATGTTTACCGAGGTAATAAATCAAGTGAGAAGTAGGCTCATTTTCTCATAGACTTCTATACAATCAGACTTCTTTTTGCAACCAGAGGAGTCGCCCCCTGCTGGCTGTTAGAAAGATTGCAAGTTTAAGGCACTTCAACATTGGCTTCACTTTTTCAGAACCGTAGGTTGCCGCCTGGTAGTGGCCCATTGTTCCTGGTGGGCCGCAACCAGGTGGCAACCTCGCGGGCCTTGTCTTTTCCATGTTTGTTTACCTGGCTGGCTCTGCAGCCCTTAAACCTTTCTGTGGAAGTATCTCTAAACATCATGTAGACACAGACCTGGCTAGGAGCTGAGCTGACTGTTGCACACACATTTTACATTAATTATGAAGCAAAAGAAACGGTGGGACAGAAAAGCTCAAAATCAAGTTAAAGCCCAGAGAAATAGAAGCAGCCAAATGCTCCAAAATAAGCAGTTAATGCCGTGAACGCGGCGGTAGCTCTGCAGATGACAGAGAGGAGGAGCAGAGCAGAGTGGATTCAGGAACACAGCCCCCAGTGAAAACACCAAAATGTCAAAGTTTTACATCTGAAATGATAGGCAGAATAAAACAGGGATAATATAACCTGGGTTAAGTTAACAGGATAAGGTTATTTAGCTCTGCTACTTTCATCAGAAATTCTAATATGCTAATTAACTAATGGTACTCCAAGTGTTATGTCTGTGCGATTAGCTCAGCCTCAGACCTCACAGAACTTCATTACAGAGGGATTCAATGAAGGAAGCCAGTAAAATGTATTTTGTTTGATGCCCTATTTATTGCTGCACTCACCAGTCTGAAATCTAATCTTACTCTAATGCATGGAGCTCTAGAGAGAGTTGAGTGTAAAAAACACTTAGATTAACCTGTAGTTGTAATGTAATAGAATGCAAATGGAACTGCAATAAGTAGCATTACCTTACTTATTAGTAATGTTCAGTTGTTGATGATAATAGCACTTATTTAGTTGTTTGTATGTTGACTCAGTTATAGAGAGGCGAAGTCCCTCCCCTTCCAATGGACCAGATTCAGACTTTTCAGACTAAGACAACTTTATATATCCCAAGAAGGACAATTAATTTACAGCTTACCCCATCACAAACACACAAACTACATCCAAAATGCTACATGTGAATCACAGATCAGTAAAACAGGAAAACAGAGGTCGGTGAAGGACCACGCTAGTCAACGGTGAGGGACAAATCATTTTCTGATCCTGTTTGAACTGTGCCACGGATCACACATATGATGTTCGTCAATTTAAAAGATTATTTTGCAAGTCATATCGGAATTCATTTTTCCACGTCATACTTCACTGCCCAAGCGTAGTTCATACCACCCGTTCTCACTCCCAACTCGTCAGATACTGCGTTTCTGTGCCCCTCGGCATCGGTAACCGATGCACGGAGGCACCCTTTAGCAACAATAAACCCACCCGCAGTGTTATTCGATGGTCGGAGCAAGTGACGTAATAGAGTCATGAGAGTCAGCAAAGGGCAGGTGGGAGGGTTGGTGGATAGGAGACCAGGAGACCGCTGTTCGTGTCCCGTGTGAAAGTAAAGTAACGTTGACTTATTTTGTCACGTCAGACTTTAGTCACGTGACTCGTTGGTATCGTCAGTCTCGTGAGTCACTAGTCAGTGAAGTTAAAGTCAACCACGACTGTTTCCTAATCCTAACTAAGTGGTTGTGTTGCATAAACCTAACTTTCCGTGAAAACGGAAGTTTATTTTGAAAGGACACTATGCATGTAACTAGCGTATATTGATATGCCGTCCCTGGTCTGTCCAAAAGTAACGCAAGAGGAGTACCCCGTCGGTCTCCGATGCCGAGGGGGCACTGACCAGACGAGTTGGGAGTGAGAATGTGTTTCACCATACAGTGTCGGAGTAGTCTGTTGAAACTACATAAGGGGAAGAACAGAAATGGAGGAAGGTAGTCAGTGGAGGGAAAGCAAGGTAAAGGAATTAACAGTGATACAGGGAGATGCTTCTATCCAAGCGAAGCTCCAGTTATAGCAGAGTTTTTTAGAACTTGGTTGCAGTGTCAACAAAAGATTTAGCATCTCGAACCTAAATTTAAGGAGGCTAAGGACAGCAATAAACGCAGTGGAAACACAGCATGTCATTTCTAGATCAAACATATTTTAAGAAATAACCCCAACACCCAACAAGTCACGTGACTAAAGACTGACATGACAAAATAAGTCAACGTTACTTTTAGTTTTACACGAACATCTCCTGGTTGAAAGTCTTGTGTTTGTTTGACCCGTCCACCTCCCCTCCCTTCCGCCCTGAACAAACTCTCACGTTATTAATACTACGTCACTTGCTCCAACCGTCAAATATTGCGAGGGTGGGTTTACATTGGAGTCAGTTGAAAGCCCTGTTCATCACATACTGTTGCTAAAGGGTGCCTCCGCACATCGGTTTTCGATGCGGAGAGCCACTGACCACAATTTGATGAGTTGGGAGTGAAAACGAGTTGGTTTGCACCGCTGTCATTCATTTTTCTTAAATACCTGTCTGGCAAATGTGATGTTTTATTATATTCATCATATACATACAGGTACATAGATGAAATTTAACCTCTGCATTTAACCATTCTTAGGAGCAGTGGGCTGCTTTAAAGCGAAACTTGGGGTTCAGTGTCTCGCTCAAGGACATTTCGACATGCAGACAGTAGGAGCCGGGGATCGAACCGCCAAACGCCGACCTTATGGTTAAAGGACGACCGGCTCTACCCAATAAGCTACACCCGTGGTTTTTATTGTTGCGCCAACGCATATTTGTGTGACATTATTGGTTTCAAATGAGGCATTTCAGGGCAGAGATCCGTTCACACTGATGTTAGATATGAGTGAGCATTAAGCCCTGTAATGTGAATGTAGTTTTAATTACTGTAAATCATATTGAGGAAACAGCATTCATGTGCCATGCATCATTCTTGTTTCGACCAAATGTCACACATGCTGTCAAATAAATGTAAATGTAAGCATGTGAGTGTCTGTATAGCGTGAGCCACGCTGAGAGAAGTACCTGTTTGATGTCTGGAACTCAATGCAGCCTTTATGTGAAGTCCTTGTAGTGACGAGAGCTTTCTTTGGGGCTGAAATGTAATATTCAACAACACACGGTAGGATCAGAGGCAGTAAGACATTAGACGTTTGATCAGGAGTCAGCCTGTTGACGCATTTAGCTTCAGCTTGTTTAATGCATTATCTGTCTGTACCAGCAGACTGGGCTTCACCAAGTAAATGCTACGAAGCACTACTTCACAGCCCTCATTAGCTGCACACAGGGCCTGAAATTAGCACCCGCCACCCGCTAAATGTGGGTAAATTGTTGGCAGTGGCGGGTGAAATCATTAGGACACCAGCCACTTTGGCAGACAGGGAAAACACTAGTGATGGGAATAGAGAACCGTAGTTGTCCACTTTCTTGGCATCTCATGCCTCTGTGACTATCGATTGCTCTTATTGATGCTTTCCCACAGTTATGCTGCACAATGACACATACGCACGCTGTATCATGTTTCAGTTTGTTTGGGACCGGAGCCACGGCGGAGAGAAAAAGAAAGCGCTCAAAAGCGTGGCGCTACTAAACCTGAGGGGACGCACCCTATTTTTCCCTGATAAACCTGTGTTGAAATCAGCAGGAGGAGAGTTAGTAACGTTAGCTGTTAGCAGCCGGTGGGCAGCGCAGTCCTGACTGGATAAATAGCGGAGCTACTAACGTTAATGGAGGTGCCGTTGAGTTATTATTATGAGACGGTCGGCTCATCAAAATGACCATTGGGTGACAGTAACGTTATCATGATGCGTTCAAATGTAATCCTGTCAAATTAAGTTTTTCGCGAGAAACTTGAATAAATCAAATTGTATGAAGGAGATGTTTTCACATCAATATAAAATAGATATTAAAGAGAGAATTATGACCTGTTTAACTTCATAACAACTTACCGAGATTTTTTTTAATCAAAGCAAATATTTAAATAATCATAATCATTGTGTGTTTTTATGCAAATAATCGCTATAGATGACAATAACAAAGTACAGTACAGTACTGTGTACAGTAGGCTACCCTTCCTCCCCCCAGAAATAGGGCTCCCCCAGAAGCTACGGTATAATTTGAACACTGTAATTTACCACGTATATAATGTTTTTTATGTAAAATATATCGAACATTGAATGACATCAGATCTAAATGTTATTCCTTCATTTAGTGCAGAGATTTCAAAAGTGGCAGATAACATTTCTGACTGGCAGACAAAAAGAATACTTGTGGACACACTAAAGTTCAACTGAATTTCTGAATTGTGCTCACATGTTGTTGAGCACATGGGGAAATCTCCTCTGTTCACACTTAGCTAGCCAAGACAGAATCTCTAAAATTCAGATGATGACTGATAGCCGAGCAGGGCTGATATTCACCAAGCCCTCCACAAATAAACGTGGGAGTTTAGTTTTTTTGGTAGGTCTTAAAACTTTTAAACTCCTTATTGCAAAAAACATAACAGCTTAATAAGTATTTAAATGGCTGCTTCAATCAGAATGCACTAGACTAGAAATTATGTGGAAAATAACAGTCTGCTACATGTTGACTGAGGAACATGCTGACATTTAATTTGCAGTGAAATTTGGTGTTGCCGTCAATTATCTGAACGATTACTGAACACGGGACAAAGTTGTCTCATCACTCACTGTCTCTCTCTCTCTCTTTCCCTGCAGTCTCTTTACCTTGTGTGTGCCTGATAAAATAGTTTTTACACCAGATGCATGTCGAAATGTCCTTCAGACACATTTTCATTGCCTCCCATATTTTGCGGCCCTAAGAAGAACACTGTAAAGTAGATGTTGAATTAACCCAAACAAATGATTTGTGAACAGTGCCGTTTCTCATCCATTTTACTGGCCCAAAAACTCGACGACACAATTTGAGCGTTTAGCACCTCAAACAGGGGGGGGGCAAATCCTTTGAAATTTCTTACAGTATGATGTATTTCATCCTAGCATGGTTAGTAGAACAGCTCTAGAGAAGCACATAGAGCTATGGAGACATCATGTTACTAGAGCTGTCAATCGATTAAGATATCTAATCGCATGATTTTCCATAGTTAAACGTGGTTAATCACAAATTAATTGACCATTTTTTTTCTGTTCGAAATGTACCTTAAAGGAAGATTTGTCAAGTATTTAATACTCTAAATTTGGAGAATTATTTATCCTCCTTTCTGACAAGCTAGTGTGACATGGTTGGTACCAAAGGATTCCTCAGGTTTTTTACTTTCATATGATGCCAGGACCTTCACTCTAGCTATAAAACTAAGCCCGCTACAAGTTAAAATTGCAAGTTGCGTTAATGCGTTAAAGAATTTAGTGTCAATAAAACAAATTTGCGTTAACTTTGACAGCCCTAGAAAACACACTTCAACATGTTCCAAGGGGTATAAGATCAGTGAGTGATAAGCACAAATGTGGTTAACACATTGAAATCACTACCATACACCACAGATAATACAATCCAAGTGTAGGTTCTGCTGACAGAGCTGACATCGTCTGTGCCACTTTGTCACTTTTTCTCCTTATATCACATTTAGGACAAGTCATAGCTCTGTGGGAGGTTTGATTATATTTGACTTCCACTAACATGACTCTTGCTTTGGCACTAAGTCCAAAACAAAGATACTGTAAGCATGCACCTCCCAGCTATACAACAAGCAGACACATATCCAAACATCCCAATGTTCAATGTACAGTCATTTGTGTTTTCCATTTAATACTATTGTTCAGTAAATGATGTATTGGCCCAATAAAGGGAATAGTTCAATGTTTTTGGAAATACAATAGACTTTCTTTCCAAGAGTTGTTTAATCCATACACAAAGAAAAATTAAAAATGACAAGTTGTGGTTTTAGGGAGGTTACATACAGTCACAAGCAATTTTTTCATTCGCACTAAGTTTGCCAGATACGGTTGCTGAGCGCAGGTATTGATCTCTGTACAGGCACATCCTCACTTTGACGCCAAGACTTCAGGAAGCTGCACTCAGTCACTGAGCCCACTTGTTATTTAACAAGAAATAGTTCCAGCCTGTAACTCCAACAAAACCTCTTTTACATTCTCTTTGTGTATGGAATAAACACACAGCACATAGTTTGATAGAGCAGCAGTAGGCAAGTTGGAGCAAATATAATAAAAAAAAGTTATTTTTATAAAACAGTCACTATATCCTGACAGTAGTGCATGAGACAGGTAATCTGAAGAAAAAGAAAATTTACCTCTGGTGCTCCTAACGGCATCTGCAGGATTTCACAGACCGCAGGAAAACAACCAATCAGAGCCGAGCTGGAGCCTTGCCGTCTCTGAGCAGCTGTCAATCACTCGCAAACTCTGATCAAACGGTCAAACTAGGAAACGCTGATCAAATATGAATCAATATTCTGTTACTGTAATGCCTATTTCTCTCCTCAGATGTTTTCAATAACATCTTGTAGTGTACTGTTTAGCTGTAAATTGAGAAAGTTTTTGACCTGGCAGCCATGTTGAGATCTGCTGAGGAAATACCAAGCAACGCCCACCAGCTGGGGGCACAGCCAATAGGAACGCTCAATAGGAATGCTCTCTTTCAATGAAATGACCTGTGATTGGCCAAAGTCTCCCGTCACGGCTAGATTTTTCTAAAACCTAAAAACAGAGCCATGAGGAGGTGCAGAAGTCTAGTTATCTCTCAGAACACTTGAATTACAATATGCTGAAAGGTTATTATGGAATATTTGCCCAATGATACCAAAAAATGTCTGCCTACTGCAGGTTTAATCAGTGAGCTTAAGAGGTGTTTGTAGATGCTTCTTTGATCTTTGGACAGAGACAGGCTAGCTGTTTGCTTGCTTGCTTGTAGTCTTCATTGCTAAACTAAGCTAACCACATCCTGACTCCAGCTTCATACTTGACACGCCGACATGAGATTGAGACCCATCTTCTCATCTCCCAAGATAATAAAGCAATTAAGTGTATTTCCCAAATTGTTGAACTATTCCTCTAAGTTTTTCTTTTAGTACATATAAATCAATTTACCACATAGTTGAGAAATCACTATTATCATTATTTGAATTTTAATCAAAGCTCCTATTGGTTAAAGTTACTACAAGGAACTTTTAACTGGCTATGAAACATTCTCAATGTCATACTGATGCCTCTATATGACCTACATAAGCAAATGAGACCATCAGTGAGAATATTGGCTATTTCTATATAGTTATTCTTTATGCCTGTCATCAAGTCCAATTCCCCGCGAAATCAGATGACGAAGTTTACGGCACGCAAATTCACCAGAAACTCTTTCAGCTCAGACTCCAACGACTAGCCGCCCACTGACACACCCAGATCCGGCTACATTTCCGGCTACACTGCTGCCTTCGACCTGCAGTCGGAGCTCCGGCAGGAGGTGGAGAGCTCCGTGCCCGGCAGCAGCGGCTCCTCCTCCAGCCAGGAGCAGAGCTTCACCTCGCTGGTCCGCTGGTCCCCGCTGGGAGAAAACAGCAAACATTTGAGGTTTAGCCTGGACCTTGTCTACTGTTTTGATAAACAAGCTCTACTTTGATGCTTTTTTATGCACTGTGTGGGGGAGATTGTGCAAAGGACTGTATTATTTTAGATGGAAATGGCGTTTGTTTGCCTCTATGTGTCGATCAGAACAGTTTATCAGACATTTGAATCTTCCTTCCAAATATTTATTGAACAACTTCTAATAGTGCAGCACAGTAGACAGAGCTATGCTGCATAAATAATATGACTGGAGATACTGCATGCAAGTGTGATTCACTGTATTACAGCTCTTATATATCAAACACAGGCATACAAACTTAAGTACATAACGTATCCCAATAGCTGGTAACATGAACAGAGTAACTGGCAATTATTTACTGCTCAATACAAGTTTCACCGCTGTAAAACAGCATTGCCGTAGCTGATCACACCGAAACACGTCGCTATAGGCGTGGCTGCTTCAAAAACGCCTTGGCAAAGCGTGTCGGGCAAAACAGCAGTGGTGCGCCTCTGGAGCAGGGCAGTGTGCTTCCAACCAGGCGATCAAACGCGCTACATGAAACCATCAAGACATGAGATATGAATTTCCCCTTCCCTCTCACATACTCCGTAGCTCTCTCACAGTCCAACAGCTAACTAGCAAGCTAGACCTACCACGTCTACCGGCAACAACGCAGGAAGGAAATGGTAAAGTAGACATTGACGAGTGGTGCAACTCCGCGCCTGGTGCTGAAAGGTTGAGACTATTTTAACTTTTATGTGCATCTAAAAACCGTGAGAGGAGCGCACGACAGGCATGCCATACCATAGGAAAACAATGGTTTTGCTGGTGACGCGTCTCTAGTGAAATGTTTTGTTGCCTTCCATCACTGTGTGGTGTCTGCTGCCCTCTCCTGGGCTCAACATGTGGCATCTACACTACACACCACAGACTTTTCCCGCCACACTAAACACGTACATAACGACCCCTCTGCGTCACTTTTCGGTCTCAGTCAACACATGCTTAATGTTTAGGGTGACCATATTTTCAAACCCCCAAACCGAACCCTTAAGTGTACTGCACGTTCATGCGCGGGCACGAGTATGCGCGTGCACATGCATGCGTTATGCACGCACCATAGCCGTTTTCATCAGGATAACTGGATGCTGCAAGAATCAACGCACGGGCATCGATCACAGGGACGTCCCACACCAACACACATGGACGTACTGAGGAGAGATGCTGGACAGTGCTGGCGAGCTAGCCAGATGTATGGTGGACTGAGACAGCTGGAAGCTCCACTTGAAAGCCCGTCTGAGGACGACCCAATGATATCAATTCTGATAGTTGTATTATCACTCTTTCCATCCACCACTATTGGTTTTGTGTTATCAGTCCTACTTGTATTAGTTATTACAGCTGCTAGGCTACTACTGTGGCTGCTTCTCTCTCTCTCTCTCTCTCTCTCTCGATCTATCTATCCCCCCAGCTGGTCTCGGCAGATGGCCGCCCGCCCTGCGCCCGGTTCTGCTCCAGGTTTCTTCCCAGTAATCAGGGAGTTTTTCCTGGCCACAGTGCGCTTGGTGGATACTGTTGGGTCTCTAAACTATGGTGTACGGTCATAGACCTGCTCTATATATAAAGCGTCTTGAGATAACTTCTGTTGTGATTTGACGCTATACAAAAATAAATTGAATTGAATTGAATTGAATAACTAACTTGCCACACCTGTGGCTTTCTCCTGCTTTAATCACAGAGCTCTCCCCCGTCATGACGCACTGACAGTTTGGGAGTCCTGCAGAGAGTTTTTCTCAGAGGAAACTTATTGTTGTCTGGGAATACGGAAATTATTTTTCAACTATAGTTTTGAACCTGATCAATCTTTATCACATCATGTTGCTTGCCACAGACTCCGGCAATTATAATTTAAATGTGACGCTCCAGACAACATTGTGGCCAGGATGGCGGACTGGAACGGACGGTCCTGAGGGAGATGCAAGTGGAGGAAAAAGTTTTAAGTGATTCACAATGTTTTGCCTTCAAGCTTGTTGATGCGCAGAAGGAAATGTGTAGAATAATTAATCAAAACGACATATTTGATGTGCATAAGCATAAACACAGGGGGTTCTGTGGTTATTTTACAACAGTCTGATGCTGGTTGCACAAAATGTAACCAGCAGATCTGCCGTGCCGTCCGTGCGTAATTGTAGCTTGACGTAGAGAGAGAGAGACTGCAGTGGGGTGCCCTGTGCTGGCAGTCTGTAAATATACTTATCTCGTGCGCACAAATTAATGAATGAATGGGACAGAACATGATAAAAGTTTAAGTAAGTATAATATATTATCTTCTATCTATCTATTTTTATTGTGGTTTTATTTGAGTTTTTTACAGATATTTGTCGGGACTCGGGACACCTAGCTTGAAACCGGCATTAGCAACTTCTCAGCTCCAGTGGGCGGGCTCTCGGGATCCTGCTCTCGGCGAGATTGACATATAGTCATGTTCTGATCCTTTCTTACACTCTGGCACTTTATTGACATGCAAAGTACATGTCACAATCACTTGGAAAAACTGTTGTTTATTTTTTGAGTTTAATTATGAATTAAGTAAATTAAAGGTGCAGTGTGTAGGATCTGGTGGTATCTAGCAGTGAGGTGAGGAGATTGCAACCAACTGAGGCCTCTTCCATGTGCCAAGCGTGTTGGAGAGCTACGGTGGCCGACACAAAAACGCTGGGCTTCTGTAGAAACATGGCGGCCCAACATGGCGGACTCCGTGAAGAGGACCCGCTCCCTATGTAGATATAAACAGCTCATTCTAAGGTAATGAAAACACAACAATTCTTATTTTGAGGTGATTATACGCAAAAGAAAATATACTTATTAGTATTGTATTCCATTTCTGCTAATAGATCACCCTAATTGTAACACACTGGTCTTTTAAGTCATATTTTATGACGACATCAACCTAAACAAAAGGAGAAATATGATTTTGTGCTTTTGTGGTTATATAAATGTAATTTATGGTGCTGTTAGATTGCTGCTAAACCGTTAATGCAGGAGCGTGTGCCTCCCTTTGTGTGTGGCAAGCGGGAGAGCAAACCGTTTTTTGACTGCAGAAAATGTTTTTGAAAGGCTAAAAGCCAACAAATATGTATTGAAGCAGAATATTTAGCTAGATAAAAATGCCACGGGAGAACCAGAACCAGGGATGCACGGGGCAAATTGTCAAACCCCGCTGCAGTAAAATGAGAGGTTTTCTAAAAGGGACTCTGGTGAAATCACTACCGCTTTTGTCCAAAGGGACCGCCAATATTAAAACAAAATGAAAGGTCCTCTTAGTAGCTTTAGGATAGATAAGATGAACTTTTACTATTGCAATATCAACAGTAATTATTCACTTGATAGTTGGTTCATTTTATTGTATGATACTGTTGATACCATAAGATCATTAATTGTTTATGCAATCTTATGGACAATAAATAATAAAATATTTTGATATCTAGTAACTGCGTGTAAAGACAAGTTAATAACATTAATACGATTGCACTGATTAGCTAGCTCTGGAGGAGCTCCATGGCGCAATCACTGGCTACGAGAACCAGCACCCGCAGGCCATTTCCATCGTGGCGGGGGACTTTAACCACTGCAACCTTAAATCAGTGCTACCGAAATATTACCAACACGTCAGCTGTTCCACTCGGGGCAACAAGACTCTGGACCACTGTTACTCCACCATAAAAGGAGCGTACAGGTCTATCCCACGGCCTCACTTTGGGAAATCAGACCATTCTTCCGTGCTCTTGCTACCTGTTTACAAGCAGGAGGCAAAGAGGGAGAAACCCACCCTGAGGTCAGTCCAGTGTCTGGTCAGCGGAGGAAGAGCTCAAACTCCAGGGTTGTTTTGAATCCACTGACTGGTCAGTTTTCAGAGATCCTACTAGCCTGAGTGAGTACGCTGATACAGTTACTGACTATGTTAAATTCTGTGTGGACACCTGTATTCCCACTCGTACCATCCGCTCCTATCCAAACCAGAAACCATGGATTAACAGCGACGTCCGCCTGAGACTAAAATAAAGGTCCGACGCCTTCAAAGCAGGGGATGAGGAGCGTTATAAGGAAGCCAGGTACGAGCTTAGGAAGGCCATCAAGTCAGCCAAAAAACAACACCGGGACAAACTTGAACAACATTGTAATGACGGGGACTCGAGGCGCTCATGGCAGGGCCTGAAAGCCGTAACAGGCTATAAAACCAAACCAGGTGGCCTCACTAACACCACCGCTTCATTCCCTGACCAGCTGAACACCTTCTATGCCCGCTTTGAGCATGTCGTGGAGCCACCAGCACAGGGACAAATTCTCGCCACGGATACACACACACTCAGTGGGACAACACATCAGGTGACAGAGGCTGATGAGTGCAGAGTTTTTTTTTTTTAAGTTATTTTTTTGGGGGCATTTTCCATTTTTTTATGACAGGACAGTGGATAGAGTCTTGAAAGGGGGGAGAGAGAGAGTGGATGCGGAAAGGGCCACAGGCCGGATTCGAACCCGGGCCGCCGCGGTCAGGACCAAGCCTTAATACATGGACGCCCGCTCTACCAACTGAGCTAACCCAGGCGCCCGAGTGCAGAGTTTTTAAATGTGTAAAAGCAGGCAAAGCTGCTGGTCCGGATGGCATTACTCCTCGGGTCCTCAAGTCCTGTTACAGTCAGCTTTCTGTTGTTTTTACAGACATTTTCAACCTGTCACTGTCTCTCTGTGTGGTTCCAACATGTTTTAATAAATCCATAATTGTGCCTGTGCCCAAGAAATCACCTGCATCTTGTCTGAATGATTTTAGACCTGTAGCCTTAACATCTGTGATTATGAAGTGTTTCGAGCAACTGGTTAAGGCATACATAAATAACAACATATCTGCCAATATTGACCCATTACAGTTTGCATATCGGTCTAACAGAGCTGTGGATGATGCTGTTTTACTGGCTTTATACACAGTGCTAAAACATCTGGAGGGAAAAAAAACACACGTCAGAATGCTGTTTGTTGATTACAGCAGTGCTTTTAATACAATCAAACCATCTCTTCTAGTATCTAAGCTGACAGACCTCGGCCTCTGTAATTCCATCTGCAGGTGGATACAAGATTTTCTGACAGGCCGACCTCAGACAGTAAGAGTAGGAAACAGATACTCATCTACCACAGTTCTGAATACCAGTGCTCCAAAAGGTTGCCGTTTCAGTCCTTTACTGTATAGTCTGTACACATATGACTGTGTGGCTAAACATCATACAAACAGCGTTGTGAAATTTGCAGATGATACAACAGTGATAGGGCTCATTACAAATAACAATGAGATGGCATTTAGGGACGAAGTGAAGAACTTGACCATGTGGTGTCACAACAACAATCTGTCCCTTAATGCGGAGAAAACTAAGGAGCTTTTAATTGACTTCAGGAGAATTAAAACTGTTCAATCACCTGTTGATATAAATAACACTCCTGTCCAAATTGTCAACAGCTTCAAGTTCCTAGGGATCCATATTTCTGACTCCCTCTCCTGGTGAGGTGTTTCTGAGGTGTTTAAAGAAACATGGTATGTCCACAAAAACCCTCATCAACTTCTACCGGTCCACAATAGAAAGCATCTTAACTGGATGCATACTGGTCTGGTTTGGCAACATTACATCATATGATCACAAACTCCTGAAGAGGACAGTGAAAACAGCATCAAAAATGATTGGATCACCGTTACCACAGTTACAGGACATTTACACCACGCGCTGCAGGAAGAAAGCTCTTTGTATCATGCAGGACACAAGTCATCCAGCATATACACTGTTCTCTTATCTCCCTTCAGGGAAGTGCCTACAGAGCATCAGAGCTCGGACCTCTCGCCTCAGAGACAGTTTTTACCCTCAGGCAGGCGGTCAGACTACTGAACAGTAGCACTAAATGAATGCAGAGCTGTGGATTGTTTTATGGATGTTTTAGGTTGTTTTATAATTTTATTCTCAGGTATTGTCTTATTTATTGTAGTATTTATCAACTGTACTATTTATAGATTTTAAGGGCTGAGAGAGAGCCAGGGTAAAATGCATTTCATTGCATTTCACTGTACACTGTACTTTTAAATGCATATGACAAATAAACTTGAAACTTGAAACTTGAAACTTGAAACTTGATTAGCCTGAGCCACAGTAGATTTTTCTTGTACTGTAAGTTGAGAGAGAAACAAAGTGTGACTTGTTCTGAATCCTACTCTTTGTTTACTGTTGTCCTGTGCAGACCACCCAGACGGAACAGTATCTGTATCTGTTCACGCCTGGTCACTGGAGCATGGGGAACTAATCTCTGTGGAAATGCAGCTGTTAGCTGCATGCTGCTCATATCTCCCCACTACAGTGTCACAGTAATCTCTGTGGGGTCACCAGCAGCAGGAAATCGAGCTGAATTCCCTTAAACTGTGGCATGCTTGCTTTGCATAGTAATGTGTGTTTCTGCAGAACAGAGGTTTAGGGTGGATGTTCATTATATTGTATATGTCCCTGGCTGGAACACAGCTGACCCTGGAGCTATTAGAACAGGAAAAGGAAGAATTATATAGGAATTATATAGGAATTAAACAGGAACGTTGGTGCAGATACTGTACAGAACCAATTTGTTATATTGAGAAATGTGAGTCGATTGAGGTTGTGTTTTGAAAGTAAACAGCTTAACATATTATTATATATACAGTATGTATTTAGTGATAATCACATGCCCAGCGGCAGGAAGATAACATTCATTAACAGTGAGTAACAAATACATTTCAAACTAAAATCATGCAAATAAAACCAAGCAGAATAATAGAAAAAAAACATATTTAAAGCACACTATATACAAAATCTACCCCCTTACTGCGGAAGTTTAATCACCTTTAAGATGATTGTTATTTCAGTGTTATGGCAAGAAAATTAACTGGTTTGGCCATATTATACAATATCAATCATATCTTTGCGTAACTATTTGAAAAACTTTGTTACCACAATGCCTTTGCTGGTTATGTATTGTGTTGATCCACACTTTTGTGGTCTAATACGGTACACAGATTTGACAGAATTTTATTTTAAGTTTTCATTCTTTTGCTTTCTGTGCATTTTACACCTTTATTTTTAAGATTGTTCTTTTGATGGGATGGATGTTCATATGACCAGATATCTTACCAATTCCTCCTCCTTCGATTTTAGGTTCTTGGAGTACAAGGCGGGGCAACAGACAGATGTCACACAGCCAACTATAGAGAGGCAAGTCCCGCCCTTTACGGTGGACCACCACGGGACCTTATTTCAGAAAAAGCATAGACGGTAGTCAACGTTGAGAGACAAATATTTATTTGATCCCGTTTGAATTGTGGCATGAATCACACATATGATGTTTGTCAATTTAAAAGATTATTTCGCAAGTCAAGAAAGTTGCGGTTTGTCGCAGATTTGTTGTTGTGCCATTTAGTTTGTGTGAAACCGCTCAGTGAACTACAGCTCTCATCTTGCACAAATACCAACATAGCCATTACCTAGCTAACTTAGCTATGTTCCACGCACAAATGAAACGTTTACCATTTTTTTGTATTTGAAGACCTTAGAAAGATTTTCAGTAAATAGTTGAAACGAAGAACATGGACTACGGAGTTTTATTGAAACACACGTCAACTACATGCTTGGACTCTATAGCTTAAGTCTTATTTTTGGCAAGGTTATTAGTCGGTTTGGCTGTGATTTTATCTTTTTTTTATTTAGTCAGGTAGACCTTGTTAAAACTGTGAGTTAGGAGTCCGCTTTTGGTTGTATTTATTTATTTGATTTAAAGGTTCTCTATATGATATCCAGAGCATTAATATAGCAGAAAACAACTATTTGCTATGTAAAGATATAGATAGAAGAAGATAGAGCATTTAGCTCCTTTAAGCAACACCCTCAGGCTCTTCTCCTTTGTAGTTTGCCTCCCTTGCCTACGACTGATCCATGCAATAAATAACTTTATTTTACCAAATCCATCTGGTTTTATGTTGCTTCCCTTTGTGTGTGTGTGTGTGTGTGTGTGTGTGTGTGTGTGCGTGTGCGTGTGCGTGTGCGTGTGCGTGTGCGTGTGTGTGTGACACCAGGAGTGTACTGGAGTTGAGTGTCTGTGGCAATGCAGTGCTAACCCAGTATCTGTGCTGGTCAGGTCCTCCAGGAATACTGGTTTTTATGGCACTAAAATATAAATCTGTCAAAGCCCAGATTTGAATTACACATTAGCCCCACTCCACCCCCATCTGATGTTTCTGCCCTCTGTCTCCAGCACTGCAGAGGAAAGGATATCCAACTGGCAACAGGGGACTCGATAATCATCTTTTTTATTTCTCTCTTTCACCATTTGTCCTTCATACACATTCAGACCCGCTTTATCTTGATAGTGCATCTCCTCATGATGTTCATATCAAGGTCAAATATGTACATCGAAAAATCTATGCAATACAGTAATATTCAACATTTTCAAACAAACAAATGACTTATGCAAACTGGAGCGCCTGGTAGCCGAGTGGTTACAGCGCATGCCATATGATCGCAACGTGCCCGGTTTGATTCCGGCCGTGGGACCTTTGTTACAAGTCATATCCCACTCTTTGTCCTCTGACAAATAAAGGCCAAAAAAAAAAGGAAAAGATTATGCAATAATAATAAATAACAGTGCATTAATACAAACTGATTCAGCCTAGAGACAGTTCATTAAAGCTTGTTCATGTGCTGTTCTCCAGAGTTAAAGATGTTTTATAGGTTTTTGCTTTGGACCAAATAAACAAATAAGAGGGTAGTCACTGTGTCATCAGCAATAAATAGTATCAGTTATGGTAATGTGGTATCCCCCAAAATGTGTGACTACTTCTGTGTGTCATTTTTAGAGGTCCCCTGGGCATAATATCATCCTATTAATAAAGGTGGCAATTATGTTCTTTTGTTTTTCACTTTTACTGTGGAGAGAAGCAGTAAGTCCAAGCAGAAGGAAGTTGGAATGTTCGGCATAGAGCTGTTGCATCCGGCTTTCCTCAGGGAGAGACTTCCACCCAAGCCCTCAGAGGCAATCTGGAAGACATACTGCCGTCAGATCTGCATCTCCATGTGACTTCTTATGCGGCTTGAACATGGCTCCACCTCCAGCCAGGTGACCATCCCCACCCATGGAATACCTAGGCCCAATCCCAATGTCCCCCTAAGGCCTTAAGCCCTGAACCCTCAGGGAATTGACTGACGCCACCCGGTAAATGGTTGAGTGTGAGAGGCTGCAAGGGCTTGAAATGGTATGAATATGAATGGGACGGCACTTTGTGGCAACATATCATGTTACCATTTTTATTTTACGTATTTTACTGCCTAATTGTACATCCGTCAAAAAATCAGTTTACATGTTTTTGTCAAACTTTATTAAGCTAAATTAACAGAAATGGTTGATGAATAAACCAGGTAGTAGTATAGTCTAATGCTTGCATTCCTCTGATTCCATGTGTTTTTATTGACCATCTTAAATCCTTAATGTTAAAGGGACTGTTTGTAAGATTCAGAAATGCTTGTTAACAGCGACACCTGTGGCCGTTAAGTCAACGAAAGTCAGCGTCCTGTTGCTCGCGCTTGCTCGCTCTACATAGACATGAAGGAGCATCACTCAAAACAGTGAGGTGACACACGTCAGCTAAAAGCACAATATCACTCTATATTTCAGCTGCTTGGCAGTAATGTTAGCTGACCAGACGAAGGTCTCTCCATGAATCAATGCTGATCCTAGTGTTGGCTTTTCCTGCTTCAGCCTCCCGACCGCGGCCGGAGGGAACAGGGGAGACACCGGCACTCGGTTGGAGACAATAACGTTTCTCTCTGAGGAGCCCCGTCACTTCACAAGACACGGGAAACCTCTGTTGGTCTGGAGGAGCTGCAGCAGTTATTTCTGCACAAACGTCCACAAACATTCACTAGATATTCTCAGAGCTAAACTAACTCTTCTGCAGTGTATAGTGTGCGCGCATGCACGTGAGAGTGGAGCAAGCTGAGTGAAGACAAGCAGGCAGAGGAGCAGAGTACCACAGAGACTCCAGCCCTGGAGACCAAAGCTACGGTCTCCCCCGCATACTCACACCGCAGCCAACACTGTTTTGCAAGACTGGCTTCACTAGATAGAACTTTGCGGTTTTGGTGCTTCCATGTAGTTTCTGCTGGAGTCTTGTCTGAACAGCGTAGCCACACGAGAGCGAGCATATGCGAGCGCCCATGGGACATCCACCCGGGTGATTTATACGTGGTCCCTTTAATGTTTCTGTGCAAATTAAAATATGCCTGGCTGAACACCCATGTGCCATCCTCTTTGTTTACCTCTTTTCACGCCTCAGAGTTTCCCCTGGTAACCGTGGTAATCCTGTGTTTAATGTCACAACGCAATGAATTGTGGGTTATTCCCTCAGGCAAAGCCTACAGTAATGCGGACTTACGGAAAGTGTTCATAAAGGGCTCAAATTGTTTGCGAGAGATTCTTCAAGGACTTGGCAATTCGACAGCGGGACAGCCCTAAACACTCAAGGACTCTGCGGGAACGAGCCTCAAAGTCTGTGAGTGTGGACATTGGGATTGGGCCCTAGTGTGTCTACCTCGCTACCTTCTGCTGTTGGCTGCAAGAACCAACAGACAAGTTTTCATATACTCACACCATCTGAGCATGTGTATGTGGATTAACTTTATTTTTGACTGAACTGTCCCCACAACAACTGGAAAACGCTACTCTTTCTACCCAAAACACTACTTTAGGTCACCACAGTACACTGCAGTATTTACTAATTTCTCAGAGTGCATTTCTTTTAGTTAGTGTAGCCAAGTTGTTTTTGTAAGTATATCAGACTTTTACAATGAATTAGTCCATAACTTCTTGTAAACTTTTCTTGATAGAGACAGTGGAATTGATGAGAAAATCTACCTGTCTCTATATGAAGTGAAGTGTCTTTGTAGCAATAAAGTCCTTTCTTCTTCTTCCTGTTTTCTTCTGTCTCTCAAGGGAGTTTCTTAAATTTGCTCAGCACCTTTGTTTGTATTCACCCTAAAGCTGTTGCCAACAGTGTGATTCAGAGATGGAAATCTGCCCCTCCCATCGCACCAAACATTATAGTGGCTAATTTGAATCATTTGACTTTGAAAATGCCCTTGAGGAGTTTGCAGCAGTATGTCTGTGCCTTACACACCATAAAAAACACTGGACACTGCTGGAGAAAAACACTTTAACGGTCTAACACCACAATTCAGTACGACATAGTTCACAGTCTGTTCACGTTTTCAGCAATTATTTCCTAACATGTATAATGAGTTTAGAAACAAATCTCAGATTTTACTTTAGCCGGACTTTTAATGATAAAAACAGCAGGAAGTGGAAATGCTGGTCAACTATCATCTATTGCGAAAGAAAAACATTCCCAATACCCATTAAGACTTTTTTTCGATGTCACTTTGAGCAGATTTCCTCTGGTTGACTCATGTGCCTTTGATTCTTAGGGTGTGTACGTTCATGGGCAAAGTTTAATCTAAGTGTTGCTGTCCTTCAGGCACGCATGCTTATCTCCTCATTCCACACCTTAAAAGCCAAACGATAGATCAATCAAACCTGGTCAAAGCTTTGGAATTACTTTCCACATGCTTTTGCCTTTCCTGTCATCCATCATTTTTCCTCGTGGCTACAGTCTTGTCACGACCTGCGGAGGGATACCGGCATGTGAAATATTAAAGGCAGGCATAAATTGCTCATTAAAGTTACTACAAGGAACTTTTAATTGGCAATGAAACAGTCTCAATGTAATACTGATGCCTCTATATGATTCGCATAAGCAAACGAGACCCTCAGTGAGAAGATTGGCTATTTCTATATAGTTATTGTTGCTTGTCATCGGTGCCACCGGTTCAGTTTCAGGTGCAGGTTCACCAGAAACTCCTTCAGCATCAATCAGGCCGCTGCGGACGGACCCAGATCCGGCTTCACTGCCGCCTTCCATCTGCAATCGGAGCCTGCTACAGTAAAATGAGAGGTTTTCTAAAGAGACTCTCTTTTGTCCACATGACCACCAAATCAACACAAAATGAAAGTTCCTCGTTGTCGCTTTAAGAATATTACAGTCTGAAAACACAAACAAAGACTGCATTTGCATAGATGCTGCTTTAGAGTAACTACTTCAAAATAAACATTGCTCCTTCCTGGGTCAGCTTAAATTGTTGGACCTGGATTTGTCTTTTTGCAGTTTGACTGAGTAGCTGTAACACAATACTGCCAACAGGCCTGTTATTGCGTAATAATACACTCATAATTCATTTTATTATTTAAAGCTTCAGAGGGTAGAAATGGAGCAAATATGATTAAAAAAAGTCATTTTTATAAAACAGTAGCTATATCCTGACAGTAGTGCATGAGACAGGTGATCTGAAAAAAAATCATGTTCCTCTGTGTCCTCCGGTGCTCCTAACGGCATCTGCAAGATTTCACAGACCGGAGGAAAACAAGCAATCAGAGCTGATCAGAGGTCTGGACTACGAAGCAGGATTTGGTTCACTCACATGAACGGAGGAAGGGAAATAACTCTGCATTCAGCTATTAGTGCGTTTTACAACTTTAAAAACTTAATTTTTTAAATAAGGACTATTAGAGTGTTCGTACTGGGAAGTTGATTCATCTCAAAAAAAAAATGTCTGCTGAGTTACCTACGTCTCTTTCCCAATGTAAGTCTATGAGAAAAAGTCCCAATACATCATGTGACGGACACGGAAGTTGCAGTACCGCCGTTTGGCCACTACGAAAGTTGGGATCAACGACAGGCGCTCTTCCTAAGGGCTTGGTGTGACCTGAGTCCTCCACAAGGCTAGGCTGTTAGCTGGACAGCTGTGAGTACTAACAATAGCCACGTTCGTTGTTTACGTTCATTATGATAGCTGTTTTCTTACATGTGAATGAGACATGAGGTAGTAGGATTTGGTTAGTGATGACAGCAATGCGCTGTGCTCCTCTCCTTGGAGCGAGGCCTGAAGGGAGGATCCGTTGGATACTTTCAAAATCTATCACACGCTGGCTCATAGACTGTATATAAAGATGGATGGGGCATCTCCACTTCTTCCCACTGTACAGTAGTGAAACCAAAATATCCTGGATACGGGAGCTGCCATCTTAAGTTTTGACATCATTTGGAGCCAGAGTCTGGAGTCTTGGATCACTCGTGATCACTCGTGAACTCCGACCAAACGGTAAAACTAGGCAACGCTGATCAAATATGAATCAATATTCTGTTACGTTAATGCCTATTTCTCTCCTCAGATGTTTCAGAATCATCTTGTAGTTTAGCTGTAAAGTGAGAAAGTTTGTGACGCCGCCGCCATTGTGAAATCTGGTGAAGGAACGCCAAGTTCCAGTCGCATGACTGAAGCACAGCCAATAGGAACGCTCTCTCAATGAAATGACCTGTGATTGGTCAAAGTCTCCCGTCACAGGCTAGATGTTTTAAAGTCTGAAAACAGAGCCATGAGGAGGAGCAGAAGTCTAGTTTTCTCTCAGAACACTTGAATTACAATATGCTGAAAGGTTATTATGGAATTTTTGCCCTATGATGCCAAAAATATACTGACTACTACCACTTTAACAAGAAGATAATTTTAAAATGGTGTAAAGTAATATGTATATGAAACAATTCCATTTGAAATAATGTCATATTTTAATTGAATTAACTAATTTTACATTTCTCAACATTGAGACCCGGGGCTGCACGGTGGTGCGAATCCGACTTGGGACCCTTCTATGTGGAGTTTGAAGAAAAGTGGTGTTCGGACCAATAAAATGCTTCATAAATTTTTTTAAATCACATTATTTAGTATTATTCTTTAGTATATATTTATCAAGCATTGCACTGCAAATTTTAACATCAATCCAAAAATTTCATTGCTGAGACTTTAAAATGCCCATAGTTGCAGAAACACCCGAATATGTTTCGCTGCAACGGTGGAAAACATCAACAAACTTCGAAGGAGTTTCCTTTGGTGACTGCGGCTGAGCCATCCTATAATGCACAGGGCGGAGGGAAATATGAAGGGCCGCCCTAAACACTTTGGACTGGTTCTGCTATGCGGGGGGGGGGGGGGGGTTGTCTCTATTTGAGCGGAGCAAACTGACTTGTGAGTCTAATAAAATAGTAATCCTCCATGTGGAAAAGTATGAATAAATGATTTCTTAATATTGATAAGGCTTGGATGTTATTGCTGCAGGAAAACAATTTGAAGACAGACTACAGTATTTCCACCAGATTTTACTGTCTGGGGATTGCTGTTCAACACACAGAAATAAGCTTTTGGTCTAACCAGTCCAGGTGTGACATGTATGAATATCCTATTACAGATCCGTCCCGTGTCCTGTGTAAACAAGGTGGTATTCACAATCACAGGAGTTAAGGGGCCTATGGTGAAGACAGGCCAACACCTTGCATAGGTCTGTCACAGAGGAGTCTGTTGTTGGTGTCAATTACAGCCCGTGGACACGAGAGGTGAGTGAGGGCTTGGAGTCAGTGGAGGATGAGTTGGTGGAGGGAGAAAACACAAATACAGAGAAGCAGTGAGAGCAGTGGTAGACTGCTCATGGGCACAAGGACAGTTGGTGGATGCTTTCATCCAGAGTGCTTTCTATTTTAAAAAATGCTGATCTAAACAGTACATGCACGGGATATACGGGAACTAAATCCCCAACCACTGAGCTAAACTGATTCACTAATTACAATAATAAATGATGAATTATTAATGAAACAGAGAATTGTTTCAGCAAGTCATTTCAGTAAGTAAAGTTGTGAGGAGAAAGTTGTGTGAGTCTCCTCTTGCAAACAGTGTAGACGGATGAGATGAGCCCAGGTGTGATGGTCTCCAGAGCGATTAAAGGAAGGAAATGGATGGCAAGAGGCCATTCCAAGCAATTCATTTACTGAACTTTTCCCAAGAAAGATCTTTACAAAGACGTCAGGTCAGATGGGGCAAGTACCACTAATTTTCATTTCCTCGATCCTCGCTTGAACCGCAAGTTGTTCTGGTGGGCCATCTTGAAGACCGTCCTAAAGCTCTTATTTCTGCACGGAGGAGCGAGGAGGGATCTCTGATGAGCGATGAGCGAGGATACACTAGAGCAGCCTTCACGGAAGTCTTTTTACCGACCAACACGCCCCCTTATTGGATATCAGTTACTGATTGTAAGCTGCTGCCCACCGGACTGATCTGATAACTTTACCTTTCAGCATCACTGGAGTTTAATACCAGAGTGAAGACAGATCACAGATTAAACGTTTTATATTTTAGTTGTCATCTGATTCACCATCTAGTTCAAATCTGTGTTAATTGTAGGTGTTCCAGCAGCAGAAGGACCTGCAGTATCTCTTAGTGATGGGAATTCCGGCTCTTTGTAGTGAGCCAGATCATTTGGCTCAGCTCACCAAGAAGAGCCGGCTCTTTCGGCTCCCAAACGACTCTTCGTTTTACCACTTCTGCCTTTTATAATCCGGGGTGAAGATGCCTACAGCGATACTGCAGGTCATCTGATTCACCATCTAGTTCAAATCTAGTTCAAATCTGTGTTAATTGTAGGTGTTCCAGCAGCAGAAGGACCTGCAGTATCTCTTAGTGATGGGAATTCCGGCTCTTTGTAGTGAGCCAGATCATTTGGCTCAGCTCACCAAGAAGAGCCGGCTCTTTCGGCTCCCAAACGACTCTTCGTTTTACCACTTCTGCCTTTTATAATCCGGGGTGCAGATGCCTACAGCGACCACTACCTTATCGCTGCCACCATCAAGCTGAAATTGAAAAAGTCGGTCCTAAAAAGCCAGCGAGGGAAGAAAGTGGACATTGCAAAACTCCAGTATCCTAAGAAAAACAAGGAGTTTGTGTTGGAACTCAGAAACCGCTTCAGCACACTAGATGCTGCCTCTGATATGGAAGAAGAATCCACCATAAACAGTAAATAGCATGCCATTAAGACCATATATTCAGAAACAGCACAAAAAGTACTGGGCTTCAAGCAG
This sequence comes from Sebastes fasciatus, assembly GCF_043250625.1. Lineage (NCBI taxonomy): Eukaryota > Metazoa > Chordata > Actinopteri > Perciformes > Sebastidae > Sebastes > Sebastes fasciatus. The sequence continues at coordinate 37,252,898 of NC_133799.1, forward strand.
AAAGGGGCCAAAGAATGGATATCAGCTAACACCTGGCAAAAAATTTAAGAGAGGAAACAGCTGAAGGCAAAGATACTGAACACCAAGTCCCAAAGACTCCTTGAAAAAGCCAAGTCGTCCTATAAAATAAGGACAGAGAGGTAAAGAGGAGTGCCAGGAGAGACAAGAGAGTTTTTGTTGAAAACCTGGCTAATGAAGCCGAGAAGGCAGCAGCCTATGGAAATCTGGGCAGTGTACAAGATCACAAAGAGACTCTGTGGAAATTTTACAAGCCAAACTACCCATGTTAGGGACAAGAATGGCAACAGCTGTACATCAGAGCACGAGCAAGCAGCCAGATGGGTTCAACACTTCCAGGAAGTGCTCAACCTCCCTGAGCCAGAACAATTAGCTAACATCACAACAACAGACAATATCCTGGATATTAACATCAGCCTCCCTGACTTTGCAGAGGTTAAAACTCCCATCCTAAACCTGAAGGGTGGCAAGGCATGTGGCATAGACGCTATCCATGCTGAGATGCTGAAGGCAGACATTCTCACATCAACACCAGTTCTGACGGACCTCTTCCAAGACATATAGAATAGTGACACCATCCCTGAAGACTGGTCCAAAGGTCTCATTGTCAAAATCCCCAAGAAAGGCGATACCAAAAACTGCGACAACTGGCGAGGAATCATCCTTCTATCAATTCCAAGCAAGGTGTTCTGCAGAATCCTTCTTAACAGCATGGAGACAACCATTGACACCAGGCTTAGACAGGAGCAAGCAGGTTTCAGGAAGGGAAGAGGACGTACGGACCAGATCTTTGCTCTGCGAAACATTCTTGAGCAGTGCTTGGAATGGAACACACCCCTTTATATCAACTTTGTAGACTTCAGGAAGGCCTTCGACAGTGTTCACCGAAACACTCTCTGGAAGATACTACACTCCTATGGAATTCCACCAAAGATAGAAAGCAGCACCCTGTGAGAGAATAACCCTAAACAAGACAGAGATGAAAGAGGGCAGCAATCACACAAGCACACTTGAATTTAAGTAATGGGAGACAAGATGGAATTTAGATTAAGATTTAACAAACATTTATTTCTTTAACCTGAACGCCTTTTTGTGTTTGTCTGCAGTTAAGAACATCAGTGTGTGGTGGTGTAGTCTCTACACAACGATACACCTGTCTATAATTTACTCTCAGTATTTACACAAAAAATCAGAGAGAATTCCTTAATTTAGGATTGTTTTTTGTTCATGCTGCAACATCAGAATCCTTCGGAGATTTGGTTAAAAAAATGTTTAGTCACATTGGAAAATACTTTCTTGTGAAACACTCTTACGTAATGCAGTCGTTCTGTCACTATGGAAGGCCACAAAAAGCCAGTTTGGGGAGTTTTTTGAGAATGTAAGGGGCGTGACGAAAAGGACCTGCATAAAAAGAGACAGAGAGAGACACACAGCAGACACATCTGCCCGAGAGCAGCAACACCCAGAGTGGTTCATCACCGACCTCCATCTACAGAGCTTCATCTCCCTGTTGCTCCACCCGACCTCCAGACGGTAAGACAGGCTGCACACTCTTCCTCTCTCTGACTGGCTTCAGGTAGACCATGCTTATGCACCAACGGGATGACCGCTGGTCTTTAAAATCATTCTGCTTCTATCAAGATGCATCATGGTATATCAGTGTATCAACAAGAAAATTAATTTTGAGTCTGCAGTGACTTCAGGAAAACAAAGAAAAATACTGCACTGCTTATTAACATGATTTGGAAATATTCATTTTATCATTTGAAGAATCTTTTGGTTACTTTCAAAGCCCTCCACAGCTCATTTATGATCTTTTCATTTCTTTTAGCTCAAACACTGTGGAATAGAATGCCCCCCTCAGTATCAGATCAGCTGAGTCTTTGCCACATTTAAAAACCTTTTAATAACCCCATGCAGCATGCGAGAAAGGTTTGATGAGCACTATCCCTTATACTGTATGAATGGGGTTTAGTGTTGTTGAAGGGATTAAATGAGGTGTGTTGCAGTCTCTAACTATGTGAACTGTATCTCTCCCAGCTTGGGGCTCCATCATGAAGCCGGTTGCACTGCTCCTCCTGCTGGCAGGTAAGCAGCCATTGAAACGTTTTCAGTGCTTTAGTATATAACCTTGATTTTAAAGGCATTTGATGAAATCAGTTTCAAAGTAAAATCCTCTTTGCATACATTCCAACAGAAACATTTCATGAATGATACACTTTTAAAACATGTGCTCGTCCATGAAATCAATACAAATGAATGAGGGTACCTTTAAATCAACATAAGTAAGTCAAGTTGAGACAATTTAGTGTCATAGATTCAGTTCATTCCTCCACTTGTTCATGAGGGGCTTAACCTTTAACTACTGCCATTTATGAATAAGAAAACAGTGTTAGACTGAAGGCAGCTCTGATAGGAATTCACACTGAAGGAAAATATTTGGTAACGCTCCATGTTACAGGTCTGCAAATTTCATGGTAACCTATTTGAAGTTTCTTTGGAATTACTATCAAATTACCACAATATTTACCTCAAAATTGATTGAAAAATTATTTTTCTATGAATATTAATCAATCATTTTATGCTAACATAGCATCTAATGGTTAAAATAGGTCCCTGAGGCTTGAGAAGCGGCTGTACGCTGCTCTTCATCGGAGATGGAAAACCAAACCTAATAGAAGACACTTCTGATCAGGAACAAATTTCACCATTGTGGGACACAAATGTAACCTGAAAGCTAATGTCATGATTCAGGGAGCTTTTTCAAAGAAGTTATTTGCTAATTATTATCTATTTATCAGCAGACATGAAAATAAAGCATATCAATTACCTTTTTATTCTTTTCCTGGATATGTATTAAATAAGCTATTGGGAAATAGCGGAATGTAGTTATTAAATAATGTTTATAATAATGTCATTTTTGATAAATTGAGGTAAATATTAGGATAATTTGGCTGTAATTCCAAATAAATTTCAAATTGGTTACTTGTTAATTATCACCTAATTACCCTGAAATTTGCGGACCTTTAAAATGAAGTGTTACCAAATATTTATTTTATTCAGAATTCAGAATTCATTCCGATGATCAATGTTATTTTAAGCCAGAGGTGTGAATTGGGAATGAACAGTGTAAAGTTCATCATGATGGATTGATGTATGATGTTTGTTTTGCTTCACATTCACGCTGTAGTTGCTGCCAGGCAGGTCGACCTCAATCTGTCTGAGGTGTTGGACGTCGGATCGTGTCCCATCAACTTTTATGGACGCAAGTATGTGAGTAAAATGAAACCATGTTTGCGTTTTTATCTAACAGACCGGCTGTTTGACTGTCTGGGAAAAAATGGATACAAAATGTAAAATGGAGCCGTTCCTCTGTTATTAAACTCTACACAACTAACTGAGCGAACTAAAACAACAGTCTGTTTTCCCTGAGATCAATATCAAAGTTCATAGTTCTTTCCAGAAAAAACTTCTAAGAGATGATTATGAAATTATAAAGAAATAACAGAGCCATAAAATAGAGCATTACCAAATTATTATAAGCCTCAAAGAGTAAAACTATACAATAATTATAGAAAATAAAATAGAAAACAATAAGTGTTGCAGAGTATATTTCCCATTGTATCCTAAATCATCTCCTGACCTTTCAGATTTGTTACATCACCAAATAATGCCCACAAATCTCCACATTTCCCCCAGTTCACTGTGGACTTTAATTTCTTTTCTGAAATGTAAAACTGCTCGTACGGGTAAAAAAAAAAAAAAAAAACTACAAAAACGTTTTCGTATCGTTATTGACATGAACTCATTTTATTTAGAGTAATTAAAAAAACACGTAGAGTTAGACATGGAGCAACAAATGTAACTAACAGTTTAATGAGATGGAACTATGCTGCTTTTGAGTCAAAGTCTTGAAAAGATTAATATTGCTACTTCATCAATGGTGTCTCTCTGGTTTCACAGGTGACCTTCAATGCAGATTCACCTGATTCAATTTGTTTCAAAAAATTACTCAGCTGAAACCGCACTAGACTGTCTGAAGTTGGAATATGGAAATGGTTCAGACGTTGTGTTTGTGTCGGTATACAGTATCTCAGCAATCATCACAGTACCCCCAAACATCGATTCCACTGCAACCTACGTTAATTATTTGAAATTCCAGACACACTTCCTTTATGGTGAGTCATCATCAGTTCCATGTTTTTACACTGATCGACTGTTCAGCCTTTTGTACCACATGAACATTTGAAAGACATTGTGTGGCAAAGGGAACTTTGTTAACTAAGTTCATTTCTAAAATATGTTGGAAACCATTCCCTAATGTTTTCTGTCTCTCTTCAGTTTATGCTTTCAGATTTACTTTTGGTTCTACAGTCTTGGGGCACAAGAAGCCGTGGCTATACAGACGTTTTCTAGTTATACATCTGATGTTGTAAGTATAGATATATCTTTGGTCCCAAAGATGATCCTGGGTCTCTTACTATGGCTACGTATGTTCTCAAACCAATCTGCTTTATGACAAGTGAACTTGATCCTGACCTCAGGCTGTGATTTCAGAAGTTAACCACTGAAAAGTTCATAGCATCTGGTCCCTGAGAGTAGAGCCAGTTGTTCCTCAGTGTTTGACCTTTACAGTTGAATCTGTGAGCCAGAAGGTCGTTTAACAGGAAGCCTCAAAGACTCAACAACCATCTTGATTTAAAGAATTCTGTCTGCAGTGGAACAAAGACACAATTTGGTTCGGATGTCACAATTCACACATCTCTGTGCTCTATTTGTACAAACCTAAACATGTTATGATCCGTTTTATTGAAATATATTGATGCTTCTGTGTAAATGTGTTAATATTTTGAAAGCGACGTGTCACTTCTGGTTACTTGGCAACCTGTGAAATGGGTTTAAAAGTCTTTTCTGTTGTGCAGTGGATTCTGGAAACATTTTTCATTTGACCTTCTGGGTTTTTCAAACGTTGCTGGGTAATATTGAATCTAATTGTAATATATGAGATCTACTAACTTGGAAATCATCAGAGATGATTAGCTCATTGAAACAGTCACTCATTGATAATATACAATGCAATGATATACCAATAATGCAGTGACACATGTCTGTAGTATTTGCTCTGTACTTCCACACACTGATTTAAATGAACAGTGACTACGACATCAAAGTGCTTCACCTTTTATTTTTAGGGTATTTACATCCACATTAGAAGAACAGTGTAGGAATTATGCTTCTTTTTATACACAGTCCCACAATTTCAGGGAACCGACACGTATTTTGAATAAAAACAGCACTAATGTGTATATTTTGCTGTGATAAACTCCCTGTCTACGACCTGCCCAGCACCAAACCGCATGAAGAAAGTTTAACATTTAGCAGCTAACACGGAGCTGGTGGAGACCAAACAGAGCTAAAGGGAGAGTGAATATTGGGCTCACATGACAAGGGGGGCTGTTTGTTTGTGGGCTCTTTTTGCCCTCAAGTGGCCAAAGACGTTGATTAGAAATAATTATCTTTAATAATTCTGGAGGGGCAACTGCTGCTCTTCGACTTTGCCTCCCCACTCAGATTCATCCTGCCAGTCTGGTCATCTGAAGCTTAGGTCACCACTGCTCTCACCGTCCCACTGAATCGTCCTAAAACTGGAGGAAAATAAACTGGAAAAACAAAGTTCGGAAACTTGTGTTTGGTGGATTATTTCTCTGTTGTTCCAATGCTAATGGTCATTGTATTTTACATCGTTGGAAAGCCTGTTTATTTACCTTCGCAATGATGTCCAACTTGTAAGGATCATGCATTTGTGGGATGAGCAGCACAGCTGATTGTGTGGGGAGCGCCCAAGAATAATTTGCGGAGGTAGTCTGTGATAACCCTGGCTCTGTGGGGGCGAGCGTTGTTTCTTGGAGGATGAAGTTAGGTCCCAGATTGTGGAGATATGGGATCGCCACTGGCTGCAGAATCTCATCCCGATATCTCACTGCATTGAGATGGCCTTCAATGATGACAAGCCTTGTTTTTCCAGTGAGGGAGATGCCGCCCCACACCATGACACAGCCCCCACCAAAAGCTCTTACTCCATCGGTGCAACAATCAGCATAGCGTTCTCCGCGTCGTCTCCATACTTTGACCCTGCCATCCAACTTTGGCAGACAGAACCTGGACTCATCACTGAACATGACATTCCCCCACATGTTCAGGTTCCATTGTCTGTGTTGTCGACACCAGCGCAAATGGGCCTGGCGGTGAAGGGCAGTCATTGTAGGCTTCCTGGTAGCCTTATGAGAATACACTGTTTACCATTGGCAGAGCATTTTGGCAAATTTTTCTTGGGCGCTACCCACATAATCAGCTGTGCTGCTCATCCCACAAATGCATGATCCTTACAAGTTTGACATCATTGTGAAGGTAAAGAAACAGGCTTTCCAACGATGTAAAATACAATGCTAATTAGCATTGTAACAACAGAGAAATAATCCACCAAACACAAGTTTCCAAACTTTGTTTTTCCAGTATATATAAAAAGGGGATTCAAATCTTAAACTGTTCACTCAGTATTACAGTATTAATCTTGATTTTTGTCTAATCCTTTTATAGAACCTGACTGCAACGGTCAGTAACTCATCTATGGGTTCATGGTCTTTCACTAATGTTGAGGTGTCCAACAAAGTTTACATTGATGTAAGCAGATGCAGAGTCTCAGAGTCTCAGGTAGGCAAATCTGGTGGTTCCCAAAGAAGGGACTGGAATTCTTCAGGGATCCTCTGAACAAAAATGTGATATTTTGTATTTGCTGTTACTTCCTTCTCTTAAATTAGGGGCGGCTGTCGGTGGTTCGATCCCCGGCTGCTCTGGGTCACATGACGATGTGCATAGCCATCGGTGTGTGAATGAGTATTTAGATTAGATCCTGATGGGCAAAGTTGGCACCTTAGCAGCCTCTGCCATCAGTACTTTACGGTAAATCACGGCAACTACCGAGAGGAAGACCGAGAAAAGGAGTTTTTCTGACACAGAGATCAAGGGTGCTTGTAGTTGAGGAGGTCTCTGAACACTCGTTCCCTCTTAATTCTGTTATACACGTCATTTAGTCCTCAGTGCCGGTATATCCACTAGCACCATGCAGCATGTTACCAGTGTCACTGCAGTGTTTATATCTTTACAGCAATCGATTTCATCGATTCACAACTTGCCAAAATGATCAAGACAATCAGTAAAATCCACCACGCTGGATATCATTAGAAAAAAGAAGTTTAACAGGTGAACACAATTTATTTATTATTTAAGTTTTTATAGTGAACTTGTCCTGTATTATGATTAGGACTGATAATGATAATGAGGATATGGAGAGTAACGATTGTGTGAGAGCTGTCACTGGCTTTATTTCCACACAATTTACACAATCCATACTGGTGAAGATGTGCTGGGTGGAGGTGACTGGAGGAGGCAGAGTGGCGCACCGCGGTGGCGCACTGGAGACAGTCTGATAGTTGCATCGGATAGCCGTTTTCATTTTGTCTATATGTATACTGTATCTGTCCCTATCTAATAAAACATAAATAAATTAATAAGTCACGTCATCACTGCAGCGATTTTACACAACAACTTTATGAAAACGAATATGGTACTTGGTGATATCTGCACACTATTAGAAGATATTATTAAAACTATTGGCGCTCTGCTCTGCCATTCTTTAATGCTATTTGATATAATCTTGGATTTCTACAACCGATGATGAGGATTTCAACAGCTGCTCCACAGCTGACTGCGAGTGTCGGTAGTCTGACCCTCTCCTCTGAGCTCCGGAGGTGGAGGGACTGTGATGGTGAGACAGCGCTGATGAGATATTGAGCAGAATTTGATTTGAGTTGGCTGATATATTTTACATTTGTAAGGTGCTTGTAGAATAGTTATGGCTCAATAGCACAAATAACACTGCTTTTAAATGTTTATGATAAAGTGGATATAAGTATGAAGAGAAGTTAAATGTGTGAGAGGCATCATTATACGTATAATGACATTTAATGTCTACAGTCTGGCTTCAATTCACCACCTCACCATCTGCGTCTCCAGTTTCCCCTGCCTCGGTGCCTCCATAATGTGCGTACGCACGGGTCAAAGTTTCCGTACCGGTGCGCACATTCTCCCGTCAAGTTTGTTTTTATAGATCACAACTATTGCGTGGGAAGTGGCGTACGCACATTTCAGGCCCCGTTTTGTGCGTACGCAACGGTTATAAATGAGACCCCAGATCTTTTACACCGTTAATAATAATAATAATAATAATAATTAAATAATAATAATGATAATAACTGCAAGCAGTAAACCCTTGGACTGAGGTTGCAGTACAGCCTTTTCTATCCAATAAGTGTCTCAAAATGTGTGTGAAGTTGTAGTTTTTCTTTAATCTGAGGTCACTGAGTGATTGTTCAGATTATTTGTATGGATATGTATGTATGGTTAGGTTTGTTATAGTCACAACATTTGCCTTTATGACAATAGCACAGCCTACATGTGGTTTGCATTTATTATGACATATTTCTTTAAAGTTAAGAGATACAGATACAGATAGTCTTTCACTTATCTTCATTTTCCTCAAGTGTGTATTAACTGGAAACGACATCTTCAACATCTTTCTGTCTTTGTGGTCTTTGGATTGTGCTTTCAGAAATAAAAAGACTAAATATCTGTCCCTTTCCATCTCCATCAGGTGCATTACACCCCCCACACTTGTGTGCACTGTGACTGGCTCCACTGTCATTGATTTCTACGGCAGAGTCCACTCTGTCCAGGATCAGGGTCAATACAGTCTGATGAGGCCTCAAGGAAGGTCGGATTTCGACCTCTTGGCGGGTTTCCGGGTGCGACGCCGTAAAGATGTGTCATTTTTGGACCACTTGATAATCTCGCTGCCAGGTGTAGAGATGCATCTGGAACAAGGTGGAAGAGTTCGGGTAAACTGCCACAATCCATCTAAGAGCAAGTAACAGTGTATTTATGGGCTTGTTTGATCAGTCACTGATGACCATTACTTTGTGTGGATGTATTTAAAGTTAAGACACTCTCTGAGATGTAGTGGGGTAGAAGAATAAAGCAGCATCAAATAGAAATACTCTACTAGATTTGTAGAGTTAATTCAGTATTTGTGTACAATTGTTACTTTCCTCCAATGAAATGTTGAGATGACTGGAGGTCAACGGCCGGCTGCCGTAAGATCCTCATTCCCTTTCACTTATGTTTCATACGATGAGATCTATAGAGAGCTGTTATATAAATATATTCAACACAAGCTTGTTTACATGAACAATAACTCTTTTCAACATGTCTGTAGCTGCTGACCCTCAGGCCTTCTGTCAGGACCAGTACTGCAGCGATCATGAGTTCTGCGGAGAGAAGCTCGGTGGAACTCGCTGCTTCTGTCGGGCCACGTTTGCCTCCAAGTACAAACCAACAAACACTTTAGGTACAGTGCAACAAGTGTGGCATTAAAAAACCTCCTGAAAGGTTGTAATGTTTCATTAGATGGAGAGTTGGTTCTGTTGGGGACTCAGGTATGAGCAGTTCTGGTCATTAGCAAATATAAAAAATGATTATTGATATCAATCAAATTAATACATTATAAATATATATTAATAATAATTGGGGCCACCAATTATGTTGCATGATCTAAGCTTTAAAATGTTTTCTTTGTGTGAACAAAGATCCAACTCTGCTGAATGCAGGTCTTCTAAGTAACGCATAGGGCTGCTCTGCTCTGAATAACGAGTGGTTTGCCTGTGGAAGATCAGAAGCAAGCTTAACAATGGGTCTTTGAATGTGGTCTGCGCATTACACCTGTCATTGAGTAGTGATTCTATCTCTTTCCTGCACTCACTGAAACTCAACCTGCTGATGAGTTCAGGGTGGCCAGTGTTTAAGCTCTGTGCTGGGGAAGAAATAAAAAAGTCCTACACAGCAGTTTTTCATTGTTGTGTCTGGAATGGAGGGTGAGACTAAACAGAATGTCTCGTATAAAAAAAAAAAAGCCAATGTGGTTGGCTATGGTGTTGCGTTGGCAGACACCTTGTAGTGTAGCTGGGGCAGTACACTAGCCTAACAAAACAATGTGCTGGCCTTAGCTATGGGGACTAGCTTCAGCAGCATCCAGTGGCTCTAGTGGGCATAAAGGATTGGGGCCAGTGCTTATCAAACTTTCAGCTTGTACTAACTGAGATGCAGGGCAGTAACAGTCAGAGGATTGTCTCTTAAAGTTGGCTCAGACTGGAACATATAGCAGTAACAGCTAGGTACATAACTTATATCACAGGGCTGGTAGCATGCTGTGGCTCTACCTCATGCTCTATATTACTCAGGCTGGAATGCAAGGCAGTAACAACCAGGTACAACCTCACAGGGCTGGTGGCACGCAAATGGTCACAGCTTGTCTAGATTGCATTGGATACATGGTATTTGAGTTCTGAACTGAAAAGTCCTACAGAGTAGGTCCAACTTGAATGGCTACCAGCAAGCTCTTAAAGTAACACTATTTGAGCTCAAAACAATAGTTATCAATTGATTGATCAAATTGATTTAGCTGAATTTGATATAAATAGATAAATAAATCAATTCTCAAGTTCAAGTACAGTATGGTGGTGCAGTGGTTAGCACTGGCGCCTCACAGCTAGAGGGTCGCAGGTTCCAATCTGGCGTGGGGCCCTTCTGTGTGGAGTTAGCATGTTCTCCCCGTGTTAGCGTAGATTTTCTCCGGGTACTCCGGTTTCCTCCCACAGTCCAAAGACATGCAGGTTAGGTTCATTGTTGACTGTAAATGTCCCGTAGGTGTGAATGGTTGTCTGTCTCTATGTGTTAGCCCTGTTGTCTGTCTCACCCAATGTCAGCTGGGATCGGCTCCAGCCCCCCCGCGACCCCTAACGGGATAAGCGGTTGCAGATGGATGGATGGATAGTATTGCACAATAATGAACCTCACATGGGGCACCACTTTGTTAGGCGCGCAAGTATGGTTATTAGCAAATATTAAACATAATTATTAATAAATAAATTCATATCAATAAATGATCAATATATATATATTAATAATAACAGAGCACCACATTATGCAGTAGCTCAAAAAGGCATTTAAATGGCTATCAAAAGATGGTAATTATCAAAATAATTACTAATTATTATGAATAATATGACTTAATTTATATTAAATCAACTCGTGGGGCACCATCATTCTTAATAAAGGGATAATGAGAGCCAATTAATGTAGTCTCACAGAAATTGTGTCATAAAAGATACTAAACTATCAATTTGTAACTCTGACTAGTAATTCAATTAATAACTTCAACCAAAAGTTACTATATCAATAGCTAGTTAAGGTTGAAGGATTTGGGAGTTCTTGTCATAACAGAGGTTGGCAGTATTCACTCTTATGCAACGTTAAACAACTTAATCTAACTGAACAAACCAAAAACAGTTTGTGTTCGAGGTTCAAAATGGTGACTTAGTCTGCATGGACTATAAACAATATGGCTGAAAATGAAATTAAAACTGGACATGTTTCTGCCTCCATAAAAGCTCAGAATAAAATACATTTTATTAAAAAGATAACATCAAGCTAGCTGTTATTTATTGAATACCTCAACTGCAGATGAATCCATATTGAAGTGATGATATTTTTGGGTGTTCAGGTGAGCCGACAGTCTGCATGCAGAACTCTGCCATTGTCACTCTGGCTGGATGTCTGCTGGAGGAAAAAGGCATCGACTACTCCACCCTACACCTCAATGACCTGAACTGCAAAGGTCACATGGACGACCAGACCAACATGGTGACTTTCAGCTACAACAGCAGCGACATCTGTGGGACGGAGGTTATGGTGGGTACAAGCACAAAACAACATGCTGTCTTTGCATATCACTTCCCTGTAGACTCAAAGTAATGACAAGTCTCAGCCAGGCATGCCATATATTGTTATTTTCAGGACATGTTAGGCTTAATCTTTTAACAATGAGAGTGACTCCACAGACGAGGACCATTTTAAAGCTGCATTAACTGATTTGTTTGCCACTTGGAGGCAGCAGACGGTTGCCTATTTACACTACGGTTGCCTATTTTACATTGGCAGAGCATTTTGGCAAATTTTTCTTGGGTGCTACCCACATAATCAGCTGTGCTGCTCATCCCACAAATGCATGATCCTTACAAGTTGGACATCATTGTAAAGGTAAATAAACAGGCTTTCTAACCATGTAAAATACAATGCCAATTAGCATTGTAACAACAAAGAAATAATCCACCAAACACAAGTTTCCAAACTTTTTTTCCCCAGTTTATATGTATATGTACATATGTTCATGTATAATGAAAATAATATTAAAACTACAATGCTGATTTCCTCACTGTTACCAATATACTGCAGTGATGTTGAAGCTTGGACATATTGCATGTGGCCTCGGGGTTGATGAAACAACAGAACAGCAGATGCTGCCTGCAGCCAACTCGTGGTCTGGAGAGGTTACAGTTTTCAACATGGAAGTCAGCACAGCAGCAGACTGTGGGTCCCAGGAGAGGGCATCAAATTAACCAAATGCTTCTCTGGGTTCACACAATTAGACTAAGCTCAGTGCTCTGAGGCAGACAGGGTTAACAAGTCCATATAGTAACCCTTGAAAAGTTACCCTTTTGTCTTCAATCATAACAAAGCAAAAGTGAGAATGGCTCATATATCCCCGCTCACTGCTTGACCCCTACTAAAGTAGGGCCCAAGGCTTTGCCCTTTTTGAAAAATGTTTAAAATTTTGGCACCCTGGACTTTTAGCCCTCCAAAAGGCACAACTAGACCACACTGTCAACCACCATACCAAATTTGAAGTTGCTAAGTTAAATAGTTTTCTAGTTCTACTCCGGAAATGAAATGGAAGTCGACAAAGTCATAGTTTTTGGCCAACATTTCAAAAATGTTGGCACCCTGGACTTTTAACCCCCAAAAGGCACAACTAGACCACACTGTCAACCATCAAACAAAATTTGAAGTTCCTAAGTTAAATAGTTTCTGAGTTCTGCTCCAGAGAAGAAAGTGTGACACGCGAACGGAGACGCAGAGCACTATATAACCCCGACTACGTTGTCGCGAGGGGAATAATTAGTTTTAATAACTATACAGTCAGGTACTAATGATCTGGCATTGTCTTTGAACAAGTGGATTGAGTGTAAGCCAACTACAAAGACACATTCATTTCTCCCTCTTTTTAAAGAGAGATGTCAGTGCGACCAGTAAGTTATAGTAAATAGTTAAATGTCTCATCTTGAAAACTGTCCCTCCATTTTTTATCATCTTGTCACTTTGCACATGGCATCAAAGATGTACTGCCGTCTTCTAGGTTGGTAAAATTGGGCATCTACTGAGATGTTTGCATCTTTCTTTTTCTCCTTTAGATGTAAGTCTCAAGCCCCAGTAGGAGCCCCTTCCCATTTATCGTATGAATGTCTTGAATGGAGCAAAGAACATACTGATAACTTCGCTACAGCCTCGGTGCCAGTACACATGACCAGCGTCAGAATCGTATTGTTTTGGCATGAGCCATTGTTTCCTGTTCTGAAGATGCTGAAGACCTCCCGGCAGCACTACCCCGGGAGCTGCTCTGACTTTACACCTCACTGCTGCTCCTTACAAACAAGAAGTATACTTCAAGTTTATTTTGCAAAGTAAACGTAAGTATAGTTCAAGTATATTCCCAAGTATACTTTATGTAACAAGTGAACTAATATCAATGTACTAGTAGAATACTTGTAAGTGTATTACTTCTTGGGACTAAATTGGCCTACTTTTTAATTTATAAAAGTATACTTTAAATGTAAGAGTAGTAAATGTTGAGTACACAACTAGTGTACATCCAAGTTGTATTTTGTACTGCAACTATAATATGAAGTGTACTACAAGTGAACTTATAGGTTTACTATTTTACTAGTTATATACTTGTAGCCCACTTTTTAGTTTATGAAAGTACACTTTAAAGTATACTCTCAGTAAACTACTAGTTTAATAGTTTTTACTGCAAGTATACTAGTAAGTTTTCTTTAATTGAACTTATAGTACAATTAGCCAAATGTACCTTTTCTGTATACTTTTCAGTATATGACAAGTATACATAGACTTTTCTTTATACTTGCCAAGTACACTTAGACTTTTCTGTATACTTGTTGATATAAACTAAGGATGCTTAAGGATAATTTTGTTAAGTATATCTCTAATAAGTACATATAAGTAAACTGAAAGCATACTCTCTTATTTCAAGGGGCACTCAGTTTCAACTTTGAGCTTGTGTGATGGTTTCTTTTAAATGCTCAATCAACGAGATGGCAGCTATCCTCGATGGAAACAAACAATGAGTAATGGGCAAAAAAGGTTTCATTCATCCAAATCTTTTTCCGGTACTTACATGTTTGTTTACTTTGAAAGAAAACAGTGACTTTGTTTGTGTTTAACTGGAATAAATTTACAAATGGTGGCAACCTCTAGCTCACCTGGTAGACCGTGCACCCCATGTAGGCCGAGTCCTTAGCAACGGCCTGGGTTTGATTGCAACCCGTGGTGCTTTGCTACATGTCATCCCCTCTCCCTCCCCCCTTTCCTCAAGTCACTCTGCAGCTGCTCTAATAAAGGCATAAAAAGTAAAAATAATCATCTAACTGTCTTTGTGTTGCAAGGTAAGGTGCAGGAGAGCAAGGTGAAAAGTCATGAAGAGAAACCATCACACTGGCAGGTAAGTATGCTTGAAAAATAAAGCAGACTTTTATTTTCAGTCTGTAAAAAAATCCATCAAACAAATGAAAAAACACATGGAGGGAAAAATCCTCCGCATTCAGTTACACTGCTCACCACATGCCTGGTGCTGCTCTTTTGACCACTCTTCTCTCAACTCTCAACAGCCCGCCCTTCCAGTTCAAACTGGCCTATCAGGCGAGTACTGCTATTAGCTCAGACTGGAGACACCTGCAGTGAGAACCTGGGCAATCATAGCACACCTGATTACACTTGGAGCCACTCAGTCCCTGTCAGTCAATTAACCCCTTAATCACAGTTAACCCCTTAATCACATTAACCCCTTAATCACAGTTTTCTTTGTTTTTCTTATGTGTATAGACACATAAGAAAAACAAAGAAAACTGTGATCAACCCCACTTGGCTTAACCAAACAGTTAGTGAGGGAGTTGGTGCTTCCTCACACTTTGCAAAGCTTCTTTTTTTTTTTTCTTCTCTAGTTAGCGGGTCATGTCAGTGACATAAACCTACACTAGACTTTGCCTCTGTACTGTGCTGTACACCACCTTGCAGCAAGCACAGTTCATACCGCTGATTATGTGTAATAAGGTCAGCCAGCAAACCTGCCCTTTCGGCAAACTTGCCAACCTTGAGACCATAAAAATAAGGAGGATTTCGAAACCAAAGCGGGGTGTCAGGTTGTCCTCCCATAGAAAGATTTGAGTTTCAGAGACTTTGTTTCCTGCATTCTGGTGACTTTAAAACAATGAAAATATCAAAATAAGAAGTACACTGCAACAGCATTTTGATTTTAAACTTTTTTACCTTTAATTCTCAGGAAAGAAAATTTAATAATTTGCTCCTCTGCCGTAAATTTGCCGTGTGAATCTCTAGCATAAACTAATGTTTATCAGTTTTTATTCATTTTTCGTCCCTGCTTGAGTAATCTTTCAGTTAGCTCTTTTCATTTCTCTCTCCTTCTCTCTCACTCACTGAAGGCCCATTCAGACTCAACGCGACAACGGCACCACTGCGCTCTGAACCCCATTATTTCCAATGGTTTGCGCGACACCACGACTTTTTCTCTAAGTCGAGCAAAGCCCGACTTTGGGCGCTGCACGCAATGATGTGCTGAACCCAGCGGCGAGCGCAGCCGAGCACAGCTCAAACTGAGCTGTGTCGCAAGCATAGACTGCTCTTTTACTCTTGGAAACAGCTTTTAGTGTAGCTCTATTGTCGTCCAGATGGAAACAGTAAGGATTCTACATCCTATACGATGCCAGAAATGGGTTAAGTGTTAAACTTTGCCATAAATCGGGAGAAATATGGGAGAATTGTGACCCCGGGAGGAAACCAGTAGAGGGCAATGAAAAACAGGAGTCTCCCGGTAAAATCGTGAGGGTTGGCAAGTATGCCTTTTGGGGCCTGTGTGGAGCCATTGCAGGCAGAAAATTGGCCCTGTGTGGGCATCCCACTTTGGGCACTGTTACCATCATGAAATGTGGGGGTCAACACATAAATGATCTGGGTATATGGCTATCTGGCTTCAGGCCAATCACATTCCCAAACTAGCAGAGAGGGAAGGGGAATGTCCAACGTTGGCCATGGGTGACACTACATTTGGTCCATGAATAGGAGAAGTGCGTTATACCCAAGCTTATATTGAGGAGGTCTTTTTTATTCAAAATGTGCCCGTTTAGTGTGGCATACTTTAAAATCACTTTGCAAAGCCCTAAATATATTCAATGCACATGGGTTACAATCGTAAAAGCAAAGATAAAATGCAATAAAAAATAGGAACAGCAATGACATACATCATAAAAACACATGAATAAGGGATTTTGAAATATTTAAAACTCATAAAACACCACTATAAAAACTCATTAACTGATAAGTCCTCAGTCATGCCCCTGGAAATAAACCTTTGAAATAAAAAACCCAAATGCTTCTCTTTTTTTCTGAGAAAATTGACATTAGTACCTCTTTGGCAGAACTTAATCACTTCTGTGCCGATGAAAAATAAAGATGAAATGTGATGTTTCATTTCATTGAAATTTCTTGCAACACGACTAGTTATATCATTCATTGTTCCCCTTAATGGAGCTTCTATATTGATGCACTCTTAGAGGGGATGTGATGACTTGCGGCACTGTATCATCTAATTATCATTTTTAGTTTTCTCAGGTAATAAAATCCTTAATAATTATGTTTTTTTTCATTGGTAAGGTGGTGAAAAGACTTGAGATTTGTTTGTATACTGGCAATTTTATGCAGGCTCCGCACTTAAAATTGCCTTCAGGATGTTTAGTTATGAGCTTACTGTTAGAGACTACAAAATGTTGACATGCTCTAATAACAAGGATGGGGGCATTTTGGAGAATATACCAATGTTTTACAATCATTTCCTTGATGTTCTTAGTCTTGGCATAGTAAATAAGTAAATAATGTGGCTTAGATTTGGAGGGTTTTTGAACTGGCAGATAAGCCTCACAGCTCTTTGAATACACTTTTATTCTGCACATACAAGGCAATTCTCTTTGTAATTGATTTTGCTGAATTTGGATTGCTCAAAAACTTTCCAAACTCACATGATAACAAAACATGAGTCTTTTATAACCTTGATCAGGTACAAAAAGGTTTCTAATTACGTATTTTCACAGTCTGATACTTTCTTTCTTGATTAACTTTGAAATAGACAAACATCATATGTGAGATCCATGGGGCAATTCAAACGAGATCAAAAATGATTTGTATCTCCACGTTGACTACCGTACATATTTTTTATAAGCTATATAAGCTTGGTCCCATGGTGGTCCACTGGAAGGGGAGGCACTTTCGTGTTTTGGTTTTGTGGTTTGTCATTGAACTGTATGTTGAACGGTCGTGTCTAGATGGTAACCCTCGATTTGCAAAACTCTGGCGAGATGGTTGAGGTCAGGCACCAACCTCAAATGGTTAAGGTTAGGATAGGGTTGGGCGATATCTGGAAATTTTCCAACCGGCCATCATCAGCCCAACAACCGGCAATCGTCGATATATTCACGCAGGTATAGTATGTGTATGTGCGCACACTTCATTCAAACTTGACAAATACAAAATAAAACTCACTAAACCGTCTTGGTTAAGCTGGGCATACAGTGTAGGATTTTAAAAATGTTGTTGTGTAACTCCTACACCTACTGTACGAGTACATCGTTTGTGATGTAAAGCCAAAGCTCACGATTTATGATAGTCTGCCACGACCTGAGTGCTCACACTCTACGTATAAAATAGAAAAAAAAACACGACCTGTTGGCCCCTGAGGACCATTCTGGCTGTTGACAGTTGTCAATAAAGATTGGTTTGAAAACTGTAAGGCAGGTAAAGTGTGTTTGCTAGCAGAGGTCTGTACAGGTCACAATGCTAACAAGGCAGAAATGTGCAGCCTTTATCATCTGTGCCATCCTGTCTGCTGAAACATCTAAAAAAAGAGGCAGCATCATTTATGGACTCGCAGGTGGCTAGGAAGATATGGACAATAAGGTTTGTCTATTTCGCAGAGAGAATTGGAGGTAAGCTAGCTACATTTTACTATATTTATTGTACATTGTTATCTAGATATCTACGGTCTGATTACTGTAAAAAGGGTAGAAATAAGGCACTGACTTTGGGGAATCGGCTTGTGGCTCTGCTTTAATTGTGCAAGAGCCTGTGGACGGCCGACCAAAATTTCGGACATTTCAGAAATTCATCCGACTGTCCGACGGCCGGTCAGTCCTCGGTCCCCATTGTACACTTCACGGTAAACGACACTGGACAAAGCTGGAATTCCGTCCGACTCAAAATTCAGGCCAGGAAAAGGGCTAAAATCACCAACTCTGGTTTGGGCAAAATAAATCCTTATTTCACTGAGTTAAATGTGAAAATATGCCAACTCTACACGTCGTTCGCTGTAACTCTCTGCCCGCAGAGCAGTGGCTGAGCGGCTCTCGTTCTTCAGAAGAAGACCATTAAATTAGCAAAAACAAATGAAAAACATCTCCTAAACAATCACCCCAAAAAACAACCCATAGCAGATAGCAGATATATCCGTCCAATCGCATAACCCTAAATTAGGATACGTCGTCGGGCAGCGAGTCTCGCGAGAGTTTTTGCAAATCTAGGTTTACCATCTAGACACGTTGGACGACCACAACTAAATCAAGCCAAAAAGCCTTTTGCCTATTGGCATGGGTGTTCCTATTGCTGTAGAGTTATCGGTATTTTTTAATAATCCAATAAATTCACTTGCTGTGTGGTAGTCAGCTGATGGTGGGAGTCGGACCACCTGCTGGAAGCTGCATCTGAACCTTAAAGCCACGAACAGCGACACCTTGTTCTGTTTGAGGACTCGGTGACACATGTAATTTACAGCTGTGCACAGCCGTGGACAACTACGGCTGTGTTCATTTTGCTTCAGTGACCATGGAAGCCTGCCCCTGCTGTCCCCGGGCAGCGCTGCACAGAGCCAACAGACTGTCAAGCCATCAGCTGGATGCTCAATCTCATTTCACATGCAAAGAGAAGGAGACACAGTCTGTTTAAAAGTGAATGTCCTCCACTTGCCCATGAGCAGGCCTGTTGTGAGAGTAATCAGCTGAATGTTTAATGAACACGCTCGAACACAACAGCCTTCCAGTGATGTGTGGATGTCAGTGCACTATAAATGTCTGAGCTGAGCAGCTCTGTGGCATCAGAATGAACATGCACTTATTTACTTCTTCTTGAGAAACGATGTGGCAGTGCCAATAGATGACATGCCTGACACAGTTCACTGGCTTGAGATCATTCTGTCAACACGGGCCTCAAGCAGCCTCGAGGGTCGCAGCGGAAATATTGCCTCTGTTCTTCCACACAAACTGCTGTGTTACCACTCATCTATCAGCTCTGTTTGCAAAGTCCAAGCGAAATGAAACCACTGACGAGCTGTGCTTTCTTTCCTGTGTCAGGGGCTGTATGGTGCAGATCATCTGCTTCTCTACCGACCCCAACATCCACACAAATACGGTCTCACTATGGACCTAGAAACAGAACAAGGAAGCGCTTTTTTTTTGTCAGATTAGCCACTTCATCTGGAATACGTTGAGCTGTATCGACTCTGTCTTTTCATGTGTTCAAACCAACCCTATGATTAGACAGAACAAGGATATTGCAAAACCCCAGATTACACACAATCACGTTTTAAAGCCCCCTGAGGCAAATTTGTGATTTGTGATTTTGGGCTATACAAATAAAATTGACTTGACTTGACTTGACTTGACGTTTCTTAACCCCTTAAAACTTGGCCGGACGCTATTCTGTCTTTCAGAGGTGAGTTTTCAAGTGAGAGTGAAGGTACTGGTATCATATGAACCTAGCCTAAGGAATCCCTTGATAGCAACCATGTCATGCTAGCTATCGGGAAGAACGCTAAATAACTACGAAGTTATGCTAAATTTTGGCGAGGAAAAAATGGCATGACGATTTTCAAAGGGGTCCCTTTGACCTCTGACCTCAAGGTATGTGACTGAAAATGGGTTCTATGGGTACCCACAAGTCTTCCCTTTACAGACATGCCCACTTTATGATAATAATAATAATCCCACGCATTTTGGGCAAAAACCATGTTGTTTTTTGAATGCAGTATAAATGTGTTATTACACTAAAATGGTATATTTGAATATTTCTGCATACTGGGGTCCCTAAACAGTCTTTGAATTACATAAATTGAATATGACTGTAAAGCTGAGATTCTTGTGGATCCAATGTTACTTCTCATAGGAGCCATTTCATTGAAGTGAGACCATTTTTTTTAAACTTGACCTCACTGTAAAAAATGACCTGTTGTGACCTCTAGGATAATCACAGCCTCTTGAAACTGTACAACCACAAACTAGAGACCTATTTCTTATTACTGACTAGAACAACTTAACACACAGTGCCGAGTTGCATCTCAAATTAATCTTCGGGTTCCCAGCTTTCAGATGATGTACACCACTTCTATATGACATCTACTGTTGACTATTTATCTACCCCTGAACATCCCCTGCCCCTCTAAAAAAAGGGGGCAGGATGGTAAGGGGTTCGTCCAGTGCGCAGAGAGATTTCCAGAGATTTCACACATTCACAATTTTTAACAGCAAGTTTGGGTTTTTCCAACTGAGATTAACAAACAGATTCCAGCAAATGTTAGAACTGACTCAATAAAAGAGGTATAGAAGACTTTAAACAGAGAACTAAACATTAAAACTTCTGAGATTCCTTAAAGCAGCAGTAGGTGAGATTGGAGCAAATATGATTAAAAAAAGTTATTTTTATAAAACGTCGCTATATCGTGACAGTAGTACATGAAACAGGTAACCTGAAAAAAATCATGTTCCTCTGTGTCCTCCGGTGCTCCTAACGGCATCTGTAAGATTTCACAGACCGGAGGAAAACAAGCAGTCAGAGCTGATCTGAGGTCTGCTGTCCAGCTGCCGTCTATGGCAGTCGGTTGTCAATCACTCGCGAACTCCGACCAAACGGTCAAACTAGGCAGCGCTGATCAAATATGAATCAATATTCTGTTACGTTAATGCCTCTCCTCAGATGTTTTCAGAATCATCTTGTAGTGTACTGTTTAGCTGTAAAATGAGAAAGTCTGTGACGCTGCCGCCATTGTGAAATCTGGTGAAAGAATGCCAAGTTCCTGTCACATGACCGGAGCACAGCCAATAGGAACGCTCTCTCTCTCTCATAAATGACCTGTGATTGGTCAAAGTCTCCCGTCACGGGCTAGATTTCCTAAAGCCTGAAAACAGAGCCATGAGGAGCAGAAGTCTAGTTTTCTCTCAGAACACTTGAATTACAATATGCTGAAAGGTCATTATGAAATCTTTGCCCAATGATGCCAAAAATATACTGACTACTGCCACTTTAAGTGCATGCAGAGCCTACCTTCGCTCTATATCATGAAATAAATAAATAATAGAAAATAAATAAATGAAAGACTGTTACTGTGGGGATGCAATCCTGTCTAGAGCTGCGACGATTAGTTGATTCATTAGTCGAGTGTCAGAAAATTAACCGTCATTTTTTAAGGAAAAAAGGCTTAAAGGTCACCTATTATGCAAAATGCACTTTTCCATGTCTTTTAAACATCAATATCTGTCCACAGTGTGTCTACAGGCCACCATAGTATCATAAAAGACCATCCTCTCTCTTTTTCTCCTCCTCCGTTTGTCCGGAAATGGGTGCAGAAAAAAAATTCGCTTTTTTCCTTGTATTCTGACGTCATTAGGGAATGCAAGTCACGTGAGGGTTTCCTGGTCGAACCAGAGAGAACCTTCAGTTGCTGACCCCACCCCACAGCGCGTCACTGTCTCTCCTCCTCAACCGAACTTGAGCAAAGTAGCTCCTACAGTTAGTCTGCAAGAACCAGCAGAACAGGCTTCATGTACTCCCATCATCTAAATATAACATGTTCTTTCACAAAGGCTTTATGTAATTACACTGTTTAAACAGATGATATTTATATATTATATATATTTGATGTCATGCATGTAGCAGATTACAGGTAGTAAATAGTGACTTGTAAGCAACACAACACATTTCTGTTTCACAGTCAAACTGTATTTGAGTAGACAGATGACAATATTAATTATTCACAGCATTTGTAATCATCTCACCTGCAGTTATGTTAACATGGTACAGGAGAAAGTCTTCAGCTCTGGTAAACTATGGTAAGCTAAGCTCCGGTGGTCTGTAGTCATGGTAACACAGAGACAGCTACTACTGTAAATAATATACCATTACTCTGATCTTCCATACATTTATCTTTTAGCAGAAATAATGAACTGACTACTGTTTCACATCTTCTTTCCACCCTGATGGTCGCTGTGTTTACACACCGTGTCATAGCGGTAGCATGTAGCTAACCCGTTAGCATGTAGCTACATGCTAACGGGTTAGCTACATGCTACCGGGTTAGCTTTGTATCTCCATGTAAACAGAGCCATCTGCTCTCAGCTGTCTGCTCTCCTCTGGGATGATTCTGTCGGTCATTTCTCACAGATGGATCTGTAAAGACAGACGTAAAACAGAGTGTATGTTTACGGTTTACAGAGTTGATGCATGAGGTAAACACTGAGCTAACTAACAGAGATATAAACAGCATTATTTACCTGAGAGAAACCGTCAGGAAAACCTGGAATCTGGACCGCAGATGTTCATCATGTGTCGCCGATTTCTGATCAGATTCCTCCGGTAACGTGCGCTGGGTGAAGTTTCTGGTTTATAAACTTTAAAGTGGTTTATAAACTTTATTCTAGCTGCTATCTCTCCACTTGTCTCTCTCTCTCTCTCTCTCTCTCTCTCTCTCTCTAGAGAGAGAGAGAGAGAGAGAGAGCTTCTCCGGGAGGGAGGGGGAGGGTGACGCTGTTGTTGAGGACGTTTGATTGACAGAAAACGCTGACCAATCAGAGCAGAGTGGGAGGAGACAGAGGCTACAGACACAGAAATCAGCACTTTTGGAAATGGGCTGAAACAGAGGTTATAGAGACATGCTGGAATGCATGATCTGATTGTTTTTTTGAAAAAAAAACTTCAGAGACATGGTTTGGAGGTGTCTGAGACCTATAATAACTAGTTTAAATGGAGTATAATATGTGACCTTTAACATTCAGCTCCTCAAATGTGAGAAATTGCTGCTTGTGTTATAGTAAACAGCATATCTTTGAGTTTTGGAATGTTGGTTGGACAAAAAAATGACATCTGTAGACTTTCTGATGCACATTCAGGGGATTCGAGGGAAGCTCAGAGAAGAATCTTGGATGTCATCAGCTTTCTTCACACGGAAAGGTGACAAAATCTCCTGCAAAAGGATGAGGCGGAGTATATGCAGGTGTCTGAGCTGAGAGGAGAAGACAGAGAGAATACTTCTCCTGGTCTGATACAGATGATTACTTTTTGGACTTGTAAAAGTTTGATGTAGCAATGAATAGTAATAATACTAGATAGAACAAGACAGTAAAATAAATTGTGCCATTTTCTCTCACATTCTTTTTAATTCAGATTTATTATAACTTGGGTCTTGTGTTTGTAGGTTTGGCAAACATTTCTGTTCTTAAAATTAACAAATATGTTGCTGATAATCCCTTATTTAACCAAATTTGTGTATATGATGGGCAGCTTGGGTATTGATTTAGAATGATTAGCTTTTACTCTTGTCTTTTTTATGGATAAGTCATATTTCATCCAAGAGATAGAAAAAAAAAACAATAACGACAAATAAGGAAGAAAGAAAAACGTATAAAACACAAAGCAGCCCCAGCTGCCATATATCAAGCTAATATTTCCACAGGTCACTAAAATCTTTACTGTACAAAATTCCCTTTGTAAAACCAAAATAAATTAGCAGCAGTAGCAAACAATGAAGGGACAACATCCATTGAGTTCAAATTTAGT
The DNA here is from genome assembly GCF_043250625.1 of Sebastes fasciatus. Taxonomy (NCBI): domain Eukaryota; kingdom Metazoa; phylum Chordata; class Actinopteri; order Perciformes; family Sebastidae; genus Sebastes; species Sebastes fasciatus. The sequence continues at coordinate 37,277,105 of NC_133799.1, forward strand.
TAAAGGGACTATTTGTTACTTTCAGAAATGCTTGTTAACAGTGACACCTGTGGCCGTGAAATCAACGAAAGTCAGCGTCGAGCTCGCGCTTGCTCGCTTTAAATAGACCTGAACGAGCATTGCTCAAAACAGTGTGGCGACACACGTCAGCTAAAAGCACAATATCACTCTATATTTCAGCTGCTTGGCAGTAATGTTAGCTGACCAGACGAAGGTCTCTCCATGAACATGATTTAGATCTGATCCTAGTGTTGGCTTTTCCTGCCTCAGCGCAGGCTGATGCAGCGGGGCTCTGCAGCAAGTACCTTGTCGTCTCCACCCGCAGCCAGAGAGAGCAAGGAGACACCGGCACCCGGTCGGTAACGAGACAGTAAGGTTTCTCTCTGCAGAGCTCCGTCACTTCACAAGACACGGAAAACCTCTGTTGGTCTGGAGGAGCTGCAGCATTTATTTCTGCACAAACGTTCACTAGATATTCTCAGAGCTAAACTAACTCTTCTGCAGTGTGGAGTGAGCGCGCGTTCACGTCTAGAGGTGGAGCGAGCTTAGCGAGAACGCGCGCTCTGTCTGAGTGAAGGCGAGCAGGCAGAGGAGGAGAGGCAGCGGCCACACGCGAACGCGCATATGTGAGCGAGCATGTGTCCAGACCTGGTACATTTATACGCTTAAAAAGTTACAAACAGTCCCTTTAAATTGTCATAGATTAGAACCCATAAGCCAACTCATGTAGGTCTACCCTAGAACAAAATCTGCCTGACAACCTCAAATCCACTCAACAGTTGGAGTCCTCACAACTGAAAATGAACCAAATCTGAAAGGAAAGGGGCCTAAAAATCATCACAAACATTCCAAAGTTCTGCTTGTATGGAGTTAATTCCTCTGGTTATATGAATGGTAAGAATGGAAAAATCATATATAGGACTAATTTAAATGGCATATGAGCTTTTTCCTTCCAAGATAACAAAATACATTTCTTTGCAAAGAAAGTAATCACAATTAGTGCTCTATATTTCTAACCTGACGGCTTTCCCGACACAAACGCATCACTTGAAGCCTGACAAGATGGATTTTTGTGTGATATGTGATCCTGCGATTCTCGCGTGATCTCGTGACATTGCAAGAATCCAGCTGCCATGGAAGGTTCCTGTTGTCTGGAGCGAGATCAGACATGTTTAAACGATACAGACGCAGACTAAAATGAACCTCAGTATCACTGACTTAGTGAAATAGCTTTCCAAAAACAACTTTTTCACACTGCCAAGAAGGTGTATAAATGTTCCTCTCCAGTTCATCTTTGCTTTTACATCATGGGATTTAGCTTTTCAGATTTTAATATGCATTTTTACTGGACTGAGATAAATATATGAATGTATTCAATATTAGCTTGTTAATTAGTTTATATTTTTGTTATTTATAAACAAAAAATAAGACATTCTGTTTCCATATCGCAGCAATGAACTTCAGTACAATTTTATTATTACTGATAGAAATTCGATTCATTTCAATTCAATTTATTTTTATATAGCGTCAAATCATAACAGAAGTTATCTCGAGGTGCTTTTCATATAGAGCAGGTCTAGACCGTACTCTATAAGAAAGGATGCACAAAAATAAGATCCAAGGTGCAATAAACTGGAGTTATCGTTTAATGTGTATTTACCATTTAGTTTGATTTATTTGTTGTTAATTTAATAGCATTTATAATATTTTGTCCATCTCATTTATACTCCATAAACAGAGGAACAACAATATTAGAAACACCTTACAATTTAACAACACAACAACACAGAATACAGCTTTCAAGACCTCTCTGACACCCTGCCAACAAAATTAGCATGTAATGTTAAGTTATTTTGTGCAGGGGATATTCACTGAAATACTACAATGTGTTGGTTAGTTGTTATTACTTATTAGTAATCTACATTTCTTGTAATCATACGGTTTCAAATTAGATGGAAAACTGTTTATTGAGGACTTTAAAGAATGCTGTTTAATTGACCGTGTACTTGTATTAAACGGGCATATTCAGAGAGAGCTTTTTTCTCTATTTTCTCATTTCTGAAGTAAATGGTAAAGCATAAACTGTTTTGCCGTAGATGTGCCACTGCTATTTTTTCCCTGTTGGTCACACTTTTTTTCTATTTTTACTAGGGCTGTCAAAGTTAACGCACTAATAACGTGTTAACGCAAATTTGTTTCAACGCCACTAATTTCACATTAACACCACTTGCGATTATTGAGCTGTAACAGGCTCAATTTTTAAGCTTGGGTAAAGATACGCTCCAAACTTACACTAAAGTTTGGCAAGGAAAAATTGTCATTTTCAAAGGCTCCCTTCAAATGGGGCCATGTTACGATTTAAGTATAATTTTTTTATGCCAAATGCAGTTCCTGTGAGGGTTTCTGGACAATATGTGTCATTGTTTTGTGTTGTTAATTGATTTGTCCACTCCCATGTTGATAAGAGTATTAAATACTTGACAAATCTCCCTTTAAGGTACATTTTGAACAGATAAAAAACAGAATAATAATTTTTACCGTATTGCTTTATTTTGACTCACTTTCACTTCCTGCCATTTTTTAGTCAATTTTTGGTTCAATTTGCAAACATTTATTTTGAAAACCATTTCTTTTGTATGGCGTACTTAAATAAATTTTCTATTCTTAAAACATTGCAAAAACGATTGGGGAAAACAACTACAGAAACAGTTCTGGCATAACAAGAAATGAAGACCCCCCCACCCCCACACCCCAAATAAGATGTGAAGTTTTGTGTGTACATTTTCCTGGATCCAAATAAAATAAGTATCACAAAACGATTGGATTCATTCATTCACTCATTCATTCATTGTGTTTCAGTGTAGAGGGGTTTCTGTTTTGCTAATCAGTCAGTTCATAATGAACTTCAATGCAATAGCCATGTAGTGAATGCTGTATGCCTCTGTTATTTTGTCTATGTTTGGTGGGCAAACTTTACAATGAAACACACACACACACACACACACACACATGCACACACACACACACACGTGCATACACACACACACAGCTGCTTCCAACCATTCCAAAGAACAGAATTGTGCTGCACTTTAGACTTCATGTTTTTTTGTTTTTTTTCAGAACATAAACACTGGAGCACCTAAAGAACATGTCCCCGGAAACAATAGCTTCCTGCTGAAAAGGCTGGGTTTGAAGCGAAGAAGCAATTACCAGATATGACCAGGTTCCCTCACATCTTATCAGGACAGAAATGAATTGAAGTCCACTGCTGGAAAAGCATTAAAAACTATTACACTTCTGTGGCTCAGGCAGCACACTGTATTCCAGTCATGGCAGCTATCAGTGGCCCTTTCACCCGTAATCTACCAGCAGATAGACACGACAGTGCTGAACATATAGTAGAAAAGCTTCTGTAAGTCTGCTGGGATTTGAGCTCAGGAAACTAATGAAGTCCGTTTCACTTTGAGTAGTAGGGCTGTCGAAGTTTACGCGATTATAACGCAGTAATGCAAATTCATTTTAATGACACTAATTTCTTTAACGCATTAAAGAAAGATGAAGATACTGGCATCATATGAAACTAGAAAAACCTAATGAATCCATCGGTACCAACCATGTCATACTAGCTTGTTGCGAAGGAGGTTCAATAATGCTCTAAACTTACGCAAAATTTTGGCGAGGAAAAACTGGCATGGTTTTTTCAAAAGGGGTCCCTTGACCTCTGACCTCCAGATATGTGAATGTAAATGGGTTCTATGGGTACCCACGAGTCTCCCCTTTACAGACATGCCCACTTTATGATAATCACATGGGCTGTATTCGAAACCTCATACTACACTAGTAGTACGTACTGATTTAGCCAAAATATAGCATGTCGCATGCAGTATGCAAACAAAAGCAAAATCTACAGTATGTCAAAAGTACCCGGATGTCATACTGATTTGGAAAAAATCTCCAGTATACATTGGACCAGTCTACCTCACCTACTGTTTCCCATAATGCAAAGCGCTGGAACGGGACAGGCTACAGTTACAACAACAACAGCAGCCAAAAACAGCTTGTTTTTTTACATTTTTCATAGCTATTTCATCACTAAATTCACTTCTGAACATTTTTGAGGCGAGAAATCAACTGTGTAGATTTTGAATGTTGGCAGTTTTACAATATTAGATGGTGAATCGAATATTTGCTCCACCGTTTTCAGAGTTTAGAAGCTCCACAAACTGCCGTGACAGCTAGCTAGCGCCTGCTGGGGTCAGTCAAGAGATCGGTCTCATAGACGAGGGGCTTTTATTTCCTTTTTGACGGATTTGTTTAAATATCACAACACAAATGTCCGTTATAAATTAACAGGAACCTGTGATCATCTGACTTTATGGAGTTGAAAAGCTCCACAATCACCAGTGGGCGTAGCTCGCTGGAGAGCCGGCCACAGAGCAGCAGAGAGGAGAGGGAAGAGGAGAGGGAAGAGGAGAGAGAACAGGAGAGGAGAGGAGAGACAAAAAGGAGAAGAGGGAAGAGGAGAGAGAAGAGGAGAGAGAAGAGGAGAGGAGAGGAGAGACAAAAAGGAGAAGAGGGAAGAGGAGAGGAGAGGGAAGAGGAGAGAGAAGAGGAGAGAGAAGAGAAGAGGGAAGAGGAGAGAGAAGAGGAGAGGGAAGAGGAGAGACAAAAAGGAGAAGAGGGAAGAGGAGAGGGAAAAGGAGAGGGAAGAGGAGAGAGAAGAGGAGAGAGAAGAGGAGAGGTAAAGAGCCTCCTCTGACGGAGCAGAGAGATACCTGCTGAGACAACATGAGCCTTTTTAACATTCCTCTAATATCTGGAGGGAGATCAGTCGTCTGTTTAGTTGCTGGAACTGAAAAAGCAGTTTGAGTAACGTACATTTTGTGGATGAATATTTTATATTTCCTGTCTCCCCTCGTTGATGATCCTGTTTGTCTCACTTCATTATGAGCTGTTAGAATAAATAGTTTAAACCTGCAGTATCTTCTAAAGTAAACTAACAGAACATAAACAACTAAATCTAAGTTGTATTTTTCGATAATATTGTAATAGTGGTACAAGTTATTTTTTTTGTCCAGTACTTTAAGAGCTGGTTTAAAGGCTAAATCCTGGTCTAGCATGCTGCAAAATACATCACTTTAACTGTCACATTCTGCATACTACTGTCAAACGCAGTATGCAGTATGTACTGTATACTGCGTTTGTCAGTGGTATGCAGTCGCCGGTTTCGAATACAGCCATGCAGTTTAGGGCAAGTCATAGTCAAGTCAGCACACTGACAGCTGTTGTTACCTGTTGGGCTTGAGTTTCATGCTAAATGCAGTACCTGTGAGGTTTTTTTTGTCATTGTTTTGTGTTGTTAATTGATTTACAATAATAAATATACATTTGCATTAAGCAAGCATATTTGCCCACTCCCATGATAAGAGTATTAAATACTTGACAAATCTCCCTTTACGGTACACTTTGAACAGATAAAAAATGTGTGATTAATTTGCCATTAATCCAGATTAACTATAGATAATTGTGCGATTAATCGCGATTAAATATTTGAATCGATTGACAGCCCAGGATTATAGTCATCTACTCACAAATAATGCTGTGACAGACAAGTGTTGAAGGGAGAAATATGAGGACAGAAAAATCATGGTTTTGATTTGGCTAAACCCTTTAGACTTTGGTTTACTGTAACTACGTACTGTATATCCAGCTGCCATGGCATAAAGTAGTGTGCCTGCCAGGCCACAACCTTATCACCAGTGAGGAAGGTTGGTGTCGGATGATTCTGATTATGTTTAATGACAATAGTTTTTAACGTAACGTAACATGAAAGTTGGACACGCTAAAGTCCACCTATACCATTGGCATTGTGTATGTAAATCATGAGGTGCAGATATGAACATAACTCCCAGGGATACTCTGCTGTTTGTGTGACAGCTCAGACTCATATAGGGGGTGTCCACACCAAAACCAGTGCTGTGTTCCACTGAACGCATATTAAAGGTGCAGTGTGTAGGATTTGGCGGCATCTAGCAGTGAGGTTGCAGAATGCAACCAACTGAATCTTCTTATGTGAAAATGAGAATGGCCCTATCTAGAACCAGTGGGGTTTTTTTTGTCCGTTGTGGGCTACTGTAGAAACATGGCTCTGTGAAGAGGACCCGCTCCCTATGTAGATATAACCCTGGGCAATGCTAACTTCCTGGTTGACCTACAAAAATACGTCATCCCTGGAGCACTCTATAGATCCCGCTAAATGCTACACACTGTTCCTTTAAGCCTAAATATCAAGCCACCCTAACACCCCGCATTAATGCTGCATTCGTGTCATATAGGAATTACTATAATAAGCAGTTTCTAATTTGTAAATAGCATTCACATCAACATCCAAGTTATTATTATGAGTGGGAAACCTTTTTTCTGTAACCTCTACAGGGTATATCTGACTTGGCACTTGGCACAAAGTTCGTTGCTGGGTTGCACAATATACAGACTGAGAGCATGATGCCGCTGATTAGCAACTGTGACATTCAGGCTTTGCCCTGAACAACTGTTTAACGTCAGGCCTTGAAGTCTTAAATCTACTGTACATCACTACATGTAGGCTGTCAATAAGTTGTGATCCTGTTTGTGATATTCATGGACAGGATCTCAAGGTGCAGCCGGGGGGAGAAGAGTGTCTGGCTCGGGGACCTCAGAATTGCGTCTCTGCTGTTTGCAGATGATGTGGTTCTGTTGGCTTCATCGAACCGTGACCTGCAGCACGCACCGGGGCGGTTTGCAGCTGAGTGTGAAGCGGTCGGGATGAGAGTCAATATCTAGAGACCAAGTCTGAGGCCATGGTGCTCTGCCGGAAACCGGTGGACTGCAAACCCTACCGCAGGTGGGGAGTGAGTCTTTGCCCCAAGCAAGGGAGTTTAAGTATCTTGGGGTCTTGTTCAAGAGTGAGGGAAAAATGCAGCGGGAGATGGACAGGCGGACCGTTGTGGTGAAAAGGGAGCTGAGCCGGAAGGCTAAGCTCTTGATTTACCAGTTCATCTACATTCTAACCCTCACCTATGGTCATGAGCTTTGGGTAGTGACTGGAAGAATGAGATCGAAAACAAGCAGCCGAAATGAGCTTCTTCCCTAGGGTGGCTGGGCTCAGACTTAGAGAGAGGGTGACGAGCTCAGACATACGGAGGGAGCTCGGAGTAGAGCCACTGCTCCTTCACGTCGAAAGTAGCCAGCTGAGGCTGTTCGGGCATCTGATCAGGATCCTCCTGAACGCCTCCCTTTAGAGATTTTCTGGTAAGAGGCCCCGTGGTAGACCCAGAACACGCTGGACAGATTATATATCTCGTCTGTCCTGAGAACGCCTCAGGGTCCCCCAGAAAGAGCTGGAAAACGTTGCTGGGGAGAGGGACGTCTGCTTAGCCTGCTGCCCCCGCGACCAGGCCCCAGATAAGTGGAACTAAATATATATATATATATATATTTGCTGCATGAAGAGAGTTCTCAACTGCTTTTTACCCACATCCCACAACAAAACACCTGCCGAATGGAAAACAACTGTGACAGGGTTTCAGTGTAACATGCTATTTTTCAGTTTTTAACCAGTTTATTATTGTGAAAAGAAAGATTTTGCTACAAGGTTCCTCTGGAGGATGGCTGGCCTCCTTTGAACTGATAGCGAACAGAATTCAATGAATGAAGAGAACCTTAGTATCAAGCTGCTGTGTGTGAGAGAAACTTCAACCCATATTGTGTAGGTTTCAAAATACCAATTACATATTGTTTTGTTTCACACATGACAAAAACATTATTCCCTTTAGAAATATATCACCCAGTTTAGTGGATATTCAACAGATGTTTGCTTCTTTGTTAAAACTTTCTGTACTTTGATTTTATATCGTTATACTTTTATAAAATATGGATGGCACAACTATTTCACCATCTGCTATCATCACTTAATATAAAGAGTGTATTTTCTTCTCTTTCTTCCTTTATTATTCCTGTTTTAAAGCAGTAGTCTCTGTGCAGTGCATTCATGTGGGAGTACTTATAGCCTATATGCTGTTCAGGGATCAAACGCTCTTCCATTCTTAGAAGAAACTGAGATTCAAAGAGAAACCCAGTGTTGCAAGTCATTCCTCTGAATCAGTGTTAAGGATTTAAACTGGAAAAATGAGAGTCTCATTTCTTTGCTTAAAATACAGCAAATATTCTATCATCATATCATCAAGCACAATGACTCTGAAACAGTGGATCACTTGAGCAGGAAACATCTCATTCCCATGTATGACTGGGTATTAGTACTTGATACCTTTAAGGTATTGACCGAAACAACCCAGTGCCAAGTAGTATCGAAACTTCTCCAGTTGAACGATACCTGCAGTCGATCCTTCTTGTGCCCAGATCCAGAAAAAGATGACTGTTTTGCTTGCAGTCAATCACCGCAAGTGTTCTTTGATTTATTGCAACGTGTCATTGGCTCACTACCGCAGCAGCTACAACCCATACCAAAGAGCGTTTATTGCCAAGAAGTAATAGTTAAGTGTTCATTCCTTTGCAACATCAGTGCCCAGCGACAGAGCTACGCTTCTGCCATTTTGGACAGAAAGCGACTACCGCCAAGAGTAAAACGTGCGCCTAAAAGGTGCCGTACAAAAGTAAAACAAAATTATTTCTATTCTATCGTCATATTCTACTGAAATGGCCTGTGTTGAAAATTAAAATATTATAAATATTTTCAGGCCGAAATGGCGGCAGCGGCTGTTGTCTTCTGGCTTTGCTTCTATACTCTATTCGCCCATACAACTGGAATTGCCTGCCACACGGCTCTGAAAGCAGAGATGTGCTGACACAGCTAACACTTAACGTTGGGGGGGGGATCGGAGGCTGGCCGTTACAGTTCTACAACAACACAGTCCCGTAACCCTGGGTCAGGGGACAGCGTAATCAGCGCTAACCGCTGTATGAGCGCTGTGCGGTGCGGTGGCGATTAGCTAGCCAGTGGGGCACACACACAGCATCCATTCACATGATGGGTATGGAATGAAGAACTATATTGGTATCGGTATCACTTTAAAGGTTCTGGTATTGGTGCTGGCATTGTCAGATTTTCCTGACAGACTTCACTCAGGACTACAAATCTGACTGCTTTGTCCCTTTGCTTTCTGGTTCTTGAATTTGAAAGAGAGCGGTGTATTGTTTCCATTTATTGATTGATTTCATTTGTTTCACTCAACCCATGTAAGCAACAGGTGTGACTAGTAAATGTCTGAATTCCATTTAGCTGCAACATCCTGGTATTGTGCATGCCGGCTTACTGTCACACTGTCATGGCCTAGTGGGACACTTGAATTGGACAGAGCAACAAGTCAAAATGCATCCTTTGCTCCTTAGCTGAACATGTTTTCTCTTAACTACCTTTGCCTTTAAATTATACAAAGGATAACCCAATTGTTAAAATATGGTCCAAAACCAAAAACAGTTAAATGGCAAAGTAGGTCTGCTCTCTTTCTTTTTCCTCACAAAACCAATAATTTGTTTTAAATGCATCCCTTGTAACTGCCCCTCAGAATGACAAACTGTTAATAATTCTCATCTCTGCAAACATGAAACCATTCTCTGATCTTACACAGCTACGGTTAAAGGTGCATTGTGTAAGATCTGGCCAGAATCTTAGTCTAAAACATGATATTCAATGATACATCCATTGTCCTTGTGCATTTTGATAGTTTGTTTATTTGATTAAATCCAAAGTGGCGGAAATGAGACAACGACATGTATCCTCGCCTCGCCCCCCCTGCCGCCAGGAGGCTGCTTCGCCAGGAGTAGAGTGCGCAGTTGATCTGGGAGACGTACCCCCAGTTATCAGTTAGTTCGAATTCAGCCAGTGCAAACCCCAGCACCATGGGTGTGATCCCATGGGACTGCCCCAACTCCCCTCCGGGTCAGCAAACATGCTGTTGCCGTTGTTGCACAGGTTAGACCTAGCATTATGCCTCCCGGCACTGGGGTTTGTGTTGACTGAATTTGAGATGCTGTGGCCGCTGACTGGGCGTCCGTCTCCTGGAGCTGCCAAATTCAGATCATGTGATCAGAGCTGACCTCCCCCCTTTCGGCAGGGTGGTCTCCTGGACTTGGGGAAGACGAGATGCAGCTGGGGTCCTTTTCTTTTTTCTGCCGCTTTGGATTTAATCCAATAAACAAACTATCAAAGCGTTAGTGGCACATAAACAGCTGAACAGTGGCTATGCTTTACATTGAAGCGTTCTTGAGTTCTTTTACCTCCACCCTATTCATTATTTTCTCATACTGGGAAACCTTCTGCATTATTATTAACATTATTGTTCATTTTATTTCTTTAGTATAATTATTTATAAACATGTTTTTTTCCCACATTGTCTTTCAAATGAATACATTATGGCCTGAATATGCACTTTTATCTTCAGGATGCAGGTATAGCCTGCCCAGGATGTGGACTAAAAGAGGCATCACATCCTTTGCATTCAGCTGCTTAACAAGCTCGGCTCACATGGTCAAGAATTTGGCACCTTCGTGAACTTGCACCTAATGTCCTTTATCAATTTCCCAAATGATGCTTTTTATGATGTTCTTATGATGCTTATGTTTTATGTTCTATTCAGCCCGGTTGTACCAAATGGCGTATGAATGACACGGTAATTTGTAAGTCATTTTGCGTGCAATAAGAACACCTTTGTTGCTTTTAGCGTGTCATGTGTACGCCTACGCTATGTAGTCTGTAGCCTACTGCCTGCAATGCAACCGCATCTGCGTAAACATGTTACGTTCAGAGCTAGTGACGTAGAATAAAAAGTGAGAGAAACTGCTCACGGTGGGTGGGAGGGGAGGTGGATGGGTCCAACAAACATAGGACTTTCAACCAGTAGACCGGTGTTTGTGTACCAAAGTGTTGAGTTATTTTGAAGTTACGTTTGTGACATGTTTTCTGTACTTATTTTACTTAGTTTACGTACTTATTTTACGTTGTTTACGTACATATATTATTTGGTTTACGTACGTATTTTATTTAGTTTACGTACTTATTTTACGTACTTATTTTTGCCTAACCATGATGTTTTTCCTAAACCTAACTAATTGGTTTTGTTGCCTAAACATAACCGCGACCATTTCATGGTAATGACATGGTGTTAAATGGCACGCGAAAAGCCGTTTCACAACGTTAAGCCCAGGGCGTGAAAAGACACGTGAAAAGCCTAAAATTCGTTATCATGACATGAAGAAATACTGTGCTATTTATTCGCTTTGGTTGGTACTATTATGTGGTCATGTATCTTGTTGATGTTCTTCTGATATTTGGTGTGAATGCTGGCAGCATTCACAACCTATGTTCTACAAATTCTTTATTATTCCGCCTCATTTTTCTTCCACATTTTTCAACGTAGAAACTCCAGGATGAGACTTGTTTTGCGAAACAAAAGCCCCAGACTCTCATTGTATGTTAACAGGAAACTAAGGATGCACCTAGTTTTTCAAAATAAAAGCCCCAGAAGGTAACTATCTTAACAGGAACTCAAGAATAACTATTCATAATGCTTCAGCTGCTTTTTCATGCATTTACAACTCTTATGTACTGATTCCTACTCCATTTAAACCTTGAAATATTCCATATCTTTCATAAATTATTGGTACTATTCGGCTTTTAAAGCCAGCATTGCAATGTTGCGTCAGCCTTTTAAAAAAAAAATCATAACTTCAAATATTCCATATCTTTTATACATTATTGGTATTATTCAACTTTTAAATGACATGCATACGAATGAAACAAATTCCCACTTTTCCAACTATTCTTACTACTACATCTTGTTCTTACAGATTAAAGCCAGCAAAGCAATATTCCGTCAGCTGTTCAACAAACCTTGAAGTTTTCTTTAATTTTTCATACATTATTGGTATTATTCAACTTTTAAAGACAGCAATCCAGTGTAGCGTCAGCCTTTCAACATCCAGCATTAACACCGCAATTTCTTCAGAAAATTGCATTCTCTAGTCTTTTATGCTCATTGTGCAAAGAGAATTCCCCTAGGGGCAATAAAGGTTTCATTCATTCATTCATATGGATGAGGAATGAATAATTGTGGCTGTGTTGTTGCACTTGTGTGGTTAGAACAGTTGCTGTAGTAAACAGAAGAGGCAGGTGGTTGTAGTGGGCAGCTCGAAGGACTGTGTATAACTGTATTACAGGGTGACGTTGAGAGAAAGCTGGAAAGTGTATGTACATGCTTGCAAACATTGCAAGAGTAAGAAGACTGTCAGCACTTGAAACGAGCCTTCTGAACAGCATCGTGGGAGTTGATGTTTTCCAAAGGAAATAACTCACATACTTACCATTATAGAGAAATCTTGAAAGTAAAACCCCACTGACATGAACACAGAGAGCTCTTATGATCTCAACAGGCTTTTCTGTGTACTGCAGAGAAAGACTATCATTCTAGTAAAGTTGTGCCCAATGTTTTTAAATTACTCCTCCGCTGCCATCCTGCAATCTTTAAAGAAAAGTCTTATACAAGAGTAGGGCTTGTCGGCACAGGCTGGCTTTTGCTTTTTCTGTTTCACCCTGAAAGTTATTAAAGAAAGATCCATCTGTCATACAAGCACACGCACTATATGTATAACTTAACTGTGCAGCCAAACAATGCAAACAAAAAGATAAAACAAAAAGATAAAACAAGGAACTTCTGAATCCGACCAATACGCCCTCTATGGTAGAGGCAGAGCTGGAAGCTGATGGGGGACCATCATCAATTACCCTGGTGGAAGTCACTGAGGTAGTCAAACAACTCCACAGTGGCAAAGCCCCGGGGGTTGATGAGATCCGCCCAGAAATGCTGAAGGCTCTGGGTGGGGAGGGGCTGTCTTGGATGACACGTCTCTTCAACACCGCGTGGAAGTCGGTGACAGTGCCTAAGGAGTGGCAGACCGGGGTGGTGGTTCCCCTTTTCAAAAAGGGGGACCAGAGAGTGTGTGCCAATTACAGGGGTATCACACTGCTCAGCCTCCCTGGTAAAGTCTACTCCAAGGTGCTGGAAAGGAGGGTTCGGCCGATAGTCGAACCTCAGATCGAAGAGGAACAATGCGGATTCCGTCCTGGCCGTGGAACAACGGACCAGCTTTTCACTCTCGCAAGGATCCTGGAGGGGGCCTGGGAGTATGCCCATCCAGTCTACATGTGTTTTGTGGACTTGGAGAAGGCATATGACCGGGTCCCCCGGGAGATACTGTGGGGGGTGCTGCGGGAGTATGGGGTGAGGGGGGCACTTCTCAGGGCCATCCAATCCCTGTACGCCCAAAGCGAGAGCTGTGTTCGGATCCTCGGCAATAAGTCGGACTCGTTTCCGGTGGGGGTTGGCCTCCGCCAGGGCTGCGCTTTGTCACCAATCCTGTTCGTGATATTCATGGACAGGATATCGAGGCGTAGTCGGGTGGAGGAGGGTTTGCAGATCGGTGTGCTGAGGATCTCATCGCTGCTTTTTGCAGATGATGTGGTCCTGTTGGCATCATCGGTCTGCGACCTCCAGCACTCACTGGATCGGTTCGCAGCCGAGTGTGACGCAGTCGGGATGAGAATCAGCACCTCTAAATCTGAGGCCATGGTTCTCAGCAGGAAACCGGTGGTTTGCCTACTCCGGGTAGGGAATGAGTCCTTACCCCAAGTGAAGGAGTTTAAGTATCTCGGGGTCTTGTTCGCGAGTGAGGGGACGATGGAACGTGAGATTGGTCGGAGAATCGGAGCAGCAGGGGCGGTATTGCATTCGCTTTACCGCACCGTTGTGACGAAAAGAGAGCTGAGCCGGAAGGCAAAGCTCTCGATCTACCGTTCAATCTTCGTTCCTACTCTCACCTATGGTCATGAGGGTTGGGTCATGACCGAAAGAACGAGGTCGCGGGTGCAAGCGGCCGAAATGGGTTTCCTCAGGAGGGTGGCTGGCGTCTCCCTTAGAGATAGGGTAAGAAGCTCAGTCATCCGTGAGGGACTCGGAGTAGAGTCCTTGCTCCTTTGCGTCGAAAGGAGCCAGTTGAGGTGGTTCGGGCATCTAGCACGGATGCCTCCTGGGCGCCTCCCTTGGGAGGTGTTCCAGGCACGACCAGCTGGGAGGAGACCACGGGGAAGACCCAGGACTAGATGGAGAGATTATATCTCTACTCTGGCCTGGGAACGCCTCGGGATCCCCCAGTCAGAGCTGGTTAATGTGGCCCGGGAAAGGGAAGTTTGGGGTCCCCTGCTGGAGCTGTTGCCCCCGCGACCCGATCCCGGATAAGCGGTTGAAGATGGATGGATGGATGTCTAGAAGGTAACCAACAATTTGGGAAACTCTCATGAGATGATTAAGGTTAGGCATTGACCTGGAATGGTTAAGGTTAGGATAAGTCATCGGGCAGCGAGTCTTGCAAGAATTTTTGCACGTTTTTGCACATTTTCACAATTTGCGGGTTACCTTCTACAGTAGGCACGACCTTATATACAGTAAAGAAGAATCAGCAATAAAAAATCACTGACATTTTTAGAATTGTAATGTAGAATTACCTAACAGATTTTACTTAAAGATATTTAGCAGGGTTTTCCCTGCCATTATACGGCTTAGGCGCAGCGCCTAAACCTTTTTTTTTGCGCCGGTTGAGAACGAGAGTGCTGTAATTTATTGACACAATGTTCACGTCCTGCTTGTACAAAGCAGCACTGTGAAAACAGTGATCCGTCTGATACATGTCACAGTGGGCTGGACTCATCGAAGATACATTTTGGCCCAAAAGTAACAAACATTGTCATCTACGCTATCTTCCTCCTTCTCTCACCGTTTCCCAGGGCATATTTATCTATAATTTCACAGTGAAGCAGCCGATCCCTCTCGATAGAGTGTAGCGACTCCTGCAGTGTTTACACGTCGCCTCATCGTTGTTTTTCCATTCACCTCTTTCGTCGGAACTATTTGTTTACTAATGCGCGATGATAAGCACTGATGAATCATTGTTCATTACACTAACTGAGTGAATAGCTAGGTAACTAGAATGGCACTTGGAGAGCGCAGACCTCCACCAAGGTGCCTGACTATAAAAACAGATCCCAGCTCCTAGCTGGCGGTACCGTGAGGTGGTCAGCTTGTTATTAACACGGTGTGTTTCCGTGTAACGTATCAGGGGATGCCTCTCTCGTTCAGCAGCCTTGTTATGGCTGTATAACGTTACACTACGTTGTCTCTCATCCCGTCATCTACCGCTTTGTTCTTTCTCCCCGGGCAGCAGCTACGCACCCCGATGTCTCGCCACACATCCAAACACGTATCTCTCTGCTCGAAGAAGGAGGAAGGAGGCGGGGTCACGCGTCATCAACGCGTCATCAGTTCCACTGCGCATGTGTTATACCCTGTGGTCTTAATGCTCAGGCTGATCGGAATCCTTAAAAAAATGGATTATTCATTTTGCTACACCCCACCCCTCCAAAAAATGTCATTCAAATCCATCACAGACTTTTGGAGTAATCCTGCTAACAGACAAACCAATGCCGGTGAAAACATAACCTCCTTGGCCTTGGCGGATGTAATTAGTGAATAAGTACAAGAAGACTGTCGCTGCCTGTGTTTTAATGTTAATTTTCTATACACTGTGGATCCATAACATGTGAGTGTTTTGGGGGCGACTGTGGCTCAGAGGTAGAGCTGGTTGTCCACCAATCGGAAAGTCGGTGGTTCGACCCCTGGTTCCTCCAGTCCACATGTCGAATTGTCCTTGGGCAAGATTTTTAACCCCAAATTGCTCCTGAAGGCTGAGCCATCTGTATGTGAATGAGTATTTAGATTAGATCCCGAAGGACAGGTTAGCTCCTTGTATGGTAGCCTCTGCCATCAGTGTGTGGATGTGTGTGTGAATGGGTGAATGCTGACATGTAGTGTAAAACACTTTGAGTGGTTGGAAGACTAGAAAGGCGCTATACAAATGCAAGTCCATTTGCTATTTTTGCGGTAGCCCAGCTACCATATGCATCATCAGGTTATTGGCTCCAAGCAGTGAAAGATAAATCAATAAAAACAATAGTAGCTTGTAACATACTCATCGTATTATGTTTTGAACACACCTGATGCACCTGATGCAACCCAGCAGCCCTTA
The DNA here is from genome assembly GCF_043250625.1 of Sebastes fasciatus. NCBI lineage: Eukaryota > Metazoa > Chordata > Actinopteri > Perciformes > Sebastidae > Sebastes > Sebastes fasciatus. The sequence continues at coordinate 37,293,236 of NC_133799.1, forward strand.
CTGTTGGATCAGGGCTGAGCATCAGCTGGTTCAGGTGTGCTACAGCAGAGAAAGCTGGAAATGAGGAGGTAGGGGGTCTGGAGGTCTGGAGCTGGGAACCCAGGGTCTAGGCTGTAGGCTATTATTACCAGCTGCAACAGCATGTGGCTGGTAATATGTGGCCATATTATTTGTCCAATATTTGCATGAAAATTCTCCCAACGGCACCAACACCACAAACACATCCAAGAGGTTAGGTTCAGTGACTCACTGAGGTTACACCCAACAGACAGCTAGCGGCTTACCACCTGTGACGGCACCCACCTTTCACTCAAAGCGACCACTCCCTATGCATAACTTAAGGCCTTACTATATACAGTTGACCTGAATGGGGAAATTAGCTATAGAGGCTGTAAACATGTTTATTTCTGCTGTAAAGTTGGGCATTTTAACAAGGGGTCTATGGAGATTGACTCGCTTTTGTTGCCAGCCTCAAGCGGCCATTTGAGGAACTGAAGTTTTTGGTACTTCCGCATTGGCTTTATTTCTCAGCACCGGAGGTTGCAGCTTGGTTTATATGTCTGTCTGTGGACAGATTTTGTCACCGCGATAGCATCACAACCGTGCAAGATGCAGTCACAAAACTTTTGATGTGTGTAGTTGAGATCAATATGAAGGCTGAGTTCAAAGATGGTTGTGGTCTGGTCAAAGGTGACGGAGGTAGGGGAGTCACGATTTCGATTCTAAATCGAAAATCAATTGAAATGAGCTTTCAATTTTGACCTTTTAAGTCAAAAGCAGGATCGGCGATTCTCCCAGCATTTTTTTCCTCTCCAACCCCCGCATACTGCCGGAGTCAGAGATGACGGAGAAACAGCACTGGAAAATCCTCCTGATTCCCTGAAGTCACCAGTGTGGCAACATTTTGCTTTCCCGTGAGTTATGTGAAATGATTGCTCGTTGACAGAAAAAGTGCAGTTTGTAGGCTGCAGAAGATTTAGAGACTCTCCACATTATCGCCATTGCACTGTTAGCGCTGTTATCACTGTTAGCTGCAAGCTGCCGTCACACCGTTGCCATGTTGAGATTATAGAAAATGCTCCCAATTCCGTATTTAGCACCAAAGTGCATTTTGTGTAATTTCTTACAACAAAAGGCAGATTGTCACCAGAGGTTTCAGATACACTCAGATTTCCAAATACATGATTTTGATTTCTATTATCAGCGGAACAAATCTTGTTTTAAGAGTGAACAAACAAGATGTCAGCTTTAAAACAATCACAATCTTGTCAGAATCAGATCAGATTTGTGGAGGGTCAAAGAGGAGCTGTTTCTCATACAGATGTTTCTGCTGCCAGGGGAATCAAATGTGAGTCTTCCTTCTTGCTAAACTCAGTGTGCGACAGAGTTTGTGGTGTGTTGGCAGAATGCTAATCCTCCTGGGCCGTGTGGTGCTGAGCCTCCAGAGGCGCTTGCTGCTTCTGTCAGGATTTTTAGATTTCAGTTTGGCTTTATTTGATAAGGGTGGTTAACTTCCCCGACCAGTGTTTTCCGGGGATTTGCTGGTGAAAGAGGAATTGATGGAGGTTGGGTGCAGATTTAGAAATATTACCAAATGATATTTCAAGGCCACATATTTCCTTATCAAGACCAAATACTGCTGTGTGGGCACAAGATCAAACTTGTACCCTCCTTTTGACTGTGTGCACAAGACACAAAGTATTCCTTTATGTTATACTATGCCTTCATTGTCATTATGATCAAGCATAATTAAGGCATGTCATGCCACCACCCCATATAAAGGTCAGATGATATTGCAGACCAGTAAACTTTGAAAGGGATGCTGAAGAAGCCAGTCAGGAGTAAGTGAAAAAAATTGTTAAGTACAAAATCTATCCCTGATTTCTGCAGCTGATCTACCCCAACATCCCAGGCAGAACAAAAACAAAAGACAACATCTCACACACAGATCATAATCCTACGAAACAACAATAAAACAAACAAATTAAACAAGCTTATGTTATTTATATAACCTGATTGATAATTTATCGGAAAAACTGAAATGAATAATTAAACAGACAAAAAGACACTGTTAATATATAATAAAATGTTGGGGATCGGAGCCATGCGAAAAGGGAGAAAAGCAACCTTTTCACAGTGCACATGTACTCAAAGTAGTTCTTTCAGCAAGTCTCTATTTCATATGATGTGAAGGGGAATATCAAGTGTGTGTGTTAGCTGAGTTGTTGCTTATATGGAACCAAGCCGTTTTCTGGGTGACCACATGATGCTTACTGCAAGAGTATAAAGCAAGCAATAGAAATGGTACAATGTAACACAATAATCAAATAAGAAAAGCTGTAAATATAAGTAGAATGATTATTTCATATATGTTGATGTCAGATGCATTCTCAACTTGTTAAAGATGCACCAAAATATGATTTCTTTAATGTATAATCACCTGATAACCAGAATTGTTGTGTTTTCGTTACCTTAGATTGTGCCCTTTATATCTACATAAGGAGTGAGTCCTCTTCACAGAGTCCGCCATGTTGCACTAACTTTAACTTTTACTTTAACTTTTCCTGCTTGGCCGGAGTCAATAATGTTACTCGCTCCCGTTGCCGCTGCTCTCTCTCTCTCTCTCCTTCTTCACCACTCACTTCCCACGTACACACACATTCTACGAACTGGCTCTGCTCCCACTGGCTCTGGAGAGGGCCATTTGCGTTTTCGCATCGGCCACCGTAGCTCTCCAACACGCTTGGCACACGGGAGGGGCTTCAGTTGGTTGCAATCTCCTCACCTCACCGCTAGATACTGCCAGATCCTACACACTGGACCTTTAAAAAGGGCGGTGTTTGCAGCATATGACCAATCACAAACATGAACAAGTCTACTGTCAGCAGAGCAGCATATTTTACAAACCAAGAGCAAACTATAATATTAGACAAATATGAAGAAGTTAAACACATAATCCAGACTAAAAGTAATACAGTTTAAACCGCCAAATGCAGGAACGACAGCTGGCAAAAAAAAATCAAGGACTGTGTGAATATATAAATGAACAGACTTATAATATCACCGCCTCATTTAGAGCACAAGTAGATCTGACTATAATTACATGTGTGTATTCCGCTAAATGAATGTGTTGCTTAGATGTATTCTTATAGAATATTTATTTATCCCCTTGGGGGAAATTGTGGCATGTATTTGGTACAGCCCTATATAAGATATGAAAGTAAATCTCCTTACCTCTTTGATATATTTTTAGATTTGTTTTGTATTTGCTCCCAAGGCTGTTTCACACTGCTGGGGTTGCAGCTGAAAGAATAAGGCTAAAATACACACCATGAGAATAAGTCTAATCAACACATTCATTTAACAGAACACATGTAATTATAGTCAGATCTATTGTGCCCTATGAGCAGTGATATAAGCCCATTAATTTAAACATTCACACAGTCTGCGATTTTTTTGCCAGCTGTCCTTCCTGTGATGCTTAAACTTCTTCGTATTTGTGTGATATATCCACGCACCAAGCTCTGATGGGTCAGTGGGGGATGCTTTTATATGAGTTGACCTGTTATCTTGAACATAACCTGCTTCGGACGATCTACCTCGGTAAGAAGTGAACCACTGTCGGAGGACTGAAAACTCAGGGTTGAACCTGAAAGGCTAACACCAAATCCACAAACAAATCACAAGGTTTTCATCCAGGGATCGCTGTTTGTGTCCCGTGCTTTAAGTTTCACTTTCACGTTACAATCAGCTGTTCATTTGTGTCCCGTGTTCACAATGTTCAGTGTCATTTTCACTGTACAAACATAGTAGTTTTAAGCCCAACCATTTGGTCTTTCCTAAACCTAACTATAGTGGTTTCCCGTAACGAGTTGTCTGGAACGCAGCGGAAGCACAACAAAGTGGTAGAAATAGTTGCGGCAAAACATGTTGTTAGCATAGTTGCACTTGCGAATAAATGAATCTTTGAAGAAGACACAAGCCTCTCAGTGTGCGACAACAGAATTGTGTTTTTTACAGTAGTATTTGTGCCTTGGAGTGCAGTGGATTTGCGGGGCTCCCCCCCAGCCAGAGGATGCCTGTGTAAATGACACAACAGCAGCTAAACTGCCATTATCAGCTGTTGTCAGAGGTGCAACCATGTTAGCATTTGCATATATTAGACTAAGTCAGCAGGGCTGTTTGCTCAGAGATAATGAAGCCAGCAGTGACTCTGGACACCTGTAAAGGCAAGTGGCAGCCTAAAACAGCTCGCCTATCTGACAGTTCAGCACCACATTTCAACCGGAAATCTGCCTGTGATGACACTTTCAGCTGTGGGCCAAATATTGCCACACAGAATATTTGGATGAGTTACAAGAAATATTAGCTGTAAATGCAAAATCCCTGTGTGTGTGTGTGTGTGTGTGTGTGTGTGTGCGCTGTAGTCCTCCAAATGAAACAACAAAATATGTTGTTTGTACATGAACTCTAGAACGACACAAAGAAGCGTTTTGTGATCTGACGTCACTTTCAGCAGGACCACATCATCTGTCTAAGGGTGCTTTCACATTAGGGACCCGGGCCCGGATCCAAGTACACTTGTCCCCAAAGTCCAGTTCGATTGATTAGTGTGAACGCTCCGTACCATACTCGAGTACGGTTCGTCGATCCGTACTCGAGTCGACTTGAAAAGGTGGTCTGGAGTACGGATCATGTGTACTCAGGCTCGGTTCACATCAGGTGTGAAAGCCAACTGTACCGCTATTTAACGCCAGTAACGTTAGCAGTTAGTGAGTAGTTGTGAAAGGTCAGTCTTTTTTCAACGCTGCCGGTCTCCTCCGAAATCTGTATACATATAAAACTCTTTCATATCTACAGTAGTACGCAGATCTCATCTCAGACTTTGTGGCTCTTTATACTACGTCATCTGTCCTGGCTAACAATTACTAACCTGACCCATCAGGTGGTTTGTTACACAGCAGTACCATCTGAGAAGCCGCCATTGGAAATTGTTTGGAAAAGGGCAGGCATTTCCAGAAAATACTTGGCAGGTTACTGGATGAACTTTCAATCCAACTGTTGCCGAAGCCAGTCGGGAAAAGAGACAAAAAATATCTTTTCCATCGAAAAGCCTACAGTGCCGTTCTTTGCTCTTCTTTAAATTAAGTAATACTTTCCACCTCTGATATAACTGATGCTATTTCAAATGATTCTGGTGGCATATAATGAAAAACCGTCTGAAATGAAAATTAGTGCATGTGTTGCTTTCAGTTCATTTATTTCAAGTCTTATTTTGATCCTAATACTTGAGGGAACTAGAGTCAAATTTCTCAAACATGAGTTTTAATATCTTCTCATTTCAACAATGATTTCCACAGATGACCTAAGATTTTAATTTCGGTTTTATTTAATTTTATTCTATTCTAATTTAAATGTCTGTATGTTCTGTGTGTAGTGTAAAGTGGCCACAATGTATATTTTATTGTGCAACCCTGTGCTGTAAAATGACAAATAAATTAACCTTATAAATTTGTCAGACACATAGTGAAAGTACAATGACGGACAGCCAAAGTTCTTGTAGAAAAAAATAGTGACTATGTTTTGAGAGACAATTTTGGACTTTGTGAGTAGGCTTCAAGAAAGTTCTGGAGCTAGCATATAGTGGTCATTAGTGGTACTGCCTTTTAAGATACTTTTGTACTGTTTAACATTTCAGCGAAGGTGCGGTTGCTTGGATCAAGGTTAGAAAAGAGCTGCTGAAAAGTGACTTAGAGCCTACAGTAGATGGAAGGTTATCTTATAGCGCTCTGTCGGAGGCTACTGTGTACATCTCTCTGATTTTACACATATAATTGTGTAGCGGCATGCCTCAGTGGGTGAGCACTACAAAACAACATGAACACTAAAGGTGGTACAAGGTGCAGGAGAATATGAGTGTAAACAAGTCTAAAGGTAGGCCACACACTCACAGTGTTCAGGTAAAAGGCACTGTCAGGGGGATGGAGGCTGCATGCCTAGTAAGTAGTACAAAAACGTTGATTGTACAGAACTCTATGGTATATAAAATGGTTAAGATATGGGTAGGCAAAGTGATAAATAAAACTCTCTCTGGTTGGTTTCCTTTGTCTTGTATTAATGTATTTATTTGACTTTGGCCAAAAGAAAATAAAGTGAAAGCAATCACGCATATGGTGGACAGAAGCAGGTCTACACACTGGTCATCTGACCTCCAGGGAAGCACCATCAGTACTTTTCTAAAGAGCTTCTCTCACTTGTACATCAGTAAATCATACCACACAACTAAAACACTTGGTTAGTGTTAAAGGGTAACTTTGGTATTTTTCAACCTGGACCAACTGTTATTATATGTGTCTGACAACATTATGGAAAGGACCCTACAGAGAAATAAAACCTTTTTCTCACCTTTCTCTTGATCCGGTCTGTTACTGTGTCCAAGTCCCGCTCAAGAAGAAGTCTCCTTGTGAAATCTGAATATCCGTATACCATGGCTCAAATAAATACAGGTGTCCATCAAAGACCTCATCCACATTGTTGGGAATCATCTAAATATTCAGCCATGACATGGAAAGTCTTTTAGATAACACTAAGCTACGCTAAGCAAGCTCTGCCCGGCTGCCACTCCCGTTTCCACCATGGATGTATTCCACTATTCCACCATTGTCTTCCGACAACACATCACCTCACCAGATTTCAGAGCAAGACTTCTCCTTGAGCGAGACTCTTTCCATAATGTTAGACACTTATAATAACAATCAGAGCCTGTCATAGCAAAAAACAAGCACTTTGAGTGATGGTGCCAGCTTGCCCCAATAGCACCAGATTGCAGCCCGTGAGCAGCCTGTCTACAGTCCTGTCCCTCAATACTGGACACAATTTCAGAAATTGTTGTCCCTATTAGTCAGTTAAACACAAAAACATGGGAAAATATGGTCCAGGTTGAAAATACAGAAGTTACGCTTTAAGGTTAGGGTTAATGTTAGGCAACTAAAACACAAAAATTTGGACCAAAGAAATTGTAGTTACAGCTAAGAAATAAAAGTGAACATTAACAGTTGTTTGTGACAGAATACTGAATACAGAACTCCAGTCTCCTGAATGAAGCCACCACTCCAACCTGTGCACCATTTAGTTTCTCCTCCACTGCATATAGGATACACTACTTCCTGCACTGACACTGAACTCTTGCATTGGATGCATGGTAACTTGTGTGCTGCAGATTTTTCCAATATGAACGTAATTCCTAGGGATACTGGAATCCAATGCAATCCAGTACAACTTCAATGCAATTACTAATTAGGCTTGTGGACACGTTGTCATAAAGGGGGTGATTCAACTCTTATCTATTATTTTGAGAATACCGCTGGCAGAGTTCTGAGCAGCGGCATCATGGCGTGCTCCATGTACATTTACTCATTTTTACAGAGTCAATGTGACATTGCTGGTTTCGACTGTCCTCTCAGCTGCTGGAAGTTGAAGGGATGGTGTGGAGTCCTTCGACAGTCTCACAGCAGTTTGTGAAATAGTCACGAAATTTAATCTTTTTGATTTGTGTACATAGACACGAAATTCTCTTTTTTTGTGCGTTTTCCTACGAATGTCCAGCAACACGTGACGCACGTGTCAATTTCCGCTCCAGTCTTTTCAAAATAAAACTACTCAGTTAGGTTTAGGAATAGATTAACTTGGTTTAGGCTTAGGCAGCACAACTACATAGTTAAGATCGTGGTTGGGGTTAAAATTACTCCGGTGGTGCTGTAACTTAAGTACGGAAGTTACGTGACAAATAAATCAACTTTAACGTGTGGCTTCACACAGGAAACGAACAGCGGTCTCCTGGGTGAAAGTCCGGTCTTTTTTGCTCAGTTTTTCGCTCAGCACAACTTTCAACAGCGTATTTTTTGTGCGTTTTCCTACGAATGTCCAGCAACACGTGACCCACATGTCAATTTCTGCTCCAGTCTTTTCAAAATAAAACTACTCAGTTAGGTTTAGGAATAGATTGACTTGGTTAGGCTTAGGCAACAAAACTACTTAGTTAGGTTTAGGAAAAGATCATGGTTTTGGTTAAAATAACTCCGTAAGTGCCTTAACTTAAGTACGGAAGTTACGTGACAAATAAATCAACTTCGACTTGTGGTTTCACAAACAAAATGAACAGCGGTCTCCTGGGTGAAAGTCCTGTGTTTTTTTTCCCACCCATCCACCCTGACCTCCTCCCTACGCGGCGTTCGCTGCTCTCTATACTTCCTGGTTCACAATAACAGGGATTACACACAAAATAATTTTGTGCTGACCATCACAAATTTTGGGGGGAAATTCGTGTATATACACGAATCAGAACATTAAATTTCATTACTGTTTCATGAAGTGCTGTGCGACTGGACAAGGTGACGGTCCGAGTGAGAGCCACTGATCTGAGGTTATGACTATATGGATCTATGAGGCTGAGTGATGACCGTCACCATCTCTTGTCACTCAGAACAGAGACGTGAGAGCGAAGCCTCTAAGGTCAGTCACATGACTGTTGATATAAGGTCTCGAGGATAGGTAGAAGGATGGCATCACTAAAGACCATGGTGACGGTCATCGTTATAGTCTAGGATTAATTAAGGGTATTTCCTCTGCATCCCTTTAATATCTGCACCATATTTGATATTTAATATCTAGTATTTGCACATATTATCTCATATTTTGTTGTTTATATTTTCTTTGTTGTGTATACTGCATTTTTGATTTTTGTGTTTTTTATATTTATAAGTCAAGCACCTACTGGAGGAAACAACAAAGCATTTCACTGCACAATGTAGAGATGTTGAGTATGTTACATTTGTTTCACAACTTGAAACATAATGACTCTAGGTAATATAAAATATAAAACAGTTATATAATAGAATACAATAATACCACAAAGAGCAAAAGCTCACCTGAGACACAGAATAGCGTTTCATCTCATGTGACCCCGGGCCGTCCTCATTTCCTCCTGCAGTAGCTGAGACATCCATCAGCATTTGGTAGCTATCAGTAAAAACATCAGCCTGAAAAAGAGGAATCAATATAACGTCCTGTCTGGGTCTGCCGACTCATTGTAGGCTTGTTAGTCTACAGACAGACGAGGGCTGGTGGTCCGCTGTTCTGTTCTCTGCCCTCACGTGGAAACCCTGCCATCTGGCCTGCTGGCGGCCTCATTAACAACAGGTGGGTGTCTGAGCACACACACGTCCACACCAAGGGAGATGCTGATGAGACATGTGGGCAGTTTTGTCAAGAGAAATGCTTCCTGATCTAGGTAACGTGTCAGAATTAGTACGAAGAGCACTGAAGAATCGCACTATTAGACTGACTTGGTCAATCCGTTGGTTATTGCTGCAACTCCTGGGCACAGTGACTTCCTGGAGTCTTTTCGTAACGAGGTTGCCAGGTTTGGTACCATCACGCATGTACAGTGACCAAAACCAAAACTTGTGTCACCAAGTGAATCACACTATATATAGCTATAGCTTGTTATGCTGCACATAAGAACTGCATTGCAATAAATACACTATTTACACTGTTTGCATAACATTTGCTACAAACTGCAGTTTAAATGAAAATGAAACTATATACCGTATAGGCCTATCTGTGAACTGTTTTAACATCTTCAGTGGGAACCAAAGGGCTTGAGTGCCCCTCCATGAAGTTCATTTATTCAACAGGAGTTGGGATACAATAGATAGAATCATTCTACAGTCTAAAAATGATACATGCACATGCCTTGTCATAGTCTTGAAATAAGAGCACTGCAGTAATACAATATGCAGTTTCATGTATTGAATAACTTGTACCAACAAATTTTGCATTAAAATTGATAAACTGTCTTTACAACAGATAGGTTCAACAAAAGTGGGATTAATAAAGTGCCTTTCTTTTCTTCTTCTTCTTATACTTATTCTTCTTCTTCTTCTTCTTTTTCTTGTTCTCATGTCCGGACCTGCTTGACCACGCCCCCAACTAATCTGACTACTCCTGTGTGACTACGAGTTTCTGCGCATGCGCATTTCACAGACTAGGAAACATGCTACCAGTCATGTGACAATAACAAACCTCTCCGTGTGATCAGGTCCATGGATGTAATAAGAGTCAGGTCAGACTGCGACACATGGAACTGCTCTTGATATTTAAAGAATAAAAGTACCTTTGTAACTATTATGAATCTAGCTAACGTTAAAGAAGAACTGTTTAAAGTCCTCAGCATTAATAAACTAGCTCATCTGAACTGTTCTGGTCTGGATCTGATTCATGCTTTTACCTAAAAAATTTGAACACAGATGGCTGCATATTAATCTGATCCGAACAGATCTACACTTTGATTTTGGGGGTTTAACGTTGGCTCAACGCAGCTCTCCCCTGGTTGCTCTGGGGGTAAAGTGCAGCTCACAGACTGACGTCACAGCCTGCAGCCTGCCCGTCGGGTCGTTGTCCTCTCTCCAGTAAAGCAGGATGGCTCCGCTGAAGTTCTGTGCGAACATCTCGTGGCTGTTCACGGAGCTTCCCGACTTCAGTCAGCGGATGTGTGCAGCAGCCTCGGCTGGTTTCCAGGCGGTGGAGGCGGCCTGGCTCTACGACTCCGACCTGCAGGAGCTGCAGAGAGCCAGAGAGGCTGCAGGAGTAGACCTGGTCCTCATCAACACCCCGCCAGGTAACCTACCACAACCCAGCAGCTGCTACTGACACGGTTGGTAACAATGAGAGGATGACGATGGTGATGATGGTGATGATGATGATGATGATGAATGTGTTGCAGGAGATGTAAAGGGAGGGGATCTGGGTCTTGGAGCAGTTCCTGGAAGAGAGGCAGAGTTCAGACAGGGTCTGGATCTGGCTGTGAGGTATGCCACAGCTCTGGACTGCAAGAGGTGAGTCATCAGCTGAGTGAAGACAACTTCTATATTGTTGCTTTGGTTGTCAATTACTTTTTATTAGGTTTTCTTTTAAACACAGATAAAAGTATACCTATGTGCCAACTGGACACACACACACACACACACACACACACACACACACACACACACACACACACACACACACACACACACAAACACACACACACACACACACACACACACACACACACACCAAAAAAAGAAGTTCAAATCAAACAGAGTGCAGGGGGAGGATCTAGATATATATACACCAGTGGTGGCTGGTGACACAAAAATTGGGGAGGACAGGAGGAAAACCAGCCCACGGTGTCATTAGATTAGATCAACTTTATTGTCATTGCACATAGTACAAGTACAAGTACAACGAAATGCAGTTTTGCATCTAACCAGAGTGCAAACTAGTAAAGTGCTGATAAGACAGTATATACAAATGAGGATATATTAGTGTATGTACATAGGCATATACATATATACAGATTGTAATTAAAGTGATCGACATGTGTTATGTTCTGATGAATAATAGCTTAACTATAAGTTACATACTGATGGGATATTGTATAAGAGTATTATAAACAATAGATGATATATACAGGTGGAGTTATATCTAAACACAGAGAGATTATGTACTTAGAACTATATGCATATGGGACTAAGTGAATATATATGAGATGAGTATAGGAGGGTAGGTATGTATATACAGTGGAATCACAAGTTATACATATACAGGAAAGAATTGTACATATAAGAGTAAATACAAAGATCATGTCATTTCTCTTATTTTGCACTTGCACCTCCTTTTTCTGTATGAGCTCAGTGCTGCTTGATATATGTGCTCTCATGTTCCTCATTTTTATATGTCATATAGGGGGGGCTTACATGGGGGGGGCTTACATGGGATTCGGATTTTTTTATTTTTATTCTGTAAATCTTTTAATCTGGAAAGAACTTTGCACTTAAGTTTGACAAGTGCTATAAAATTATCATTATTATTATTATTATTATTATTATTATTACTACACTAGTTGCCTAGGTTACTTATCTCTACTTTCTTATGTAAAACGAAAAATTAAGCAATAAAACAATGGCTTACAAGATTTCTTAAAACAATCACTGCAGCCTCAGGAGTGTCTATAAGGTGTCACTAAAAGCCTGTCTGTAACCGTGCGTACAGCAGTCCGTTGCCCACACCGGGTTCCTGTCCCGGGTGAGGGCACCGTGCGTCACCGCGCATCAACGGGTGTCACCGTGCGTCACCGTGCGTCACCGTGCGTCACCGTGCGTCACCGTAGCTCCGCTGTGGGTCCAGCCCGGACCGCTGACGGCGAGGCCCGAGCAGCGTGCCCCGAGCGGATCTCTCTGCATCCACTCCCCAGCAATCTCTGATTGGTTAGAGATTAATCAATCTGATTTCTTCAGTCCCTACACCGATAACTGGGCGTTGGGTATCGGCCGATACCAAGTCCAGATACCGGTGTTTAATTAATCAGCTGAATGCCTCACTGTGTGGAAGTCATTCCTTTTTATGTGTAAGGTAACTTGACTTTAACATTACTTTCTTAACTATGTAAAACCAAATGTAACAAATAAATACATATATATATATATATATATATATATGTATATGTATATATATATATATATATGTATATATATACATATATATATATATATGTATATATATATATATATATATACATATATATATATATATATATATGTATATATATATATATATATATACATATATATATATATATATATATTGAATTGTTATTGAAATGATAAATCGTGTCACTGATACCCGATCCAGCTATTTGAATCGGTATAATAATAATCGGCCCGATATCTGATATCTGATATCTGATATCTGTATCGGTGCATCCTTCAACCTCATCCCTTGGTTTTTGTTCTGATAAGCTTTGTCAGCTGTGAAGCCTTATATAGACAGGTGTGTGTCTTTCCAAAGTATGTCCAATCAATTGGATTTACCACAGACGGACTCCAATCAAGATATAGAAACATATGATCAACCAGATGATCAAGAGAAATGGGAGGCACCTGCGCTAAATTTCAAGTGCCAGGGGTAGACATCTATGGAAATACAGTTATTTAAAAAAAAAAAAAAAAGTCTAAATTGTTGACAGTTCTGTCTTCAGGGCTTTTGTGTGTTGTGATGATGAACAGTCTTTATGCAAGAGTCCATATAGTAACAAAGCAGGGTTTCACCTTTTCAACTTTGCCATTTGTGTGTATTTTCCATGTATTTGTCAGGATCCACCTGATGGCAGGGAGGGTTCCCGTGGGCTCACACAGAATGGCAGTTGCCAAGGAGATGGAGGCCATCTTTGTGCAGAACCTAAACTACGCTGCTGATATCCTCTCAAAGGTACGTGACCTTTTCTGTCCAACATAACACCAACTCCCAGCAGTGGGAATGCAGTGAAACTGGGTTTCTGCAGGAATATAGAGGGATCGTGAAAATAAAACATTGGATATGAGATTAAAACAAATGGAAGATATTTAAATAGGATTCAACTGACATTTACAGGAGTTTGATATACTACAAGGTAGACTTATGGCGTTTAATTAGTATCAAAACCCGCACGCGCACAGAACAGTACCCGCGAGCGGAAAAGCATCCTCCCGAGGGAGCATTTTTGCTCTGCGTGCAAAAAATGCAGTCCCGCGAGCACGGGGCTGTGATGAGTGCTTGCTCCATCCTCTCTACGCGCTCCCTCCACCCTCTCTACGTGCTCGCTCGACCCTCTCTACGCGCTCGCTCCATCCTCTCTACGCGCTCGCTCCATCCTCTCTACGCGCTCGCTCCACCCTCTCTACTCGCTCGCTCCATCCTCTCTACGCGCTCGCTCGACCCTCTCTTCGCGCTCGCTCCACCCTCTCTACTCGCTCGCTCCATCCTCTCTACGCGCTCGCTCCACCCTCTCTACGCGCTCGCTCCGTCCTCTCTACGCGCTCGCTCCACCCTCTCTACGCGCTTGCTCCACCCTCTACGCGCTCGCTCGACCCTCTCTACGCGCTCGCTCCATCCTCTCTATGCGCTCGCTCCACCCTCTACGCGCTCGCTCCACCCTCTCTACGCGCTTGCTACACCCTCTCTACGCGCTTGCTACACCCTTTCTACGCGCTCGCTCGACCCTCTCTACGTGCTCGCTCCATCCTCTCTACGTGCTCGCTCCACCCTCTCTACGCGCTCGCTCCACCTTCTCTACAGTCAATAGATCACCTTCACTGTCTGTTGTTGCTGTGAGACGGTCAAAAATAGGCGAGACCTCTGTTCTCTAGAAGAGACGCAGCTTAGACGCAGTGTGGCTGCTCTAACCTGTTAACACAGACGCCGAAATAAAAAACAACAGGTAACGCAGCCGCCACGCGCTGCTGATGTTCCTGGTGTGTCCCAGGCTTTGGAATCGCACATGAAATGTGAAAAACATTGAGCTGGATGCCGGAGCCAACAGATGCCAGCCATCTCTCAATGTTGTTCGGCGGCAGCGAGCCAACCAGCAACTGTCACCTCATGATGCTGTCAGTGTTGATGAGAATGTTGTGACCTGTCGCTGTTCCTCACAGGAAGGAATCACTGGTCTGATTGAACCCATCAACACAAGGATTACAGATCCCAGGTATTTCCTGGACTCACCTCATCAGGGTAAGACACTGTGTCCCATTGAGACAGTACCGTCAGATTTGCTGGAGAATATTTTTTCGGGCATTTCAAGTTAGTTTTACAGTTTTATTGTTATTGTGCAAAATCTCCAAATTTTGATGCATCTTAGATTTCAGATTTAGTTGAGATCAGTGGAGGTCCAGTTTAGGCCCACCAGCTGACTTTTCTGACTCTCAGTATAAACGTGCAGTGGACACGGCCAATCAAATTGTGAATGTGCAAATAAAATGTAAACTTGCCTGAATGAACTTCAGGTTTAAGACCCAGACACACCAAACCCAAATCAGAGAACTAGTGGCGACGAAGGCCGCCGGTTGCGTCGCCTCAAGTCGCCTTTGTCTTGGCCAGAAAGTTGCACTCAAACACACCACAAAGACTACAACCGACGGCCAGTTAGCACGTTTACGTTCTGCGCCTGCGTGAGATGATTAAACTCTCCTCACCAGCAGGTGGCGGTAGTCTATATTCATCATTCAAAAAGGGAAACAGAAAGACTGAGGACTGCGGAAACACAAGCCGTTGTTACGATATGTATATGAAACAAAGCGGCGTTTGCCGACCATTTTCACACCACTCTCACTCACCACTTAGCTTCATTCCAGATGTTCATGTCGCTGTGAAGATATCCGTGTATTTGAACAATCAGATGAAATGAAGATTAAAAATGAGAAGAGCCTTCTGTGTTTTTCCTCTTGACTTTACTCGTTGGCTTGCTTTCCTCACGTCCCATTCTCTTCTCGTGCACTGATTCGTCCAATCAGAGTGATTTCTCTCACCGACGAGCTACCGATTCAAAATGCCGATTCGGATGAAAAAACTCTGGGGCCGACGTTGCAGGACACACTGCAAAAACTAGGACGACAGACGCTTACCGACGGCCAGCTGTCGGCTTGGTGTGTCAGGGCCTTAAGACTACTGTAAGTCTACATTTTATTTTTGAAAATAAAATGTATTGCACTTGTAGACATTTTATTTTGAAAATAAAATGTAGGCTTTTCTGTTAAAGAACAAGCTTAATCTTTGCACTTGCCAGTCGTGAGATTACAAGTCAACTTTTGACCTTTGTCATTTCTTTCATGTCATACTTCTGATATGACATGGAAAGCTGGCCAGTAATACATTATTTTGCCATCATTAAGACATTCATTGATTTTAGTGCATGGCCCATACGGCAATTTAATCTCAAGTGAAACACTCCTTATAACACACTTCTAATGTGTGACTACCCGCCATGAGTTCTGTTTCAGCTCATCCTCATGTTTGTGTCTGTAGCTGCTGCAATACTGGAGAAGGTTGGAAAGCCAAACATCAAGCTGCAGATGGTGGGTGCTTTGCACATTTCATTTGAAAATAAAAGAAGAAACAAATAGAAACTCTTAACTTAACAGATGTCTGAACTGTTTTCAGGACGTCTTTCACTGGCAAATAATGGATGGAAACCTGACACAAAACATACACAAGTATTTCCCCATGATCGGTGAGTAAGATATGAGAGAAAATATAGTACTGAAATCTTTCAGCCTTGGTGACCAGTAACCTCGTCTCCTCCGGGCTTCATTCCTCTAGAGGCACCTCTTTCCCTTCTTCTAGTTTTTCTTTCACTCAAACCTCTTGTTGCTTCTTTTATTCCTCATATGTTGAATGTCTGAAGAGTATAGTTGCTTACCTAATTACAAAATCAACTCAACTAAATCCCACCGGATGCCGCTAAATTCCTCTTTTGAATCCCCCATTGCACCATCTCGTGTCCTGGTGACCTAAAGGTATCTTGGCATTGATATTCACCCTTCATCACAGTCGGTGGTCTCAAATATTTTGAATGATATTATAAACCTGTTGAACTAGACTTGAACAGATGGAGACTGTTCATGCCTTGTGTCTCCATAATCAAGATGGGAAATCTCCCTAAAAGAAAGGTAATTTCCTCCCTGGGGAGGGGAAGCATACTAGGACATACTGTCGCTAGGGCAGGATAGGGTTGGAACAACTTATACAGTGTGCATGTTAAGTTGGAAATGCTGCATTGCCAACCTCTGAGTTGGAGATACCAACGTGGTAAAAGGTGGACTGTGAAAGTAACATGTGTTTACTGCTCCTGTTGACTATGGGTGGGCAGCAGCCATGTTTAGTTAATGTCACATTGTGAACTGGAGTTTAGAAAAACATACCTGAAAGGTAGGAAGTGACAATAAATGAAAACCATAATGTCTGGCTTATATTTGACTGCAGATTTGAAGCAGCACTAATTTATTTTTTTGGCCACTTCCTTAAAGTTTACATGGATAAAGTCATTTACACATCCAACATAAGCAACATTAGCATTAACTTGGAGTTGTGTTTGTGTCCACCTGAAGAATGTGGGTCCAATATTCTTCTTTATTTTAGCTCTGTTTTGGTCTCCACCTACTCCTCAGTGAAATATGTCTCTTTAGCTGCTAAAGGCTCCACTATGTTCACCAGCTAGCTTACTGAGCTTATTGTGATTGTCTGCTGGGGCTGGTAGAGTAGTGAACAGTGGCTTTATCAGAGCAGTGGGCTACCTCCAGTTCTGCAAAGTGAAGCCAATGCAGAAGTGCCTTAAAGGTCACCTATTATGCAAAATGCACTTTTCCATGTCTTTTAAACATCAATATCTGTCCCCAGTGTGTCTACAAGTCACCATAGTATCATAAAAGACCATCCTCTCTATTTTTCTCCTGCTCCGTTTGTCCGGAAATGGGTGTCGAAAAACGCTGCGCAGCTTTTCCTTCTCTTCTGACGTCGTTTGAGAAATGCAAGTCACGTGAGGGTTTCCTGGTCGAACCAGAGCAGAACCTTCAGTAGCTGACCCCGCCCCACAGCGCGTCACTGTCTCTCCTCCTCAACCGAACTTGAGCAAAGTAGCTCCTACTGTTAGTCTGCAAGAACCAGCAGAACAGTCTTCATGTACTCCCATCATCTAAATATAACATGTTCTTTCACAAAGGCTTTATGTAATTACACTGTTTAAACAGATGATATTTATATATTATATATATTTGATGTCATGCATGTAGAAGAGTACAGGTAGTAAATAGTGACTTGTAAGCAACACAACACATTTCTGTTTCACAGTCAAACTTTATTTGAGTTGACAAATGACAATATTAATTATTCACAGCAGTTGTAATCATCTCACCTGTTAGTTAGTTATGTTGACATGGTACAGGAGAAAGTCTTCAGCTCTGATAAACTATGGTAAGCTAAGCTCCGGTGGTCTGTAGTCATGGTAACACAGAGACAGCTACTACTGTAAATAATATACCATTACTCTGATCTTCCATACATTTATCTTTTAGCAGAAATAATGAACTGACTACTGTTTCACATCTTCTATTTTCCACCCTGATGGTCGCTGTGTTTACACACCGTGTCATAGCGGTAGCATATAGCTAACCCGTTAGCATGTAGCTACATGCTAACGGGTTAGCTCTGTATCTCCCATCTGCTCTCAGCTGTCTGCTCTCCTCTGGGATGATTCTGTCGGTCATTTCTCACAGATGGATCTGTAAAGACAAACGTAAAACAGAGTGTATGTTTACGGTTTACAGAGTTGATGCATAAGGTAAACACTGAGCTAACTAACAGAGCTATAAATAGCATTATTTACCTGAGAGAAACCGTCAGGAAAACCTGGAATCTGGACCGCAGATGTTCATCATTTGTTGCCGATTTCTGATCAGATTCCTCCGGTCACGTGCGCTGGGTGAAGTTTCTGGTTTATAAACCTTAAAGTGGTTTATAAACTTTATTCTAGCTCCTCTCTCTCCACTCCTCTCTCCAGAGCTTCTCCGGGAGGGAGGGGGAGGGTGACGCTGTTGTTGAGGACGTTTGATTGACAGAAAACGCTGACCAATCAGAGCAGAGTGGGAGGAGACAGGCTGTGAATCAGGGGTTTTCAGACAGAGGCTGAATTAGGCTCTGAGGCAGGCAGACTCAGGCTGCAGTATGAGAAGAATAAAGGTTTTTTTGAACATTGCAGCATGTAAACATGTTCTAGTGCAACATTAAAATACATCTATGAACCTGGAAATGAGCATAATATGTGACCTTTAAACCTGCATTCTCTCTAACAGCCAGCAGGGGGCGACTCCTCTGGTTGCAAAAAGAAGTGTGATTGTATAGAAGTCTATGAGAAAATGAGCCTACTTCTCTCTTGATTTATTACCTCAGTAAACATTGTAAACATGAGTTTATGGTCTCAATCTCTAGTTTCAAGTCTTCTTCAATACAGCATGATGATCATTTAGTAAATGATGGTCCCATTTAGAAACAGATAGACCATAAAGCAGGGGATGCTTTAGGGCGGGGCTAACTTGTGATTGACAGGTCGGTACCATGACGTTGTCCGGTCTGGGAGTTGTCAACTTTAACCCTTTCACAGTGTGTTT
This sequence comes from Sebastes fasciatus, assembly GCF_043250625.1. Classification (NCBI taxonomy): domain Eukaryota; kingdom Metazoa; phylum Chordata; class Actinopteri; order Perciformes; family Sebastidae; genus Sebastes; species Sebastes fasciatus. The sequence goes on from NC_133799.1 coordinate 37,312,252, forward strand.
TAAGTTCATGAAAGTTATTTGTAACATTTTGGTCGCCTAAAAGTATCTTAATCAGAGTTCGGTTGTGCTTAGCTCCACCCTCTCGTGTCACTTCTGGTTGCAAAAAAACAACATCGCGGCGGCCAAAATACCAAACTCATGGCTTCAAAACCGTAGTCCACAAACCAATGGGTGACGTCACATTGACTACGTCCACTTCTAATATACAACCTATGTATCAGAGTTTTATTTTCACTGAAAACAGCTGCCTGCTGCTGCTGGGTATGAGGTAGATGAGAGCTGTGAGAGTGAACCAGTACAGTAAAGTTGTGGGCCATAAAACCAAAATACTGAGCTGAAAGAGGCTAAAACGCTCTGCAGAGCTGAGAACGACTAAGGTGGTGATAATTCTCTGTGGGTTCATCACTATGAGTGAACCCTTTCTCATTTGCCCTGTAGTTATTGTTAAAAAAAAAAAAAGGTTAAAGGAATACATACACATACTTGTAAAAGGGACATACAGACGGCAGCAACAACATATATAAAACAAAAAAAAGAAGCATAAAAAGAAAAATAATAAATAAAAGTACTACCCGTTGTAATAGTGCAGTGACAAGAGATAAGTTCATATTCATATACATACATATTTTTATTTATATACATACAACCAACCTCATATATAGATATATATACATACAGTATATACATATGTCTATATCCACACGCACAAACATATAGATATCCACTTAGACACATTCGCTTACACAGTTATCTATTCTATTTTACAGACAAAAAAAAGGACATATTTACATCCCTTTAGTTGACCTTTATCAACATTATTTATTTATTAATTTTGTTTAACTCCAACCCTCACCCTGACTCAAAGTATCCCACCCACGCTCAAAAATTATATTCTGTTCTTTATTTCTATTAACATCCCTCTCAAGAACCCACTGATGTTTCAAAAACATTTTGAAACGTTCAGTGTTTAACTGCTGTCTTTTTATAGCTTTAAATATAAATCCTTTCCCCAACATAATGATGATGTTGTTCAGGTCTTTTCCTTTTTCATCATCCCTTAAATCACCAAACATTATAGATAAAGGACAACTATAGAAATTTGATTTGTAGACTGAGATCCACTTTTCAACTTTAATCCAAAATAATGCAACTTCCTTACAATACCAAAATAAATGAATGTCTGACTCCTCTTCCTCCTCACAGAATCTACATAAGTCACATTGTTGGATGCCCCATTTTTTTTAGCATTCTCTTAGTAGGCAAGAATTTGTAGATTAGTTTTAGTTGTAAAATTCTAATGGAGACATCAAAAGAAGTTGTGTAAATACATGCATATACTTTCCTCCATGGGATACATTTGTCTAACAAATTGTTAAAATACTGACAAGTGCAGCTTTAAATCTGTTCCATACACAGCCAGAATCAAAACTCTGTGGATGTGAAAATGTGAAAAATGTGTGTGCTTTAAAGCAGCAGTGGGTAGAAATGGAGTAAATATGATAAAAAGTTATTTTTATAACTTTTTATTCTTCTGGTCAGCTCTAGCAACAATGATGATACCTTGCTTCTCATGATTCTTAAAGGTTCTCTATTCAATTCAGAGCATTTCTATTGCCTCCGCACGGATCTCAACCATGGATGTATTAAGAGAACTGGATCCAGCGTTGGAGGCGGGGCCCCGTTCATTCCTATGAAAGTTGCTCAGTGGAGCATGAAGCCTAAATGGCTCGACTTCCGTCTGGAAAAGTACCCGGATCTTGGGCACATGGAACATGCGCAGTAGCGTCCGCTAGGTCACATGACTCAGTCACGGGGTCCAAACGTCACGCTGTCGTTACGGCTTGTGCTCCAGCCTCGGTCTGGGTCTCATTCAAATGAACGGAGAAAGGGAAATAACTCTGGATTCGGCTGTTAGTGCGTTTTACAACTTTAAAAACTTTTTTTTTTAACAGACGTCTCTTTCCCAATGTAAGTCTATGGGAGTTAAAGGCGAATTTACACCAGGCAGCGGCATTTTTCTGCGGCCGGGAGGAAGAAAGTCTTTGTTACAATAGGTCAACATGTCATAGGATTCATGGGGGGGGGACGCTTCCGAGATGACGCTGTGGTTCGGGATGTCATTATCAGCGGTAACCGCCGTATGAGAGCAGTGCAGAGCGGCGACAATTAGCTAGCCAGTGGGGCTTAACAGAGAGACTCAAGTGCACTAAAAGGCACGCATGGCCGGACTGGCTAGTGAACAAAGCACAGAGAAACTCTGGTTAAGACTCACACAGAGGGAGAGAGACTTCATTCTCTGCTCAGGTAGACATTACTCCACTATATTTTTACATAGACAATAGTTAATTTATAAATGAATTATAGATAATGAACTAAATAAGATGTGGACTGGGTTGGATAAGAGACGTGGCAAACTCACGCTGTTCAATTGGTCAAACTTTGATTTCTGGCAATGACATTATGGAACTGTGCTTGTACCTGTTCAGCTACGAGGGATAAACAACTAGAATGATGTGAAGCAGAGTGTTGTTGCCCAGAGAGCACTGAGCTCACTGAAGCTTCTGGAGGTAATAAAGATGCAAACTTTCTCAGGTCACGTCCAGATCGCTCAGGTTCCAGGCAGGAATGAGCCCGACAGTGCCGGAGAGCTCAACTACAGCTACCTGTTCAACACGCTGGAGGAGCACGGCTACCAGGGATACATCGGCTGTGAATACAAGCCACTAGGTGAGTGCTCTTCCTGTTTGACTATTCATGGTAATTAATTAGAAAAGAAATCCATGTTTCATAATCATCTCTGTCCTCTTTAGGCTCCACCAAGGAAGGTCTGGGTTGGATGAAAGATTACTGCAGCCACAGCGAGTGATGAGCAGGAGACCAGTCACACAGCTGTGGAAGTGTTCTGCTTAATACGCTTGTTATGCTTCTTCACTTCTACCGGAGTAACACTTATTTTTCTTTTTCCTTTGAACAGATTCCACAAACGGTACACCCACAATACATTTCCAATCTAAGTATATACTATGATGTAGGTACATTTCATACTGTATATTTGAAATGACTAATACCCATCTAAATGTCCTGATTAAATGACCAGTGGTTCTATTGCTCTCTGTTAACACTCTTCATTGATAACCTTCATTGGTACCCCCAACTAACATTGGGTTGGTTAATTTTTGAAGTGTACTGATTTAATTATACCGTATATCCTACTTTACCATGTAAAGATATCAATATTACTGTGAAAAATAAATTGTGATAATTATTTTAAAAGATGTTTGTGAATTCTCTAGAACTTGTTAATTTTCGTTCAACAAGCTGAAGTGCAGGACGAGACGTGTGTTCATGTTGGTTAGTTAGATGATGAGGAGACTTTAGCAGGAAAGCTAATGTGGCTTGTTGTTTAAAGTCAGAGGGTCTTGTGTTCAGTGGCAGACTGCAGTGCGATCTAGAGTGAAGATACTGGTATCACATGAAACTACAAAACCTAAGGAATCCATCGGTACCATGTCATGCTATTTTCAAAGGACCTCTGACCTCAAGATATGTGAATATTGGGTTCTATGGGTACCCATGAGTCTCCCCTTTACAGACATGCCCACTTTATGATAATCACATGCAGTTTTTTTAATGCAGGAAATGTGTTATTTTTGCCTATTCTAAAAATGGTGGCACTGAATATTTCTGCATACTGGGGTCCCTAAACAGATTGGGTATGACTGTAAAGCTGAGACTCTTGTGGATCCAATGAGCCCAACTGTATTCATGTGTGATGATGTTAGTCCCCATAGGAGACATTTCATTGTAGTGAGACCATTTTTCCAAAGACCAAAGAGACCAAACTTCAAAGACCTAGAGCATTCAGAGGATGGATGGATCAAACTAGAGACCTAGAGCATTCAGAGGATGGATGGATCAAACGAGACCTAGAGCATTCAGAGGATGGATGGATCAAACGAGACCTAGAGCATTCACAGGATGGATGGATCAGACTAGAGACCTAGAGCATTCAGAGGATAGATGGATCAAACGAGACCTAGAGTATTCAGAGGATGGATGGATCAAACGAGACCTAGAGCATTCAGAGGATGGATGGATCAAACGAGACCTAGAGCATTCAGAGGATGGATGGATCAGACTAGAGACCTAGAGCATTCAGAGGATGGATGGATCAAACTAGAGACCTAGAGCATTCAGAGGATGGATGGATCAAACTAGAGACCTAGAGCATTCAGAGGATGGATGGCTTTCCTAGCTAGATGGACAATAAGGGGGTTTCTGAGACGTTTCCACAACACAAGTGCTCGCCGTCCAATCGCCGGAAAATGCAATTCTTGCAGAAATCTCCAAACGTCAAAAGTTTTTGATCCCAAATCCCAGCATGGCTTTTTCTCTGGTGTTCCTCAAGGTCTTGGTGTCTTAATGTGGTATTTTGGAGGGATTATTGATAATTTCTATCAATTCTCCAGTGGTAAAAAAAATTATCCCATCATGTTCTACGCTCTTATACACTTTCACAATTTATTTTAATGATTGAATTTTGACCTTGGCAGAGATTTTGTTTTCACCAGCGTTAGTTTGTTGGTTTGTCTGTCTGTTAGCAGGATTACTCCAAAAGTTTGCGATGGATTTGAATAACATTTTTTGGAGGGGTGGGGTGTGGCACAATGAACAATTCATTAGATTTTGGTGGCGATTCGGATCATGATCCGGATTCAGGAATTTGTTTAAGGATTCCGATCAGCCTGAGCATTAAGAACACAGGGTATAACACATGCGCAGTGTAACTGATGACGCGTTGATGATGCGTAACCCCGCCTCCTTCTTCAAGCAGAGAGATACGTGTGTGGATGTGTGGCGAGACATCTAGGTGCGGGAGCTGCTGTCTGTCCGTGGTGAGAAAGAACAAAGCGGTAGATGACGGGATGAGAGACAACGTAGTGTAACGTTATACAGACATAACAAGGCTGCTGAATGAGAGAGGCATCCGCCGATACGTTACACGGAATCACACACTGTTAATAACAAGCCGACCACCTCACGGTACCGCCAGCTGGGAGCTGGGATCTGTTGTTTAAAGTCAGGCACCTTGGCGGAGGTCTGCGCTCTCCGAGTGCCTAGTCTAGTTTTGAATTTCAGACAGGGTCTATGCCATCCTAAATTTGGATACCTAACTTGGGAAATCCCTAAATTAGGACGGTTCTGTAGTAGCTAAATGTCTATCCTAAGATAGGATTCCTTCCTGAATGCAGTCAGGAAACATGTTTCTGTAATACCAAAACTCCTAAATGTCATCATGAACTGAGATAAGATCTCAAACTTGTAATGAGGCCCCAGGGCTGTATTGTTGTCAGCTGTAATGATTGGCTGTTTTCCAATTCATTTGTTGTACAGGTGTGTTTCCCTCTAATTAGAAGCAAAGACAACGCTTCCTACATATCATACTTTGTGTTCATGTAAAAACGATTCAAAACATTCTCATTCATCCTACTGCTTTATTTAGCATTTCACATACTGTATAAAGTGTTCTGTATATACATAATATACATTATACAGTTCGAGACAGTGCAGTGTTTATATTACAGAGTCCTAATGCTAAGGGTTTCAGTTCACATTTTGCATGATGCATATCCAGTGTTTAACATTCAAACTGAATTCTCGCAGCTTTGCTCGACATTTCTTCATTTTACATCCACAAATGAGCTCAAACGTTCCGTTTCCTTCCAGTAAAAATGTGTAGAAACCTAAGGCTGCTGAGTATGTCTCTAATGAAGGTATTGCCGTGGATATCAAGCCTTCGTGTTTGTTGTATCAGGCTGGCTTCATGCCCTCTTTAGAATTGAGGTATGATTACCAGCCGCACTGTTTCAAAATATACAACACAAGTTACACTCATCACCCTGAACATGCTTTGGAAACACTCGGCTCTGATGACACATGGCGTGCTATTATGCAAATCATCGACGTTAATATGACCCATTTTCTTCCTTATGAAAGGCAATTTCTGTCACATTTCCCCCAAACTGACTCAGGCACTTTCACGGCATAACATCAGGAGCGTTTCCAAAGATCTTCTATGCAGAGCTGATGGAACAACAACAGTATCACTTCATAGGTTTGGGAATAATAAAAAAAGAAGGAAAAAATAGACAGAGAAAGGCACTTCAGGGCACCAGATATGGCAGTGGTGTTCAAGTGGGTAACAGGTTTGACACTTTTGAAAATGGAACATAAAAGCGTTCCCACTGTGCACACTGACGTCCCAGCTGTCTCTCACTCATACAAAACACTGATGTGGTATGAAGAGCTAGCAAAATGCTATCAGAAGGCACAAGATCAAAGATAATGCAGACCTATTAATGAAGCTGTGGAGTATGAAACTTGTGCAGTTATATAGCCAGACGTGTTGACTTCAGCGTTCCATTTCAGCATGAAGCATCAGATTCAGTAAATCTAAACTGCTGACATACATTAAGGGTATTTCTCTGTCTACGATGAGGACACAGAAATACAGCAGTGTCTTCTCCACTTGTAAAAAACAGAATGTTTCCTTCACCGTTATGTCATCAGTATATGTGTCAGTACTCCAGGACACTCTTCCAGATCCCGATCCACCAGCCTGGAAGCATTTTGCTTCAGAGATGGACACATCTCATCTACTTTCCACTTTTAGAATCAGTAAAAGGCTACAAACAGACCTGTTCCCTGGAAACCCTGAGGACCCGACCCAACAGGGTGTCAGGTCCAAATCAAACTGCTACAAGTCTCTGACCTGCGTCGCCTCTACTTTTTCAAGTTGGTAACAACTCTGTTTTCCTCAACATTTTCATCGTACTAGGGCAGCTTGGCGGAGGTCCGCGCTCTCCGTGTGCCATTCTAGTTTGAGCATATTGTTTTATGCTAAATGCAGTACCTGTGAGGGTTTCTGGACAATATCTGTCATTGTTTTGTGTTGTTAGTCATGTGATTAATCGTGATTAAATATTTGAATCAATTGACAGCCCTAATAAAAACAAAGTGTCTACCCAGCTTTATGTAGCAGCTCTGCTAATCTTCCTTGAGGATTTATATTATGTTTCATAAATGTGAATACATTTCTTCTGACGTTAGCAGAGGTGCTGTGCCACTGCTAGAACACACTGTTAAACCCACTTCATACATTGCAGTTTTTCCCCAAGTTAGCTTGGCTCAGAAACTACACTAAATGCAGTTGTGTACAGATTTTGCACTCCATATGTGCACAGCGAAAAATGACACAGTGTTGAGAGAATCATTAAACTGCTCGAATAATGTGATATACTTTCTTTTTAACAAAGCGTACCCATACAGTAGCTCGTGGTATTATTCATGCTGCAGCTGCGCACCTGGAGGATTTAAAGGTTTATCCACTGTGAGGCGGATCAGAGTGGGATCATCATTGGCTGACACTGGAATATGTTCACATATTCAAATGTATCATGAATATAAATTAAAGGTCCAGTGTGTAGGATTGAGGGGGATCTATTAGCAGAAATGGAATTTAATATTAACAGCTGTGTCTTCAATAGTGTATAATCACCTGAAACGTGAGTCGTGTTTCGTTAGATTAGAATGAGCCCTTCATATCTACATAGTAGGGATGTTAATAATTAACCGTTTAACCGTTAACTGACATTAAGCATTTTAACCGATTAACGCTATCGGTTAAAACGGTTAAAAGAAATATGAATAATTAACTCAAAAGCTGAGCGGCTCAGAGGAGCGGCTCGTCTCTTTAAGGAGAAAAGCTGGTCCACCTTAACGGCCCACCTTAAGAGGCGGAGCCGGAGTTGCAGGATACAGGAAGTTGGCTCCGGTCTCCGGCTCGCTTGATTGGAGAGGAGGAGTTGTAGTTTCATAGCATTTATTCACCGACAAATAAACTGTACTCACACTGCTACACCTACGATCACAGCTAGAACACCACCAACAACCTCACACTCACCGCCAACACACACACACGGTCTGTTGGAAACTCACTAAAGTTACTCAGACTACGTGTGCGGCGGCGGCGGCGAGCACGAAGCCTCCGGCAATGCTAGAGCTGCTAACGTAGCACAAATACACACACTGTTTGTTGGTCACTCACTAAAGTTACGCCGGGCAGACACACAGCTGACAACCTGTTAAACTAAACTAAATGTGTGGTGGAGACTTTTACTGGGAAAGTGGCTGCATGTCCGCGACACTACACGCAGCATCGTAGCTGCTAAGTTAACGCTCCAGGACGGTGAACTGGAGACTCCCGTCAACCAATATCTGTTGTGCTCCTGCAGCTGGTACGAGGCACAAATCTTGTCGGTTAACGGTTAATAATCGGTTAACGAGGGTCGGTTATCGGTTAAGAACATTTTTCAAAATGAGCATCCCTACTACATAGGGAGAGGGTCCTCTTCACGGAGTCCACCATGTTGCTCCTACATGTTTCTACAGTAGCCCAGAACGGACAAACTAAACACTGGCTCTAGAGAGAGCCTTTCACATTTTATGTTGCCTGGAGAACACCGTAGTTCAACGACACGCCTGTGAAACGGCGGTAACGTGAGACGCAGATTGCTAAACCGTGGTACCGCCAGCCGCTGTCTGACTTCCGTTGCTCCTAAAGTAGAGTTATTATGGTAAGGATGGCCTCTGAGCGAGGCGAACGGCGTTACCACGGTTTTGCATTAGTTACCGCAGTCTTGCAAAGTGAACGGAGGGGTACTGTACACCACTCTCTGCACCACTAGATGCCGCCAAATCCTACACACTGCCACACATATACTTCCACCATCCGACCATGTGGACCTGTAATGTTAATTTCTCCGCAGGAATACAGGATATATGGGGTGGTTATCATGCACACATGAATGCGTAGTTAAAAGCAAGTATATCACAGGATTTAGGCTGATACTGCACTAGCTAATGGAGGTTTTCTACATACTGCCATTTACATTTTAATCAGATTTTTCCTGACTGGTTTGGGGCTGATTTGGGGTGTGTTTGGGTTTCTGTCACGTCCATTGAGGTTTGAGTGCATCCTGTGCACTAACAGGGCATTGCATAAACAGTAAATGTCCAGCATGCTTTTCTTAATGCTGCTGCATGATAGCAAGGTAGAACTGAGCTCAATACCGCGGTGAGTGGGTTAGGCTGCTGGGAGAGCATACTGGCTAGAGGTTTTCCCCAAATAAGCTCATTGGAAAAACTTCTTGTCCTCTGTTTTCCTCTACTGCTGCCTCCTGTTTCCACGTGATCGTGATCATATATGGGATATGAGTTGATGTAAGTCCAGCACTGATCAGCTCTATAACAGTCCTGTCCAGAGGTTGTAGCAGGCGGTGTTGATGACAGACTCCAGGTGATGATACATGGAGACCAGCTGGGGAGGCGGGCTGCTGCTGGCCTGCTGCGGCGACGGCAGCGGCTCCCGAAACACAACCTTTAGGCTCTGTAGGAGGAAGAAAATGGAAAAGAAACATTGCTGAGATGTTTACACAACTATAGTATAATAATAAGAGAAGTCATATCGGTATAATAACTCACTGTTTTCCCAGCTTGGGCGTCCAGAAAGACCAAAACAAAGCAGTCAGTGAACTTCTGGTTCAGAACAGCCTGAAACCGAGATGATAGAGATTAGATGGACATTTCAGAGTAAAGCTTTACTTACAAGGATTCTTCCTTTTGATCTTCTTCATGATGTTAAACACAAAGGAAACATTTATTTTGGTGATAATGAAAAGGTCAAATGTTAAAATACTGACAGTCGGTAATGGTGTGGACCAAACAATAGCAAAATGTGCACAGCTTCTGACTCAACATGAAGTTTCTCCCCTAAATTCCTATTTGAAAGGTTCCTTTTACTCAATACTAAAATGTTCCTCAACACAGGAACAATGGGGTCTCCTGAATAATTAAAGTACTGTTAACTGTAAGGTTATGTCATTTCCATTGATTACTTAATAATAGTTATAGGGTAAAGGACTTTACACACCGGGGGCGTTTTTTTTTTTGTGCGATTAATTTACGCGTCTTAAACTGTTGTTCTGTCATGAATACTTTCACCCAGAACGCAAATATTACGGATAAAGTGACATACTTTTTCTGGAACATGGTTGATTTTCTTCATAGCTTTCGCACCGCGAAACAAAGGCATCAAGCAATCACGTTGTGCGGAATGGGTTGACTGCCCACTTTTTCAACAGCTCCGGTTCCAGAAGTGAATTTCCCATTCATTCACTCCATTGACGTTTCAGAAAATCCTTATATGAAGAGTTTTAAGCATAGAATCAAGCCAACCAGCTACGAGATGAATCGTGACGATAACACATTTAATTCGGAGCAACAAAAGAAATTGAAAAGGAAAAAAGGCAAAGGTACAAGACTGTGTATGCAATTATTTTAAGAGTGAAGGAACTACTCATCCAATAAACAATTGCAAATGGCGACTCACCGCTTCTGAAAACTTTTAAACTAACCATTGTCGATCTAAAATGAAGACAGATTCAGCAACTGCATGCCTTATTTCTCGTCTCAAATGTTTTAAAAAACACATTTTGGTGAACTATTTCCAATCGAGCCGCCACGTTAGTGCGGTTTGAAATCCGGGAGCAGACCACGTAGCCAAAGAATGTATATTACCAAGAAGTGAAAGTCAATTGATCGTTCCATTGCAACATCAGCGCCCAGCAGCAGAGCTACGCCTCCACCATTTTGGACTGAAAGCAACTATTGGACGCCAGTAAAACATCCGCCTACAAAATGCCGTACAAAAGTAAAACTAAATTATTTCTATTCAGTTGTCATAATTTTAATGTCTCTACCGAAATGGCCTGTGTTGAACAATAAAAATATTATAAATATGCATACTATTATAACTATTTAGTTACTTACTTATTTATTTATTAAATGTTCGCTTCCCAGAGGAGCAAAAAGTGAGTGATGGACATAAATGCAAGTTAGAAAAATCCAGCACACAGATTTTGAGAGCAATCTCAAACATTTTCATGTCAAGGATCCAAAATGGAGTCCAATAGACCACAGACCATGGATGTAGAAGAGGGTCCAATAGACCACAGACCATGGATGTAGAAGAGGGTCCAATAGACCACAGACCATGGATGTAGAAGAAGGTAAAATAGACCACGGACCATGGATGTAGAAGAGGGTCCAATAGACCACAGACCATGGATGTAGAAGAGGGTCCAATAGACCACAGACCATGGATGTAGAAGAAGGTAAAATAGACCACAGACCATGGATGTAGAAGAGGGTCCAATAGACCACAGACCATGGATGTAGAAGAAGGTAAAATAGACCACGGACCATGGATGTAGAAGAGGGTCCAATAGACCACGGACCATGGATGTAGAAGAGGGTCCAATAGACCACAGACCATGGATGTAGAAGAGGGTCCAATAGACCACAGACCATGGATGTAGAAGAGGGTCCAATAGACCACAGACCATGGATGTAGAAGAGGGTCCAATAGACCACAGACCATGGATGTAGAAGAAGGTAAAATAGACCACAGACCATGGATGTAGAAGAAGGTAAAATAGACCACGGACCATGGATGTAGAAGAGGGTCCAATAGACCACAGACCATGGATGTAGAAGAGGTTGTGTCCTGTGCTTTTGCCCTGCATGTTAATAAATATCCTACAACTACATTACATTCTGTTTGTATCATGCTACTAGCAACACTTAAATGAGGGCTATTTAAGTGTTTGTACTCGTGATTTACACCGAAAAAATGATCCACTGATTTACAGACATCTCTTTATACATCCATAGCTATGGCCTCATTGGCATTTTCAGTCCAAACTGGCGGCAGCGCTACTGCAGCACCATCTAGGGTGTGTTGTCAAAAAAGCACCAGAGTTTCGTCTCTTTGCTTCTATACTCTTGACGGAGCAGCACGTACCCTCATTAGCCGTTTGCGGGTGCGGTACAGTCGTTTCCATGGTAACAGCGAGCTCCACTAATCAGAGACGTAGCTGTTACACTGAGGATTGTGGGTACTGTTGTACTTTTCCATGACATCGAGAATAAAACGTGTTTTTTAAAAACAAGGTTATATCATATGGACTTGTGGCTTCTATACAGTCTCACAGCTCGTGGTAAGTCTATCTTGGATCGTTATGACATTATTGGTAGTAACTAAAGTCCTTGAATTAGAATATGAATGGGATTTTATGGAGACAAAAGTCTGCCTGAAGGAGCAGAAAGAGCACATTCAGATTTCTAAAGCACAACAGTGTAGTGATGTAAAGTACAAGTGATTTGATTGGCACAAAATACGACACTACCCATGAGTGTCATCTGTCGTTGCTATGGAGAGACTCAAGCCAGAGCTATTAAATCAGAGTTCTTGTGCACAAAGCCTTGTCGTTGTCGTCAGGAACAAACTCTTCACTATCCAGAATGGATCAGTAAACAATCGTTGCATATGAACCAGTTACAACAACGTATAAAAAAACCTCCATTTGTCAAAAAAAGATGCAGCTAATAAAATAGAAAAGAGGGAAAGGACAGAAGTGAGAGGTAAGGCTGTGGTCACAGTCTCTAGAAATTAGGCCCATTCTTTTGATCTCCTGCTTTCTCATTTTCATAAACTCTGAAGGATCCCATAATTATCCCCCTCAAGAAAAATTAAAAAATAATCCCTCGACAGTCCTTTTCTACATTTAAAGTCTCAAAGTGACTCTACTCTTTCAATAAAATGACTGATCCCATGTTTTACATCATGTATAGAAGCCAGATAAATGCCTAGGCTGACTTGGTGAGTTACAATTTGCAGATGTAACATATTACCTCTTGCATGTTACATTAAATACACAATTTCAGCTTTAAAGGGACTGTTTGTAAGTTCTAACGCGTATAAATCATTGTGGGTCGGTGTCCCATGCGCGCTCGCGTGTGGCTACGCTCAGAGACTCAGACTCCAACACAAACTACACGGAAGCACCAAAACCATAAAAATTCTATCTAGTGAAGCCCGTCTATTAAACAGTGTTAACTCTTCCTGTTCAGCCTCCCGACCGCAGTTAGAAGACACAGGGAGACTAGCTTTGGTCTCCAGGACCGGAGTCTCTGCTGTACTCTGCTCTTCTGCTTGCCTTCACTCACACACAGCGCTCATTCTCACTCGCTCTCTGGCTCCACCTCTCACGTGCATGCGCACACACTCCACACTGCAGAAGAGTTAGTTTAGCTCTGAGAATATCTAGTGAATTGGACGTTTGTGCAGAAATAACTGCTGCAGCTCCTCCAGACCAACAGAGGTTTCCCGTGTCGTTTCCTGCTGCTGAGTGAATAGACGGGGCTCTGGAGCGAGTAACGTTATCGTCTCCGACCAAAACTCCGGTGTCTCCCCTGTTCCTTCCGACCGCGTCGGGAGGCTGAAGCAGGAAACACAGCATCAGCATCGATTCATGGAGAGACCTTCGTCTGGTCAGCTAACTTTACTGCCAAGCAGCTGAAATATAGAGAGATATTGTGGTTTTAGTTGACGTGTGTCTCCTCACTGTTTTGAGCGATGCTTGTTCATGTCTATTTAGAGCGAGCACAAGCGCGAGCAACAGGACGCTGTCTTTTGTTGACTTAACGGCTACAGGTGTCGCTGTTAACAAGACATTTCTGATTCTTACATAGAGTCCCTTTAATAAATTGTTACTATTATTACAATTAATTTTTTTTTGCAATCTTACCTTTATTTGATAGTTGGTAGGTGTACATATTTGGGTTATTTTCATATTTCTATGCAGTGATTTTATATTTAATATTTAATACTACAGTATCCAAGGTAAGGATGGAGCTATAAAAGCTCATCACCGGGGGAACAAGTCAGACCGGGCTTGCATCTCCCAGGTGTGTGTGTGTGTGTGTGTGTGTAAATATTAATGTATAGAACAGGGGTCTCCAACCTTTATTACTCTGAGAGCTACTTTGACAAAATGAAAGTGTCCGAGAGCTCCTCAGAGTTTATATTATTAGTAACATTTATTCACATCGCTCAGCTCCACCCAAACCAGCTGAATAAGCTTCTTTTGTGTGAACATTTAGAAAATGTTGGTATCCAACACTCACATTTTGACATCAACTTAAATTCAGCAGCATGTGCATGTTTTCTTCCTGTATGCATTTCTTTACATTTGGAGTTGGAGACCCCTGGTATAATCTATGTTTAATGTATAATCTAAGAGACCGGGCTTGTATCTCCCAGGTGAACGTGTGTCCCGAAGTGCTTGTAAGCAAATAAATCCATCTTGAATCTACATGGGAGCTGTGGTTCGTTGGAGTGTAATGTTAACCGTCGTGATTGGCCTACAATCAAACAACGCAGAGACTGTTGTCTGCCGCCGCTATCAGTGGTACAAAACAAAGTGAACTGTGTGTCTAGAGGAAGTAAACAGAAGAAAGACCTCCCATTACACAAACCTCCGATGAAATCCAACCACTGAAAAGCAGAAAATACCAGTTACACGTCATCAAGTCAGGGTTGATTGTGACCATGCTTCGTTTGCTCTCCTATAAAATAGAAAGAAAAAGAGCATCTTCTCACCAGGTACTGGATGCCGTTGTCATCAAAGTGTCTGCAGCTCTGAGGGAAGCGGTTCAGAAGGACTTTGATCAGACTCTGGTACCAGGCTGGACTCATGGTCAGGAAACAGTCCTGCAGCAACACATCACACACTGCCATTACAACAACCATGTACATAGCAGATGAATGATTCATTATGTTGACCGTGTTCAGCTTTGTTGTTCTTGTTTTTAGCTATATCTCTATTTCTGTATAAGTACAATGAGAGTCAAATTCCTTGTACGTGTACACATGCATTGCCAAAAAAGCTGATTCTGATATCTTCTGTCATGGTTGCATGAGATCAGCCAACATTTTGATTAAGATACTGTATCTACTGATGACTTTCTCTACTGCAGATTGTAGTAATATACCTCAGACTACACCAATGGGGCAGCTGTGGCCCAGAGGTTAGAGCAGGTCATCCACCAATGGAAGTGTCTTTGAGCAAGACACTTAACCCCAAATTGCTCCCGAAGGCTGAGCCATCGGTGTGTGAATGAGTATTTAGATTAGATCCTGATGGGCAAAGTTGACTCATTGCATGGCAGCCTCTGTCATCAGTGTATGAATGGGGGAAGTCTGACATGTATTGTCAAGCGCTTTGAGTGGTTGGAAGGCTAAGAAATCCTTGGGATCTACTGGCCAAACACCATCAGCAACATCAACCTGAGGGAACACACCCAATAAGAGACAGTAGAAATACAGCTTAAAAGGAGAACGTGGAGCTGGATTGGAGGCACTCTAAGAAGCAAACCACAATAACCAAGCAGGCACTGACATGGAACCCACAAGGTAAACGGGGGAGAGGAAGACCCAGAAACACCTGGAGAAGGAGCACGGAACAAGAGTTCAAAAAGAAGGGACTGACGTGGAAACAGCTGGAGAAGATGGCCCAAGACAGACAAGGGTGGAAACTATTCATCAATGGCCGATGTTCCGCAAGGAAAACAGAGGCTAAATGAAATGAATGAATGAACCTGGTGAGTACACAATGCTTTTCTATCCATAGGATTGACGGCCAAACTGTAATTAAGATCCTGGTTGTAATAAAGAAAAATGATCCTTATATTGTTCTCTTAGAATTGACCAGGTCTTCATATGTGCACCCAAAGGTTAACTTTAAGTGTTGACTCAAAGGATGGTGAATGAATGTAAAATGAAAGGCTGAAGTGGGCATCTTACCAGTTGTGGGTCGATCTCGCCCACCGAGCGGCTCTGCACTGCCTCCAGCAGCTCCTCCAGCTCGCTGAAGGACAGCTTTGTCAGCTTCAGTTTGTCCAGGGCCAGGTGCTCTCCGTGGAACAGCCTCCTCCACAGGTTATCCCTGCGGCAGTGACCCATGGCCTGTTCCACACTGGCCTGGATCTGTCTGCGGGCCGACACCACCTCGTTGTTGAGCAGAGGGAACAGGGGGGAAGGGTAGAGCAGCCCCTGAGCCTCCGGTCCACCCCCCGCCAGAGGGTAAAACTCGTTGCCGTCGCTCGGAGCCAAGGCGGCCGCAGCTTCAGACGATGTTTCCTCCCAGAGGTCCTGCTCGGCACCACGTGACCCGCCGGCCTCTGCCCGATCTGGGGGGAGCCGGCCACCTGGCTCACCAGGATCACGGTGGATCTGAGGAAGCTTCTTGAAACGGCGCATGTCAGCAGTGAGGCGGGGGAAGAGCTCTCTCTGACTGGTCATGATCACATAGAACCGCAACCTACACATAAAGGTATACGAGGAGTTAGAAAGGCATTCATTTCAATGGCAGAATAGGCTCTTTGATATTAGAGATGGACCGATATATCACAGATAAATCTGGATCGCTGTAAGTAATTCATATGTAAAGATGAATTGCTCATGACTGGCTCGTTGAAATCAGGACTACGGAACTCGGCTGAACAGCGGCCACTGTGGCCTCCACTAATTACATGACAATGGAATTGAATTTCCAGTAACACTTTATAATAACCAAGTATTTGTTAATGATTAAGATATTATTCGTAGACCTTAAATAAATTGTTTGTAAAACATCTATAAACATTACATAGATAGATATTTGCAACTACAGTGTTCGACGCAAAAACTTGAAAACGTGAATGTCCCTCTCTAAAGTCTAAAGTCTTGGTTTGTCCGTTCTGGGCTACGGTAGAAACATGGCGGCCGGCTCCATGAAGAGGACCCGCTCCCTATGTAGCTATAAAGGGCTCATTCTGAGGTAATGAAAACACAACGATTCTTATTTTCAGAAAAGAAAAGAAGAAAACATAATTCATAATCTTATTATCCATTTCTGCCAATAGCTCCCCCTAAATCCTACACACTGGACCTTTAAAGTTGAATGCTTTTGACAAGTTTTTTCAACTGGAAAATGTCCCGCTCTAACCAAACTTAAGGGATCTTTATCAAAAATAAAATGTTTGCATCATGTGGTTCTGTAAAAAGAATTTAAAAACATTTAGTGAAACATTGTCAGATTTTTTAAAACTCTCAAATAACGTTATCGGCATCGACCTCAAAATCCAGTTTCAGTGAGACTCTACTTTAGATTATCAATACGGACTATTGATTGATTGATTGATTGATTGATCAGCAACAAAACTAGGGCTGATCAATCAATTTCATGGTCAAGTCACTATACATTTCAATTAATGAATTAATAATTCAAAAAAACTAAAAAAACAGCCAAGGTGAAATGTTTTTGCTTTCTGGGCTCATGCTTTATGTCTTCTTTAATCTGTTCTTTCATATTTCTTTACCTTAACAAATGCCTCTCCCCATCTGACTGCTCCTCAAACGGAGCGGCATTATGGCACACCACCAGGGACACGTCAAAGTCATCGTGGTGGTGCAGGCCCTCCAGATCCTTGTAAGAACCCGAACTAAAACAAAAAACAAGAGAAGAAAGAGGAGGTTGAAACGAAGCAGTTCATGTAATGTGAATATACTGTGTGTGTATTCTGTGATGCTGATGTATGTGTACCTGTTCCACAGAGCCACTAGTGCATACTCGTGCAGGTCAGGCGTCCCTTTCTTGCTGTCGGTGGTGACTGCAGCCTTGGACATGCGAAGCGGCTTCATGCCGTAGGTGCTGGCATGGTCAGTGATGTAGTTGTACAGCTGGTGAGCCGTTATCATCCCCGTGGAGATGGAGAAGCTCCCTGAGGTGCACAAGGATCAGAGACTCTCACTAAGATAATCCCAAGATTATTCTTTTATCTCTTCAATGACTCAGAAAGACCCCCTGCTAAGGTGGATACACAAATACATAATGGAAAGGAAAACAGGGATTTAACTCATCTCTTAGGAAACTTACATATTTGTCGCACAACTTAAAGGTACTAAATTTGAAATTCAGAGCATTAATATAGAAACTAACTATTGTCTATGGAAAGATATAGAGGAGTAATGTCTACCTGAGCAGAGAATGAAGTCACTCTCCCTCTGTGTGAGTTGTAACCAGAGATTCTCTGTGCTTGGTTTACGTAGCCAGTTGGTCGCGCTCGCATAGCCCCGTTTCGACTGCAGGAGCTTTCCCCAGGAACAGGTAACCTTTTGAGGAACTCATTGCATTTTGGCTGCAGGGACCAGGGTCTAAATTAAGTTTCTGGGACATTTTACCCCCCGAAAAGGGCCTGGTCGGGGAATAGCATAGATGGTATAAAAGAAGTGGAAGTGGTCACCGTGACATGACCCATTGGTTTGTGGACTGGTTGTGAAGCCTCCAGTTCGGCATTTTTGCCGTCACCATCTTGGTCTTTTGCAACCAGAAGTGGCACGAGAGGGTGGAGCTAACTAACTTTCATGAACTGTGAAAGGGTTAAAGTTTTAAGACAAAAACATGGACAACTCCCAGACCGGACAACGGCGTGGTAGAGACCTGTCAATCACAAGGTAGCCCCGCCCCTAAAGCATCCCCTGCTTTATGGTCTATCTGACTCTAAATGGGACCATCATTTACTAAATGAACATCATGCTGTATTGAAGAAGACTTGAAACTAGAGATTGAGAACATAAACTCATGTTTACAATGTTTACTGAGGTAATAAATCAAGTGAGAAGTAGACTCATTTTCTCATAGACTTCTATACAATCAGACTTCTTTTAGCAACCAGAGGAGTCACCCCCTGCTGGCTGTTAGAAAGAATGCAGGTTTAAGGCACTTCAGCATTGGCTTCAATTCTCAGACCTGGAGGTTGCCCACTGGGGGAGGTAGTACTTTCTGAAAGTACTAGAACTTTCGGGCTGGAGTTTGCAGGGATGACTGTCGCTGATTGGTCAAACAAACACAGCGGCGCTGCTTCAACGGCTTCAACTTGTGCACCGCTTCATTCATAAACAAGGAAGTAGTCTAGTATTTATTCAGGACCCTTTTAGGACGAGGGGAGAGCATTTCTCTTTGTTTGATAACATTGAAAGTAAAGTTGTTGTCGCAAAAGCGTAGCACCCCCCCTCCGGTTCCTTCCCAGGTTAACACTGTTAGCTCTGTCAGCACTGTTGCTGTTGTTCGTGCTGTTGGCACTGTTAGCTGCTAGCCGCTGGCTCAGCCGATGCCATGTTAAGAGCTGTATGGAGGCAATCCCTCAATTACAGATATGCTCTGAATTTGGAATTTAGCACCTTTAAGCCAAGACAGCAGCGTTAGCTAACACTCTACTCTTTATCCACTGTCAGTTAATCCCGATATTGTGATCGTAGTCATTCGCTTGCTCTTTCCAGCTCAATCCTTTAGTGTATCTGCCTGTTTCTGGTGATTCTACATGTCCAGAGCAAATGGGAGTTGCAGGGTTACTTTAAATATTACTTCACACCGAAGTCACCTTGGAAGACGTGGTTGCGACCAAACTTGGGGATGTCTGGGTGATGGGAGATGAAGTCGTCCAGGAAGTCGGTGAGCTGGTAGCCTTGGCGTAGCGTCATGTGGCAGCCAACCAAGTACTGGTGCACCACACGCAGGTGGAAGTCGTAGCTGAAGGAGTGAACGTGCATCAAGTCCCGCACCTTATCACACTCCTCAGTGAAGAGCATGGAGAGCTAAAACAGAGGGGTGGATACAGTCATTACCAGCACAGAAGGACTAGCGGACAATCACAGGGCCAAGGGAGTCACAAGTATTTTCTCGATAGCTCCAAACTCAAGTCTGGCCATTTTCATTGCACAGATCACTGGAAAATGAATAGAATCTGGCATAAACCACCACTTTCTCTGAATGGTTATCTGTTTTATCATCCACTAGTGAACCTGCTTTGCATTTGAAGGGGAACACCCTGCCAGCTTTGAATGCTTTGTGCTGTGCACCTTAAGGCCCTGCTGCTCTGTGACTCCCATCGCTCCTTGGTGAGAGCCTATTGTAAGCAACTTTGATATCAATCAGATTCATAATAGCATCTTATTTAATTAAATCCAACATCAAAAGGGGGCTGACAAAAGCATTAATTGCAAATGTAAATGGCTGGGGTGAGAGGCTGCGGTGTGCAGTTAATCACAGCACAATGAGAGTTTACAGGGAGAGCTGAATGCTACTCCTGCATTTACTTTCATCTGGACCATTTGCCTGGAACCTTTACAAATAGGCTTTATCAAATCAAAGAGGCAAGAAAAACTGCATAGCTCTCTTTAGCTAGAGAAAACCTTCATCTCTGTGTCAGTGTCTGGAACCTTTCACCACCTTTTCCTGCCTCAACACCTGTTTGGAAATGCATAAGGGCAGGAGACTTTCACAGAGGAATGAAAAAGATGAATATTAACTTTTCTCTCCCCGTAGGTGTTCCCGCAGTCTGGCAGACAAATTAAGTGTGACCTCTTAGCCTGCTATCGACGGAGCCAGGAGGCCACTGGGACTACAGACATCTCTTCGCTCAGAAGTAGTACACGTCCTGCGTGTGTCCTCTCGACTATCAAGCTAACATTTATTATTTCCTAACCGGCGATCCCAAACGGTTCATGTTCTAGCTAATTAAACACCCGGAGTGACAAATTGTTAGGTTGAGTCGCGGGGCTGCAGCTCGTCTCCTGTCAGCCTCACTCAGTGGAAGGGAAATTAATGAGTGGCTACATCGATGGGAGAAGCTGTAATCATTCAGGGTTATACGAGAAGAAGAGAATACACAAAGCACATTGATTGAAAAAACAGTCATGACAGGAAAGCTTAAAAATGGTGACATCCATCGACATTTCACTTTGAGGTTGTACTCCCGCATTTCCTGTTCTGGAAAAACAGAGATAATCAAACATGTATTTTATACAAACACTATGTCATTTTGGTGGAAAGTAAGCATTTTATACCCAGGTAGCTAGTTGATCTGACAAACCGTCTCTCCACTGTTTCATTTCCTCCATATCTTTAATGTGGTAGTAGATTGATTGTCTTCATGTGTAGAGGACCGTAGCTGGGATTATACTAATACAAAGTTCACAAGTCCAAGTTGTGTAATATTACAGACATTAAAAATAATGTGAAATATAACATTTCACGAGAAATGTCCAAAAACTAGAGATGCACCGATTTGTCTGCTTAACATCGGTATCCGGTATTCGCCTTGTTGACTGCAATTGGCCTATCGCCAAATAAGATGCCATTTGCTGATGGCAGTGGCCGAAGTTTATCTGTTGTGTTGCTTCAGTTTTGTGGCGGCTAAATGTTGTGTTGGTTATTTGCGGGCGGTCTCGGACAACAGTTACCAGCTGCTGATTCAGAGAAGAAGCCACAGCCTGGACTGGGGGGGTTTGTTTACACATAAAAGTGAAAGAAAAAGTCGTCGGTCTGGGAGTATTAGATTGTCTCGGAGAAAGATCAGCGTCAAGAACATTATGTTCAAGGAAAGCCGTAAAGCAGTAAAACATCGGCCTACAAGATTTCTTAAAAAACATCACTGTAGTCTGGATGGGAACAAACCTCTGCTAAAAATAGCCTGTCTGCTAAAATGGGTCGCCAGATATACTTGGGCGACCATTAATATACAGTACATGGGTGGCCCGCCCAAGTAAAGTCTATGTGTGGAAAACATTGCTTATGTGTCTAATCGCTTTTACATTAACATTTAATTTATGTTTCACAAAACAAATGTGTCGATGACAGACAGGTCGAACAGTGTTGGGGCTACGAATCCTTATATTACCACAGTCGACCGACCCCTCACAAATCATTCTAGACCAGTTTCTTTACGTGTCTAAACGCTGAAACTGAAACATTCTTCTCATTGAGTAGGTAGTTGTATAGCAGCTAAAAAGTTATTTGAAGCAGTTTTTTTTAAGTTTTTTTATTTTAAGAAGAATATTTTTCATGTTAAAGAAGGTTATATTAAAGGTTGTTTCATAAATTTGTATGATTGAATATGACAATATTCTGAATTTGATACGGGTCATGTAAACAGCATATTCCGTTTGGATATTCTGAATTAGGCCTTGTTCCAAATGGAACCTTTTCCGACATGTATACAGCACATTCAGAATATGTGTCTCAGTCTGGGTTTTTACGTCAGTTTGTGACACACGGCCTCTTGCCTGTTTATGGCCAGCTCTGTGCGTTGTACAGTAACCAACTAACTGACAGTTTGCAGAGATGCAGGCCTAAAAAACAAAAACCCATATTTCTGGTCAGTAGGAGAAAAACACCTACTTGTAAACATTATGAAAGACTTGGATATCAACAGGTTTTTGGATATGCGCAAATATCACTCCACTAGAAGGTGGTTGAAGGAATGAAAGAGGGAGGCTGTGTTCGCACGGTGAAACAGGTCCGCCACCGGTTACGTTAATCGGAGTATGCACGGCTGCATGTAAACGGTAATATTAGTGGAATATTAATTTTAGCCATGTAAACAGTTTAGTGGGAATATTGTCTTTTTTTCGGAATAAGGGCAAAAAAATTAATATTTTATGCATGTAAATGTCATCACAGATTTGCACTCAGTCATTTTGCCTAATTTAAGTTTGAACAGAGGTGACCCTAGGATTGAACCCTGGGGAATTCCACATCATTTTGGTTCTCTCAAATACGGTATGTAGTCATTGACACAAATCAATCTCTATCATTTCACTAGGATTTGAACCAATTCAGTGCCAGGAAAATCCAACCAACTTTCACAGTCTGTCGAAACGATCATCTATAGCGAGCAGCAGTAGCAGCAGTTTTCAGCCCAATGGTATTCAATGATTGACCCTTTAAACCCAAAGGCATACTAGAACTGATAGTGGAAGTAGGCCTGGAAGAAAATCCTAGTTCCAGTCAACCACCTGGAAACCAAAGATGCAAGAGGAAATATAGTAAGATTATCAGAGAAAGGGCAGAGGGGGCAACAGCGGTTGAACGGACACTTAGAAAAACACAAGCTGAAACACCCACGACACCCAAACCAGCAAGCAGGGAGACAGACAGCCTGTTGAAAGTTGAGAAGGAAAAGGAAATCACAGGGGAGCTTGACTCAGGCCTGAACCCCCCCAAAAAAGAAAAGGTATTTTAATACCTGACCTTTGTCCAAGTAAAACCAATCTCCATACAGCTGACCCTGGTATTTGCTTTACAGTCTAGCTGTTGAAGCAACTGTAGCTCCCACAGGTATGAAAGAACACTTCATTGAACACTGAAACCCGTTCATTCCCGAAGAGACAAAAACACAGACATGTAGATTTGGAAAGGAAGAGACCAGGACTGATGGCAGCAAGCAGAGCGGCGGGGAGGGGTGAAGCCTGATTGTAGTGAGACACCCCTCCCTTGAGAATGGCTGGGACATACCGCACAGTCAGATACTGGGGTGGCATCTGGAAACGGCTTGCAACGAGGTTTGGTGAGGAGGCTGCCCTGATGGAGAAATGACATGAGGTGGGACTAGGCAGACATACAGACACACAGACAGGTGGATGGAAAGGAAGACTGAAGAGATACTACAATAAACCTTTTCCATGCTACAAAAATGCAATGAGACACACATTACATACACACATTAGAGTGACTGGTGCCCAGAGGTCAATTTATAGTCTGTCGTAGACTGAACCATTTCACTAAGCTTTTCAACTAGTCCAGAAGTCGACTACTAAAACCGCTGGTCAGCGCTAGTCAATGTGTAAAAAACAAATGCCTGTATATACAGTATTTACACACATTCATTGTTCACATTGTACATTCAAGTTGTGGTGCCATGGCAATCCCCTATGCACAATATTACCTTATTTATTATTATTTACCAGAGTATTGTCACAGCAGGAGCACAGTAGATAGAAAAAGTCCCTCCCCTTCTGGTGGACCACCATGGGAACTTATTTTGGAAAATATACTCGATGTACGGTAGTTAACTGCAAGAGACAAATATTTTTTTGAATTGCGCCACGAATCTCACACATAATGTTTGTCAATTTATAAGATCATTTTGCAAGTCAAGAAAGTCGCAGTTTGTTGTAAAACCGTTGCTGTCTCTGGATAAAACACATCAGGTAAGATAACGTTACATTTGTGTGTTGAACATGGCCAAGTTAGCTAGCTAGCTGGTGTTGGTGACGTATGTTGCGCGAGACGAGAGATGTTGTTCACTGAGCGGTTTCACACAAAACTAAATGATTACGACAAACGGCAAATTTCTTGAATTGCAAAATTATTTTTTGACAAACGTATATGTGTAATTGATGCCACAATTCAAATAGGATCAAAACATTATTTTGTCTTTCTTTCCAAAATAACGTCCCATGGAAGACACCGGAAGGGGAGGGACTTTGCCGCTCAATTGCTTTCTTTAGGATAAAGATACAGCTACTGTTGATACCAACACAACACTGCCTGTGTGTATTTCATCATAAATGCCTGTTTAATGTGAAAGCGGTGGTAGGCTTTTATTGTGAAACAACCACATATACAGTATGTTACACAGGTTAGCTAATAAATGCTTGACTCATTCGTCTGTAAAGTTTATCATAAAATAAGATTTTGACATTTTTCAACACTTGGGGAAACTGTTTGAAACACTGTTTGAAACACTTCATTTATTCTGTGTAATTAATAAGATTATACTGTACAAATGAAAACTGGGTTACTACTAATCCCCGTTTTTTGATAACAGAGTGAGGGGTTTCACTATGGGAATCGCCTCGGCGTGACCAACTACGGAAGCTCCAATGACACCACATCTGTGGTGTCGATGACAGACAGGTCGAACAGTGTTGGGGCTACGCCCCCTCATATTACCACAGTCGACCGACCCCTCACAAATCATTCTAGACCAGTTTCTTTACGTGTCTATGCAAGGAGGGAAGTGATGGTGAAACACCTCACTCTGTTATCAAAGAACCGGGAATTACGTTAAGTAACCCAAACTTCTTTTTCTAACTTTGTTCGGTGTTTCACTATGGGAGATATAGACCACTCCCGTATTGCATACATTTCCCAAAGCCATAAACAATAAGCCAGACAGTGAACATCACAGAGACCCTGGTGTGTTTGCCTCTAGCACAGCCTGTGCCAAGGATGGCCTCGAGACATCCAGCCTGTAAAACCTTAAAAAAGTGTGAGGCGTAGCCCAGCTCGCCGCAGCACAAATGTCCTGCACCGAAACTCCCTTGAACAGGGCCCATGAAGTGGCCTTGCTCCTTGTGAAATGAGCCCTCAACCCCTGTGGAGGTTGAACTCTACAGCTATAAGACAGAGATATAAGACCCTCCGGCGGGACAATGGCTTGCCCTTGTGGGGAATGGCCCAGGACACAAACCGCTGATCCACTTTCCTGAAACCTGCTGATCTACTCACATAGACATGCAGAGCCGGCACCGTCCGTAATGTGTTAAGCATCTGCTTGTGGAGGAGAATGGAGGTGGGTGAAAAGCCAAAAGCTCCACTGTGGGACATCTGTAGGCTGACTCCACCACCATAGGCACAAAAGCCGGATTGGGCCGCAAGCAGACTTTGGTGTACCCTGGGGCAAACTGTAAGCAGGAAGGGCGGATGGATAGAGCCTGTAAATCACCCACACGCTTTGCTGTGGTTAAGGCTAAGAGCAACACTGTTTTAAGTGAAATAAACCTCATCCCGACCGCCTCTATAGGCTCAAATGGGTGATGAGAGAGGGCGTCCAACACGACCGACAGATCCCACAGAGGAACCAGGGGCCTGGAAATGGGGAGCTTGCGGCTCGCACCTTTCATGAAGCGACAAACTAAAGGTCGTTGCCCCACAGGCTTCTCCCCAAAGCCTACATGACAGGCTGAAATGGCCGCCAAATACACTTTAATGGTAAAAAAGGCCTTACCCTTATTTGCCAATTCTTGCAGGAAAGCCAGCAGGTCAACCACCGAACACTGAAAAGGAATAGTGTGCCTCGAGTCGCTCAACTCATCAAAAATCAACCACTTTCCGTTGTAAAGAGAGTGAGTGGAGGAGGCCCTTGCACTCTGAATGGTGTCAAACACCTGTGCCGGCAGGCCTTCAGCATTCAGGTTCCATCTCTCATGGGCCAAGCCCAGAGCACTATGCGGTCTGGGTGAGAGTAGTAGATCTCCCTGCGCGCCTGAGACAGAAGATACCTACGTATGGAGGGAGGCCACGGCTCGCCCGCTAGAAGCTGTATTATTTCCGCTACCCAGTGTTTGGACGACCAGGGTTAGCGACAAGCCCTGCTCTCTCACGCTGGCTAGAGTGGGGGATCTCCTGGTACGCAGATAGCAGTGCCATTGCATTAAGAGAGCACACTGTCTGTGCTGCGTACTTATATATCCTCTGGAAAACAGACGTAGAGAGATGTTGGAGGAAGCTGAGAGAGCGACAGTTTGGATGAGGGGGTAAGCCACTGAAGCTCCACCGCTGGGGGTTTGGCCAGCCCCAGTTCCCCCATTCCGTTGATCTCCAGCTTTGAGTAGCCTTTGGTGTAGCCTTTTGGTCCATTTCGTCCATGTCGAGGAGGTCAGAGTTGGCATCGCCCTCTGCGTCCTCACAGCCCGGCTCCACCTCGAGGAGCTCCTCGAAAAGTGGAGGCTTGTCCGAGCAATCAGCTTCCATCAAGCGGCTGATGGGTACTGGTTGTGGCTTTAAAGATGGCTCCTGACAGGCAAGGGTCCAGACTATTGGCCACTGCCACTCTCAGCCTCCTTTCCAGGATCTTTTCTGGCATTGACGCACAGTGGGGGTCAGCCAGCGATGCTTGAGCGTGTTTAGTACCCATGCAAGCTATGCACATGGGATGAGGTTCCCTGCCCGAGAGGGCACAGGTGGGATGCAGCCTCTTTAACCTTCGGTTCCGACCCTTTGGCAGGGGTAGAGGCTGAAGACATGGCGACTGGAAAAGGAGTGAAATGTATAAATATTTAGCCATTCCAGGCGTGCCGCAACGCATCAGCCTGTCAGTAAGTAGCGCTAGCAAACGGTGTTCAGCCTGAGCTAACGGCGTACCTCAAGAGTCTGCTCACTGTGACACGTTAGCTGAACTCCGGGTACTCGGCTCGGCTAACAAGCTAATGCTAACTGAACCTAGTAGGCTGGCCGTAACGTGTTAGCTGTAAGGTATAATGTCACACAGTAACCAGCTACACCAATAAACAAATACAGGTTAGCTGGAGGAACAGCTCGCCTTAACGTGGACAGTGCTCAGAATTACTCTGTGTAACACCATAAATACCCTTCTTGGGAAGTATTTACTCAGCAAATCCAGACTAAAGCCGGGAACTGCGTTCGGCAGTAAGCCTTTCTTGGTCTGGTATGACCAGTAGCTTTGTTTGCTGACTTTATGACTCTTCTATACTTTTACCATTTACCATTAATCCAGAATAGGATTTTCCCCAGCAGACATTCTGACTTGTCATTGTAGGAAAAACACATGTGCTACTAATAACATTAACACTGGCTCTGTTGTATTCAAATGTCAGTAAGCTATGACAGTGTGACAGCGAGCCAGCATGAACAAGAGCAGGACCCTGAAACTGAAGCAGCTAAATGGAATTCAACCATCATTCGTTACACGCCTGTTCCTTCTCTAAGGTGACAAGTCAAAATGTGTTCTGTGAGAAAGGCCACTGTATCTCAGCCTAGTGTTTTACTGACACCTTTATTTATGCTGTCACTTTAATATCTATTATCTATTAATTAGTAAGTATTAGTTTAAGTGGCAGTAGTCAGTATATTTTTGGCATCATTGGGCAAAAATTCCATAATAACCTTTCAGCATATTGTAATTCAAGTGTTCTGAGAGAAAACTAGACTTCTGCTCCTCCTCATGGCTCTGTTTTCAGGCTTTAGAACATCTAGCGCGTGACGGGACACTTTGACCAATCACAGGTCATTTCATTGAGAGAGCGTTCCTATTGGCTGTGCTCCGGTCATGTGACCGGTACTTGGCGTTCCTTCAACAGATGTCACAATGGCGGCGGCGGCATTTAACAGCTAAACCGTGCACTACAAGATGATTCTGAAAACTTTTGAGGAGAGAAATAGACATTAACGTAACAGAATATTGATTCATATTTGATCAGCGCTGCCTAGTTTGACCGTTTGATCGGAGTTCGCGATTGATTGACAGCCGGCTCTCATAGACAGCAGATGGACAGCAGACCTCAGATCAGCTCTTACTGCTTGTTTTCCATCGGTCTGTGAAATCTTGCAGAAGCCGTTATGAGCACCAGAGGACACAGAGGAACATGATTTTTTTCAGGTTACCTGTTTCATGTACTACAGTCACCATGTAGCGACCGATTTATAAAAATAACTTTTTTTTAAATCATATTTGCTTCAATCTCGCCTACTTCAGCTTTAATACGTTTCATATGGCACACAAGAGCCTTTGTAGCCCGTGGACTGTGGGTCAGTAAGCAAAGCAACAATGTCCTTATTAGAGTGATTGAGGATTACTGGCACAACACCCACTTCAACATGTGGACAGCAAATAAACACTGCAATTATAAATCCTTCTCTATATAGATTATAGATCATTAATTGTAATAATAATAATAAGTATTATTATTATTACAATTAATTTTGCACATTGTTAATTTGGCCCCGGTTTAATCAATTTCAAGCCTTTTTCAGACTATTTCAGGACATCCTCAGTACACATACTAGCTGTAATAAATGCATCCTTTCTTCCATTCTCACCCCTTAAAACCCTTTTGCGCCCCCTCCCGCTGTGCATAAAGCCATCATCTCCTTTCTGACAGTCAACCTCTTACATCACTTTGTAGACATTTTGACAACACCAGAGGGAAACAAATGCCATGGCATCTTAGACATCTTTCAAAACGTCCTTCTCTAACTTTGTCACATCAAAGTGCACTGGTCCCAAAATCTGAAAATGGATCAGTCACAAGTTGGAGAGAATTGAATCCGTTTGTGATGTTCGCCGAATATTGAACCAGGGCTTAAGCAGGAAATTAAGCTGTGGTGTGTTGGCAGATGGGATTAGAGTTACATCTGAAAAAAATGCTAAATCACTGTGAGAAATTGCACCTTAAAATGTCTTCAGCTTGTGTTAACCACAGACCATATCCCAGGCATTTAACCAAAAACCCATTGAAAAAAAAAACGTTGACTTTGAGACAAGAGAACCGGAAGTGCTAAAATGCTAACTTATTTCCGGGTTTCGGGACTAATTTTTGCACCACTATATTCGGCCCACGTCAGCTCCATCCACGCTACACCTCTTTGCCCATTTTTGGATTAGCTGGAGACGTCACTGCCAAGATGGCGACGGCGGGAGCCGCCCACTTTGAGCTTCATTTAGGCTCTTCAGAAACCTATGGGTGACGTCACGGAGACTACGTCCATATTTTATACACTTAAAAGTAGTGTAGTAGTTAAACTGGAGCAGAGGAGGGTTAAAGAAAAGTGGATGGTGCAACTCACCTAACTAGCTACAATAACTCTCCAAATCTCCATTCCCTCAAAGGTCATCATTGATGTTGATGTTCATTTAATAACTTATGGTCCCATTTAGAGTCAAATAGAGCATGAAGCAGTGTATGCTTTAGGGCGGAGCTACCTTGTGATTGACAGGTCGCTACCACGGCGTTTGCCGGTCTGGGAGTTGTCCGTGTTTTCGTCTTACAACTTTAACCCTTTCACAGTTTGTTTTCTGTTCATGAAAGTTAATTATAACCTTTTTGGTCGCCTATAAATGTCTTATTCAGCGATCGCTTGTACTTAGCTCCACCCTCTCGGGACTTCTGGTTGGAAAAGACCAAGACGGTGACGACCCATCACCAAGATGGCGACGATCCAACACCAAGATGGCGACGGCCAAAACCAAGATGGCGACAGCAAAAAATGCTAAACTCGAGGCTTCAAAACCATAGTTAACAAAGAAATGGGTGACGTCATGGAGACTACGTCCACTTCTTATACTGTACAGGTGCCCCTTTCACACAGAGATTCCACAATACTGCCATAAAAAAGATTCACCGTTATGCTGGCTTTGCTTTCTCAAACTGGACCAAAAAACGTAATATACCATAATGCCACCCCGGTGTGTGATTTTAGATAGCACGCCGGCATCGCAGGAGCAAAAGGGGTGTGACGTTAAACACAACAGTGTGTGTTTGTGTGTTTGTGTGTGTGTGCGCGTGTAGTGCCGCCGTGCCGGCTGTCCCTTTCACACAGACGTCGGCTCAGCTCTGTGACTACCTCTCCTGCCGGCTCAGCGGCGGAACAACTCTGTCCCCCCCATTCCGTCTCTGTACCTTTCACACAGAACAGCAAGACGGAATAACGGCGCAACATTCCCACCTTGAACAGGCTGTGTGAAAGAGGCTCCGGTCTATGTTTGTTACTGGCTAATGGCAATTATCAAGAAAAAGTTGGAAATGTTGAACTTGATGTGAAATACTTGCGCACAAAAATTTCACACCTACAAGTGAATTCCATTGAATGGATTGATTTCGCTACAGCTTTTAGTTGTTTAAAATGCTGGTGTGACCGGCCTTTATGGTGAAAAAATTAATCCGCCAAATATACACGGACACTAGTTAACCCTAAATAGCCTAATGACTGTCAGTCAGGAAGACGAGCAGTGTTCCTCCCTGTGATGAAACACTGCCAAACTGTTTTAAAATCCAGCAAAACAGGAAGTAAAGATAATATCATTTACAGAAAGAAACAACGTGCAAGGAAATTAATAGCAACTGATGTCATTTCTAAGAGATGATGGCAAGACCACCGATAAAATGAACCCCTTCAACACCTATTCACTTACAAATGGACAATGTTGAGCTTCCTGTATACCTTTAATATACTTCACTTCACCTTCTCAGGCAGCTTTGCATGTTTGTCTGTTGTAAAATAACTCTCTTTCTTTCTTGCAGCAATACATCTCTAGGAATTCACGGCATGAAACGGTGCGGATTGGAGAACCCAATGAAGTCTAAAAAGTGACATAGTGTGAATAACACCCTGTAAGTGAAAGTACTGGAGCAGAGTTATTTCTTTTCCAGATGAAGAATCACTCTTGGAGAGCATCAGGATTTCATCTTCACAGGCGACTGAACCGAAAACAAAAAAATCCCCCGAAGTGTCACAATGGATGGAAACCGAGTCCAAAAACAAATGCTAGTTAAATATACATTTGGAGCTCAAGGAAATACTAAAAATATACAATATATATGCTTCCAACTGAATGCATATTATATTTGACTCACAACTCCTGGACCTGGATTTATTGTCATTCTAGCATTATTTAAAAAATATATATATATAAACTGGGGAAAAAAAAGTTCGGAAACTTGTGTTTGGTGGATTATTTCTCTGTTGTTACAATGCTAATGGTCATTGTATTTTACATCGTTGGAAAGCCTGTTTATTTACCTTCACAATGATGTCCAACTTGTAAGGATCATGCATTTGTGGGATGAGCAGCACAGCTGATTATGTGGGTAGCGCCCAAGAAAAATTTGCCAAAATGCTCTGCCAGTGGTAAACAGTGTATTCTCATAAGGCTACCAGGAAGCCTGCAATGACTGCCCTTCACCGTCAGGCCCGTTGGCGCTGGTGTTGACAACACAGACAATGGAACCTGAACATGTGGGGGAATGTCATGTTCAGTGATGAGTCCAGGTTCTGTCTGCCAAAGTTGGATGGCAGGGTCAAAGTATGGAGACAACGTGGAGAACGCTATGCTGATTGTTGCACCGATGGAGTAACAGCTTTTGGTGGGGGCTGTGTCATGGGGTGGGGAGGCATCTCCCTCACTGGCAAAACAAGGTTTGTCATCATTGAAGGCCATCTCAATGCAGTGAGATATCGGGATGAGATTCTGCAGCCAGTGGTGATCCCATATCTCCACAATCTGGGACCTAACTTCATCCTCCAAGAAACAACGCTCACCCCCACAGAGCCAGGGTTATCACAGACTACCTCCACAATGTGGGAGTAGAGAGAATGGAACGGCCTGCCAAGAGTCCAGACCTCAACCCAATTCAACACTTGTGGGATCAGCTTGGGCGTGCTGTACGTGTTAGAGTGACTGACACAACCACGCTGGCTGACCTGCAACCAATCCTGGTTGAGGAATGGAACGCCATCCCACAGCAACGTGTGACCAGGTTGGTGACCAGCATGAGGAGGAGGTGCCAGGCTGTTGTGACTGCGTATGGATCTTCCACCGCTGCGGAGGCTCCTGACGGTGTATTAAATGAATAAAGTGTAAAATAGCCAATATGTCTTGTTTGTTCCTTGTTACTGATAGAGAGTTCAATCATCCAGTCCACCAAACAACTCAAAACAAGAGTCAACACCAACAGGAGAATACACTGTTTACCATTGAAGGAGCATTTTGGCAAATTTTTCTTGGGCGCTCCCCACATAATCAGCTGTGCTGCTCATCCCACAAATACATGATCCTTACAAGTTGGACATCATTGTGAAGGTAAATAAACAGGCTTTCCAACCATGTAAAATACAATGCCAGTTAGCATTGTAACAACAGAGAAATAATCCATCAAACACAAGTTTCCAAACTTTTTTTTCCCAGTATATATATCCTAGTCAAAATAATAGTAACAACTGCATGGTGTAAATAAAGGAGTGGACATTGTTGTGCTGTAAAGCAGTGTTTCTTTGTGCTGTGAGGCAAAACAGCAAATTCACTGCCAAACTGAATATGGTGTTACACCAAGTGAAATGCAATGCAAAGGCCGGCAGATGCTGCCAGGATTCTAATAGCTCTGCTGCCATTCTGAGACTCTACTCCCCTGAAAAACGCAGCATCAGTCATTTGTTCAAACACCATATGTTTATGTTCTCTTTTAGCGGGCGTTGGCCGTCGCTCACACCAGTTAAAATGACAAACGTCATTGGCGGTAGGTCATATGACCTGACGCTAATTAACATTAATTCCGTGAGTAACTTGATGGCAGGCCAAAATGAGACTCTGTTGGCTGTTGTCTGCTTCGTTTGCTCTCTGCAAAAAATGTTTTGATCCATAAGATTTGGTGCATGATTGAAATACTGTAGGGCCCCAAATGGGGTGAAAATAGTCCCCAACGAATGCACTTTCTATTATGGAGAGCCACAGACAGGGAAGGGAAGTGAGGAAGTGTTGAGAGACAGACTAACGCATTGTTGGTTTTAGTCTTTTCATGGCATTTGTTAACAATAACAAAAATATATGCATCTTTATCTTTTGATAACTGTAGTTTCTATTAGCAAAAACCTCCACTACGGATGAACAGAGAAAGCAAAGAGTACCAACTTCATCAAACAGATAACCAGGAACGGGACACCACACACTATTAACTGTACTGTAATCTCAGCAAAGACCATCTGGCATCCAAAATATAGACGGAAAAGAAATCCCACAGCAATGATATCATAGCAACAAAATAAAACAAAACTAGAGCAATGACCACATAGCAGCAAAACCTTTAGTTTAGGTGTCTTTTAGACACCTAAACTCACTTGATCTTTGAGTAGATCAAAGTGGGGAATGTCATTAGTCATTTTTAATTGCAATAATTTCTATCAAATAAATACAGTGAAATTAAACTAATGTTGCAGGGAAGCCCCACAAATCCCTAAAAAGACCTCTGGAATATCCAAACTTTCGGTTTTACTGACCCGGGGACCTCCTCCGAGGCCCGGAAGCCAACACATTCTCACTCCCAATTCGTCAAATACCGCTGTTTGGCATCGGAGACCGACGCACGGGGTACCCTTCTTGTGCTACTTTTGGACTTGTCAGGGACGGCGTGTCAATATACGCTCGTTACATGCATAGTGTCCTTTCAAAATAAACTTCCGTTTTCACAGGTTAGGTTTAGGCAACACAACCACTTAGTTAGGGTTAGGAAACGGTCGTGGTTGACGTTAACTTCACTGACTAGCGACTCACGTGACTGACGATACCGACTACTCACATGACTCACAGGACTGACGATACCGATGAGTCACATGACCAACGACTGACGTTACTTTTAGTTTCACACGGGACACTAACAGAGGTCTCCTGGTTGAAAGTCTTGTGTTTGTTTGACCTGTCCACCACCCGTCCCGCCTGCATGCCCTGAACGGATTCTCACACTATTAATACGACGTCACTTGCTCCGACCGTATAATAACACCGCAGTTGGGTTTACATTGGAGTCAGTTGAAAGCCCGGTTCATCACATACTGTTGCTAAAGGGTACGTTTGTGCGTCGGTTTCCAATGCCGATGCGGCACTGACCAAACAGCGGTATTTGACGAGTTGGGAGTGAGAACGGGTTGTGGGAGCCCATCAAGTAGCCCTGAAACCTCCTTAAGAATCCCTGGAACCCAATTCAGGACCCTTAGACCTCCCCCAGAAGTCCCAGGACCCTACTGTAAAACCACTGGTACACAAGGGGATCAGTACACCTGCCCTTTCACATGTGAAACTGAGACAATTAAATCACTTTGTATTCCATTTTCTGTTACTCTTGCGCTCTCTTTCATGCTTTCAATCCTACAAAAGCCCACAGAAGAAAAGGCACCACTCAGTGTTGTGTGTTCACACAGCAGTGCAGAGTTCTGTCAATCATTTACCTGGGAGTTGACTGTCTGGCCCATGGGAATGCGGGAACACTCCAGTGCATACTGTTTCACGCAGAAGTAACACCCCTGGCAGAAGGAGAAGGCATATGGAGAACACGTGATTATTTCATGAAAACAATATAATTAATGTGTGGCTGACGAGTTGATGAAGCCATCATATGGGGGGGGATTGGGAGTAGAAGAAGTTTACTTTACTGTTCATCAGAGAAGCTACAGGTTTCAGAGAGACAGGATGATATTTTAAGACCTTTGAAATGGCCTTCACTGGGAATTCAGACTTAGCCATGCAAGTCCATCTACACAAGCACAACATTATGTCTCAGTGGGTTTATTTCCCACTGAGCCTACAGTAGCGAAAAACAAAACAAAAACCCAGACACCAGGAAACTAATGGTGATGTTTGCCTGGAAATAATATGGCTGGAAAACCAGACAATGCATACAGGGTCAAACTTACTGTACCGTGACAACACAGAACTGTAATCACACATTACTCCTGGTCCCATTAATATCTTCTCGTGAAAGTAAACATTTTGCCTCATTGCACTTTTGTCTAAGCTCAAGAAAGCAGTATTACTGTATGTCTTCTGTGGCTCTGCAGGAGCTGTCAAGTCTGAGAAAATTAAATTAGTGGTTATCTGAGCTGGGGATGGGAAACTACAAATTGTTAACAGGAAGTCTGCACAAGTCTGATAAAAGATGTATGTTGCAGTATGGGATGTGTAGGTGGTAGTGTTTTTGGAGCTTGACCTGTGCTAGGTACTAATAGACAGGATATCACAACCTCTCCTGCTTCAGTTCATTCCTAGAGCCACGCTGCTAGCGGCTCTAGGAATGGCAACGTCAGTCAGGCAATCGGTTCACCACTTTAGTCCAGGGTGACGTATCAACAACTATTGGATGAAATTAAATGACATTTTGTAGACATTTATGGTCCCCAGATGATGAATCCTAATGACTTTGGGGACCCTCTGACTTTTCTCTGAGCGCCATCATCAGGTCAATATTTGAATATGTCCAACACTATGGTTAATGATCAAATAACTGCAAAACCTATGACATCCCCATCAGCGTCAGCTGAACATTAGCATGCTAACACTAAACACTAAACTAATCGCATTCAAACCAAACGCGAAGCAAATTTTATGTGCCGCGTTTACAAACAAAGTCTAAAGAAGCCTTTTGTTTGTTACATTTCATTCAGTTTTACAACAAGTTAGAACGTGTTGCTTTAAAGTTTCACTTTAACAATGTATTGGGTGTAGTAGGACCCTATTTACCCACATCTATGGTGCTTACAGCGACTGATCATGCCTATTTAATGGCCTGATAGCAGTAAAATCGGGTGGTCAGTTACTGTCACATAGCGTAATACTTGTAACCAATTTTTTAACTCAACCAGTTTGAAAGGATGAAGGCTGTGAAAGTTGATTTTTATACTGCATTGTCATACACTGACTGACACCAATGGCCATCACGGGGAAGTCATTGTAAAATTATTGGCATTATATTTAAACATGCATGAATTGTATAAAATGTGCTAAAACATTTAAATGGACCAGGAGATGTATACCTTTGTGATGTTAGCAAATATGTCAGTGTGCATAGTTGATGATCCGAACCTCACCTGAAAAGCCAGTTCCATCAACACGATCCCCCCTGGCAGCGCCCTCTGGAGGTGGTACGCGGTGGTGCCAGACGCTGTAGTCTGCAAAGTTCATTTACAAAACAATCTCAACATTACAGTTTGTCTAATACAGGTGTTGGAAGGCAGACACAGCTGCTTTCTAAGCCATGTTGCTGATATTTTGTGCTGTTATTTTATTTCTTTTCTCATACCAGCTGTGCTGCAACACCTCTTTTCATCATCTGTCTGAAACACTCTGTTTGAGCTCCTGCCAACCCCCCAGTTCCAATTCAGCACTGGGTTTCGGGGGGGGGGCATCCCTATTTGTGAGTTGTTGAAGTCGTGTGCCTCAAAGAACAAGGAACCAGCTTCTTTTATGTCCCATTTTCATTATTAAGCTGACGTATAACTGTAGAGTATTTTAATTAATCAAAATATAAGGGGACTAAAAATGGCAACCGTGTTTTCAGTTTTGGCAACCAAACGCTGGTGCCTAGTTGCCAGCCTGGCAACCACTTTTAAAAGTTAGTGTTGAGCCCTGGACCTCTAATCCGAGCCGCCTCTCACTGATGTTAGCAGTAATGAAAAGGTTACCACTACCTGACTAAAAAATCAGCATGTTTCCTGAACGCCCAGCAGCTAGTGGAGCACTGCAGTCTTTTTTCATTAATGCAACACCACACACAATGTATCACCATCAATATCGTCTTCAGAAGCACAAATCCAGTTTAGTGGGAAAAATATATGAAAATATATATAGTGAACAGCAATGTGTCAGAGCCAGTGCCTCATTTACAAACACAGATGTGCTTTATGGCCGTCACATCTGATATTTGGTGTTAGATATTCCCGCTGCAGACTGGGTACAGGTTGGTGTCTTAGATTGCATGTAGTAAAAGCATTTAACTTAACTGCTACTACTATTACTACTAATTCCAGGTTCTGAAAATATATATTCAGAAATTGATTTCAAGGTTTCAAGAAGGGAATCAATGCAAATGGTGAAAAAGGAACGAAGAGAAGAACTGTTTTTGGCAATATGGACTCAGATTTAATGAGACATTTCATATTTATAGGGGTCATTGTTACAATAGCAGCCTGGCTCAATCCCCAAGTGTGTGAGTGTGTGTGTGTGTGTGTGTGTGTGTGGAGAATAATATTTCTGATTCTCTGAGGTGAACACTAACCTTAGGGCTGTCCTCGCTCTTCTGCTTTACATAAGAAAAAGACATCCTCCCTTCCGATGACATAGAGCTCAGCATGGCAGCGCGAGCCCGGGCGATGCTGTAAGGGATGGAGGGGTGCAGGACAGGGGTCACCTAGGGTCTGGTTAAATCAGAGAAGTCTGGGCCCAAGGGATAATGGACCACCAACAGCATGTAGCTAACCCGTGAGACATAATTCAGAGAGTCACACAGTCTGAGCCTAGAAAGTGACAGGCAGGCAGGACAGCCATCTGCCCTGCATCCGCTCTGCTTACATCAGCCATGGGGCAGAAGTGCTTGGAGGTCATAGGTCAGACAAGGATCAAAACACATATGATGACTAATGGATGAATGCTGCTCACTATGGAGGAGAAGGAGACTAGGAGGATGGTAGAGAGGCAGAGATGGACTGATTCATTTTTAAGTTTCACACAAAATACGAGCAGAAATATGAGGAAGAACACCTCGTGACACCGCGTAACAGATACTATCCATTTACCAATGGAATGGTCAAGAAGTTCATATATTTTTCAAACAGCAAACCAAAAGCTTGGGCTGTTGTTTGAAAAACAGTGTACTACTAGAAAATGAATTAAATTCCATCTACTTTGTCTACTGTAATCAGGATTTGATGTGCATGGCATGTCCTGCTTTACGGTGTATAACACTGGCAAAGAGAAATAATGGTCACAAGACATTCATCAACCCAAAAAAAACAATTTTTTGCAGAAACAGACCTGCGAGCTGGAGACTGAGGTCGGACCTGGACGAGAATGAAGCCCATGCTCTGCAGGTACTGGACGTACTGCTGGAGGAAGGTGCTAGAAATCTCCAGCAGCCAGGGTTCTTCCTTCAGCCGGCTGGGCAGCATGTCAGCTGAGTCGGTGCTGTAGCTTCGGTCCCGACCTGACGCTGTGGAGTCGCTGGAGCGATGGCGTTTCTGACACACAGAACAGTGGACATCACTTAAACACACAAGACTCTTTCAAGTATGCAGACCTGATTTTGTGTACCATTGTGTAGATTAAAGGTACTGTGAGGAACTTTTGACTGGTTATGAAACAGTCTCAATGTAACACTGATTCCTCTGTTTGACCTTCATAAGCAAACGTGACCTTCAGAGAGAAGATCTGCTATTTCTATATAGTTATTCTTAATGCTTGTCGTCGGTGCCACCGGGTCCGATTCCGGCGGAATCAGACAAAATCATGCAGGTTCACCAGATACTCCTTCAGCCCAGACTCCAGCAGGGCCTCCAGCAGGGCCTCCAGCAGGGCCTCCGTAGTCGGAGCTCCGGCGGGAGGTGGAAAACTATGCGCCCGTCAGCAGCAGCTCCTCTTCCGGCCAGGAGCAGAGCTTCACCTCGCTGCTCCGTCGGTCCCCGTTGAGAGCCAACACGACTCCATGCTGCTGGAGGCCCGGGCCGTATTGCCGGGCCCGTTGGAGGGAAGGGAGGTATGGGAGAACCAGAACCAGGACTACGCGGGTTTTCTAAAGGGACTCTGGAGCTCTAAAACACTACCGCTTTTGTCCACAGGGACCGCCAAAATCAACACAAAATGAAAGTTCCTTGTAGCTTTAAGCAAACAAAATATACCTTAAACTAGGTCTAATAACCACTAGGTTACTGGGGATGTGCCGATTTATTGGCAGAAGAAGATATTCGCTTTGTTGACAGCCATCGGCCTATCGGCAAATAAGATGACTTTCAGCGTTGGCAGTGGCCGATGTTTATCAGTTGTGTTGCATCAATTTTGCGCCGGCTAAATGTTGTGTTGGTTATTTGCAGCCTGTGTCGGACAACAGGAACCAGCTGCTGATTCAGAGAAGAAGCCGCTGGCTGGACAAGACGGAGGGTGAATGTGGTTTGTTTACAAATGAAAGTGAAAGAAAAAGTCGTCCATGTGGGAGTATTACACTGTCTCAGAGAACGATCAGCGACAAGAACGTTGTTATGTTCAATGAAAAATGAATCAGTAAAACAGCGAGGCCTGAGGCTGCACCAGCAGAGCAGAGCTGTCCATCCGCTCCCCAGCGGCGTTCTGCCACTACTAGTCCACTAGTTAATCGATCCCGGATGGTGTCGTTCTCTCGGACGGATACAAAAAAAATTAAATGAAAAATGCTAAAATGGGTCGCCAAATATAGGCTGCCGTTGATATATGGGCGGCCCGCCCAAGTAAAGTCTATGTGTGAGAAACACTAAGCACTTTACATTTACACTACTCTTAATTTATGTTTCACAAAACAAATATTTTTGTTGGGCTATGTAAGTACTGACACATTCTTCTCATTGAGTAGGTAATTGTAGGCTATAGTAACTGAAAAGGCTTTTGCATAATGACAATAAATGATCATTGAATCCTTGATATGGATGGATGGATGAATTCATTAGAATGACCAGGACAAATTTGTCAGGTCCATTTTTACACAATAACCCCCTACTATTTTCCAGGGACAATGCACATTGATCAACATCACTGCAAATGTGCCGGTGTTCGCCAAGAGTCTAATTGGTCACATGTTGAATTAGCCATTAAAACAATAATAAATAATATGACCAAATATCACAAAGGGTGCTGCAACACACAGGAGGCTAAATGCACAGCTGTCTCCACTATCAATATAGTTTGTGTTGCTAGTGAATAGTGATATGTATGAAGCATGTTAATGCATGCACTTGAGTGAGTATTGAATCATAAAATCACTATCTATAGACAAAGACACAACCTCCTCTTTCTGTCACTTTCCTCTGAGTCAGGCGGCAAACATACCTTCACTGGAGGCTGAATAATCTGCTCCTCCTGGATCTGCTTGCGGAAGACGGGATCAAAGAGGAGAGGGGTGGCACAGTAGTGGACCAGCCTGGACGACTGCTTCAGAGTCTCCAAATCAGTCCCCTGTTGAGACATCCAGGTTATGATGAGATGATGACACTGGAGAGGGTGAACTTTGAGAGAAGTGGGAAGACTAGAAAAAAGTTTGGACTCAAAAATGATGTCTACAGGACCGTATATCGTAGCTCATCGTAGTCAAGACTTAGCAGTTTTCAGGGGCAGATGGATACTAAAGTGGATTAAGTACATGAGGCTTGACGTTCATGCAGTCAGATCACATCTAATATTTAATTTAGTTCATCCAGTGGCATGAAAATCCACCTAAAACCAATTTTAGGTGGGGCCCTGTTGGACCCGGGTCAGGCTCTTGGATGTGCTTGAGTTAGAGTGCTCTGTGGGTGTCTGTTGAAATATCAAATTCATAAATTTTAAGCCACCATGTAACCTCTCTTGAGATGTCACTGTGGAAGAGAGAAACCTTTTTAATTAGCCCCGATATTCCCCACTTTGGAACAAGCCAATACTAAATGATTTCCCCGAGGAATGAACTGATTGTGAACCCTTAAAGCCATAAAGTAGTGAGAGGCACCACTCCCCTAGGTTTTGTCAAGTCCAATTAGCTCCAATATCAGATAATATTAGGCTACTTTCACCGTGCAGGAATGTAATACTTCTTTCTGACTCACTGGTCAGATCCAATTTGCTGTTAGATTGTTCACATTATGTTTCTTCAATGTGTCCAATATCTAACAACATTTTGACCTTTCTAAACGAACCCATGAGCAAAAGTACGATACCACACCAGATGTCAATACCTTTGATGATCATGCATGAGTCTGTACTTCATAATCACATATGGTCCTGTCATGTACAGTAACTATAGAGGCTCATACCTGGCTTAACCCATCAAAAACATTTTAGTGTTTAGCGTTGGAATGAACCTCTGTAAAGTCAGTGGTGTGAACACAGGCTGGGCTTATCTAGGGTGACATCTGGTTGAGTCCTTTCTCAACATTGACAAACCATACATTGTTTGAAAGCACACAACAAAAAGCCTTTTTCTGAGATTCTGTGTAAACTAGGGCTGTCAAAGTTAACGCGATAATAATACGTTAACACAAATTTGTTTTAACGCCACCAATTTCTTTAACGCATTAACACAACGTGCAATTTCTTGGTTGTAGTGGGCTCAGTTTTAAAGCTAGAGTGAAGATACTGGTATCATATGAAACTAGAAGACCTGAGGAATTCATTGATACCAATTGGTACATTTTGGCAAGGAAAAACTGGCATGTCCATTCTCAAAGGGGTCCCTTGACCTCTGACCTCCAGATATGTGAATGTAAATGGGTTCTATGGGTACCCACGAGTCTCCCCTTTACAGACATGCCCACTTTATGATAATCACATGCAGTTTGGGGCAAGTCATAGTCAAGTCAGCACACTGACACACTGACAGCTGTTGTTGCCTGTTGGGCTGCAGTTTGATATGTTGTGATTTGAGCATATTGTTTTATGCTAAATGCAGTACCTGTGAGGGTTTCTGGACAATATCTGTCATTGTTTTGTGTTGTTAATTGATTTACAATAATACATACAGTATATACATGCATTTGTATAAAGCAGCATATTTGCCCACTCCCATATTGATAAGAGGATTAAACTCTTGACCCTTTAAGGTACATTTTGAACAGATAAAAAATGTGTGATTAATTTGCGACTCATTGTGATTAACTGTGAACAATCACATCATCTGATGTCTTGATAGTGAACACCAAAGTGTTATACTTTCAGAAGAAGAGTTTTCATGACTATTAATCATAAAGGATCAAGAACAGTAACAGTGTGCGAACAGTTAATTAACAGTACTTAAAGGTTTTCTCGCAATGAAGAAACTACAAATTACAATCACTGTCCGTCTGCTGAACACTTCCAGAACTGCTGCGTCCACCTTCCCTCATGAAAAGTGATAGAATAAAGTGAAACAACCTCAAATTATAATTGTACCCTAGTCAGAACCACAAATCAGAAAACAAGATATTAATGTGATCTGATCTGTTCCCGCTGCCATTAAAAAGAAACATTTACTCTGTACATGAGGAATAAAGAGCAGATGTTGTCCACTTCTCCCTACGGTGTCAGCATATCCTTCAATTATTACAGTGCTGTATTAAAGGTGCAGAGTGCAGGATTTGGCAGCATCTAGCGTTGACTTGCCAACTGAAATGATGCGAAAATGTGAAAATGCAAATGTCCCTCAATAGGGCCAGTGTTTGTCCATTCTGGGCTACTGTAGAAACATGGCGGCCGGCTCCATGAAGAGGAACCGCTCCCTATGAAGATATAAACGGCTCATTCTGAGGTAACGAAAACACAACGATTCTTATTTTCAGGTGATTATACACTAAAGAAAACATACTTATTAATATTATATTCCATTTCTACCAATAGATTCTCCTGAATGCTATACACTGTTCCTTTAAAAGTTCTCTATATGATATTCAGAGCATTAGTATGGCATCAAACAACTATAGTCTATGTAAAGATATAGAGGAATAATGTCTACCTGAGCAGAGAATGAAGTCGCTCTGCCTCTGTGTGTGATTTAGACAGAGCTCCTCTGTGCTTTGTTGACATAGCCAGGCAGTGTGTCTTATAGTGCATGTTCGTGCATGTGAGTGGCTGCCGCTCTGCACTGCGCTCATACGTCGGTTACAGCTTATAATGCCGTCCCCTCATGTAGACACTGTTAGCTCTGTCAGCACCGTTGTGTGTCCACAGGGGCGTTTTTGGATGTGAGTGGCCCAGCATTGGACGCTTGATAGACTACCAGGCCACGAGGCACCTGATTGGACGAACACTTTCACTTTGGGCTGTCTGCTCACGGCCTTCAAACCATCCAACATGGCGGCAACATGGAAATCTTTTTTCTCTTATATTCTGAAAATAGTTCACCGAAACGTTTCTGAAAACTTTTGAGGCGAGATATAAGCCATGCAGTGGCTGACTCTGCCTTCATTTTAGATTGACAACGGTTAGTTTCAAACGTTCTCAGGAGTTTCCAGAGGCAGCGAGCCGCGCTGGACGGCCTTGATTTGCATGGAGTAGCCCAGCACTCAACTTTATGCAAATGAGGAGCGGCAAACGTGATGGTCCGTCTCTCGAAACGCAACACTGCACTACCAGAATGCATTGCACGGCTGCTTAAATAGACAATGAATGGGAAAA
The DNA here is from genome assembly GCF_043250625.1 of Sebastes fasciatus. NCBI lineage: Eukaryota > Metazoa > Chordata > Actinopteri > Perciformes > Sebastidae > Sebastes > Sebastes fasciatus. The sequence goes on from NC_133799.1 coordinate 37,355,677, forward strand.
GTGGAAATGACGGATCCTGTGGGCACGTACCATTAGCGCTGTTAGCACCGTTAGCTGCGGGCCGCCTGCTCAGCTTTCGCCATGTTGAGAGCCGTGTGTGAGGCAATAGATATGCTCTGAATTTAGCACATCTGACTTACAAACATTTTGTTATATCTACATGAGGCTCTCAGAACTGTGACGTGGGCTACTTACGGAGATGGGCATGTTGGACTGTGCGGACCTCTGCTGCCAAGTCACAAACAGGTTCTCTATCTTCATCTGTTTCTCCAGTTCTGTCAGCACAAAGACAAAACCATTACCCTTCCTGTCCAGTGTGGAGCTTGATGGGCTCATTGGACAAAAATGATATAATTATTATCATTATTATTATTATTATTATTATTAGTAGTGGTAGTAGTAGTAGCAGTATTAACCTCTCCGCTCAGCAGCTTTGATCTCCAAGAGCTGGCCGCCATGTCGGGCCACCACATCCCCCTCCATCAAGGGTCGGATGGTGCACACGTCCCTCAGAGCCTCGTCAAAGGGAAGCAGCTCAGAGGGGAAGTGGAGCGGAGCAAGACTTCGGCCAGAGCTACCTAGCCTGCCCTGCTCTTTACTGGGCAAAGGAGGAACTGCGCTACGCAGCAACGCATCAGGCTCCATGGAGGGGCTCAGGAATGGGTTGGGATCCTGGAAGAGACAGATGGGACATCAATTGAATGGTTTGACAATGAATGCAGAACAAAAAGACAGCAAAGACAGACTAAAGAAGCATCAGAAGCAGAGAGGATAGGTACTTTCAAATAATAATGCTCACTGTTAGAGTGAAAGCATCATCCAACAAGTCTCATAAGGAATATTTAAGTTAATGACATCTTCATCCCACTGAAAACTTACAGTAGGGGGAATTAATGTCTGCATGGTCAGCTTCAACACTCGGATGCTAGAATAGATTCACTGTTGATGGGTATTATTATTATTATTGGATACATCCACTCCCAGAGCGTTGTTGGTGTGCCCTGGTTGCTGTTGAGAGGAACTTTTGGGCGAGTTAGTTCAGCGGAGCAGCTCAGGGTCCAGATGCCCCAGTGTGGCAGAGCTGGCTGCACTATGCCTACAGGCTGGAGGCTCTAACTGGGCACTGGTGCTCCCTCTGCTTCTCATCAGGACCATGACAGATGAAGCTCTGTTCAGGCAAATTTTCTGCTGCTCTGACTCTGCCTTCTGTCCGGACTCATTAGTAATGCAGCGATGAAGAGCGGGGCCATCGGAGGGAAAGGAAAAGTTTGGTTCTTTCTATTCTTTGAGCTTGTTTTGTAATTGCCCGTAGGGGGAAGGCTAAAAGGGCATTTGGTGTCGTCTTTGCTGTAAAATGCTGCTCTAATAAATCTCTACTGCAGCCTGATCCACACAACAACGAAGGAACAACACTGAACATGACATTTTCCTGTAGTTTTTAACCTTTCTTAATATTAACTCAACTGCCTGCGTTGCAGTCTTTGTGTCAATGTCACCATGGCCAGATTGACCTGCTGGGGGGGGCCTGGGGCCAAAATGAGCTGCTGTGCCCTATTAACCTATCCACCCACTCTGTGCATCCTCCATGCTATTCCTAAGCTGGAACAGTAGCTGGCCAAAGGTTTTCTGTGTGGAGATTGATTAAACACAGATTCCTTCAGGAATAAGAATCCCTCGTCCCTTTTGCACTTTGCGCTGCTGCACATACATGAACCACAACAGCAGGTGCACTTCGAGATGCTGAAACAGTTTGTGTGCCTAGATCTCCCACTTGATCATTACATATCAGTTGATATTGCGCACGTTATCAAATTACTGCCAACCACGTGACACACATTGGGCCTCGTGCAGCAATATTCTCTTAAAATTCTCTCATATCTTCTCTTAATTTTCCATCCAAATCTGCTCTTACCCAGGTGTGCTGAATGATGAAACCCACTGGATCATATATTGAAGGCATGTGGCCGATTGCTTATTATTAACATAGGTAACGCCCCCTGAACACTGTATACAGTAAGGGCAGTTATTAACATAGACAACGCCCCCTAAACACTGTATACAGTAAGGGCAGTTATTAACATAGGCAACGCCCCCTAAACACTGTATACAGTAAGGGCAGTTATTAACATAGACAACGCCCCCTAAACACTGTATACAGTAAGGGCAGTTATTAACAAAGGCAATGCCACCTAAACTAGGGTGACCTTATTTTCAAACCCCCAAACCGGAACACTGTACGTTGATCCATGCGCATTAAATGGCTTTTTTAGAAACAATGGCAGCCTAGTACTGCTTGAGATGAGGCAAGGAGGGTGAAAAGAGGACATGTCACGCATCATCATTGTGTCATATCTTTGGGGGACAACACATGCGCAGTAAAATCTGGTCTGCACTCGCCGAAATTGAGCCAATAGCAACGCACGACTGCAGCTCCAGTTACACCACGCGTGTCATACCCCGTAGCTCAAGACGGGCGTCCCGGCCTCTTTCAATAAGCCTGTAGATGAGGGAAACCGGCAGCCCGGTGGCCTCGTATTTGGCATGGTAGTTAAAGGTGTAGAGTGTTGGATTTGGTGGCTTCCAGTGGTGAGGTTGCAGATTGCAAACAACTGAAATTCTCCCGTGTACCAAGCGTGTAGGAGAAATACAGCGGCTGATGCAAAAATGTAAAAACGCGAATGAACCAAACTAGAGGCAGTGTTTGGTTTGTCCGTTGTGGGATACTGTGGAAGCATGGCGGTCTCCGTGAAGAGGACCCGTTCTGTATCTAGATATAACCGGATAATTTTAAGGCAATACAAACACAATGATTAATATTTTCAGGTGATTATATACACGCATGTATATACACGCATGCTACACACGGCTCCTTTAAAAATGATGGGAAAAACATTGCTATTTTACGTCAACAGCAGTTGTTGGGGAGGGGGGGGGGGGGGACACTCATGAGCTTTCTCTACCCACATTTTCTCAACCTGTTCCAAGACTGGACGCAGCAACCTTTTAGTCACCCAATTATCAATATATCTTTAGCCTACTGTCACAATCCAAATGTCCCCCCCAAAAAAGTGCTTCATTGCAAAATCTTAATACGCAAGTGCTCCCATGGTCTTTCACACTGCGTCAGGCTCTCCAGCTTCTGACCAGCGGCTGTGGAAATGAAAATCAGTGGGCTCGAAGTTGAAAATGTCTTTCTGCACCACTGTCCTCTTCCTCACCAGTGGGAACAGTGAGGTTGATATGACAGCTGACTCCTGAGGAGAGCAGGAGTAGGAGTGTGAAGGAAGACGGGTGGTTAAATATGCTGAGCAAACAGTTTTGTCACTGGAAGCACAATTTAAAAAAAAAAGCTACAGACTCTGAAAACTTCCCTATTCAGACCTCTCTATGCCAAAGCTGATTGTAAATAATCCAAGAGGATAAATGGAAACTGACAAGGTCTAAATTGCATTGAGGTAGTTAAGTGTTTCATTTTGAAAAAACAAGGCTGTGTATGTGACAGGGTTGTATTTCCAGGATATGATCAATAGGAAATACAGAGGGGTAAGAATCAAGAAGAATAAAAATGCTTAGTCACATGGCTGAGAAATCTTGTTTTGGTTTGGGCTGCCGAGTCCATCAGTCGCATATTGATCTGCAGCTCCATATTTAATACAGGAGGTCCAGCAGTTTTGCTGAGATACTCAAAAAGAAAAGAAGCCTGAATAAAGCAGCAACAGGGTACAGGAGCATGGGAGAGAAGGTAGCGTTTCTACTGGATGGCAACTGGAACACTGGTTTCACCTGGAATTGATTACATTTTAATTCAAACATTCACTTCAATTTACTAATAACTCGCCATCCAGTTTAAGTTAATAGTTTCAATAAGGGTTGTCGATCCATTCAAATATTCAATCGCAATCGAAATTTGATTGTCCGTGATTAATCACGATTAATCGTAAATTAATCACACATTTTTAATCTGTTCAAAATGTACCTTAAAGGTGATTTTTGAGTATTTAATATTTAAATATTTAAAAGGGACTGTTTGTAACTTCTTACACGTATAAATCATTGCTGGTCGGTGTCCCATGCACTCTCGCTTGTGGCTACGCTGTTCAGACTCAGACTCCAACACAAACTACACGGAAGCACCAAAACCTCTTGGTTGTATCTAGTGAAGCTTCACTAGAGACTGTTGCTTTGGTCTCCAGGACCGGAGTCTCTGCTCCTCTGCCTGCCTTCACTCACACACCGCGCTCGTTACTCGCTCAGCTCACTCCACCTCTCACGTGCATGCGCGCACACTCCACACTGCAGAAGAGTTAGTTTAGCTCTGAGAATATCTAGTGAATGTACAGTGGACGTTTGTGCAGAAATAACTGCTGCAGCTCCTCCAGACCAACAGAGGTTTCCCGTATCTTGTGAAGTGACGGGGCTCCACAGAGAGAAATGTTATCGTCTCCGACCAAAACTAGAGTCCCTTAAATAATAATTTTATAAAAAATGTTTTTACCATATTCACCTGTAGTTTCTTGCAAAATGTATGGCATTTTACGATCCATATCTTTAAAGGCCGTTTGAGGTTTTTTTCTCAGACGCCAGAAATCTCCACTTCAGTAGCACTTTCATACATCAGACTTTCCAGTTTCATTCCTATCCATTTTTATGAGGTTTTTAAAGAGGGGTTTGTCCATAAATCACCTCATATGTAGCCTGATTTATGGCTGTTGACAGTATTTTCAGATTTATGGATTTATTTTTGATAAGATAATGCCACATTTGCATATTTAAGCAGAATTTTTCAGAAATCTTGTAATACAAAAAATAATTGTCTAAATGTAAGCAATCAACTTGGGAAGTTTGACCTATTAGTTACATTTTTGACCCTATTCACCAATCATGGTACAAGTAGAAACAACATGATTGCAGGTACACTAGATCATTCTGAGTGTAGAAACATGATGAATACCATGAGAAGCACATGTCAAACAGGCTGCTAGTACACAGGTAGTGACATCATCACTTGCCACCGGGATTCCTCCCCAGGATACAACAGCTGTATGAAATGTGCCCTGGAACCTGCTACCTTCTGCAACAGTGTGAATCCAGATGCCACCCTTACAGGCTGATTCCACCTGAACTAGCAGCCCACTCTCCTCAGCAGCTCCCAACCCCCCATCGTATGCAGGCACACTGACTGGCAGTTTGAAACAGGAGGCATTACAGAGGCTTTTTAGTGACATATTTAAAAGTGTGTCAGCATGTCTGTAAAAGCAGTCTAATGTGCTGTACGTGAGGTAGCGAATGTTGACGGAGGTCATTTTGATTTCATCCTAAAAGTCCTGTTAAGATCTGTGTGTCTCATTTTATTTTTCTGTTGACAGAACAAGTAGTAAATGGCTGCCTTGAGTTAGAACTTGTAAAAACATTAAAACTTTACTCCTAATCCTGATGTGTTCCAGCGCCTCAAAAAACTTTAAATTCCTTCCATTCTAAAAACTGGAGCAATTTCCACTGCACTTTATTTCAAAGAAAGATACAGCATTAGAAATGTAGCTGATGTAAAGAGAGATTGCCAATTTCTTTTTCTGCTGTCAACGCTTCACCTTAGGAGCTGAGTCAGTGTCTTTACCTGCTTGGAGTCCATTTCGTGGATGGGTGCATCGGAGAAGCAGTAGTGGTGGAAGAGGCCCATCTTCTGGTTGAGCAGGCAGTGAACGACATGAGCCCTCGCATTCTGCCACTTCACGAGGCGGACCAGTTCACGATTCAGAGAGGCGCCCAGGTCCACAGACCAGTTATAGCTGTACAGCGTCACCTAAAGCAGTGAGGGTTACAATATGACACATGACAAGTCAAACACACACACATACGATGCTTGCACTTACACAAGTTGTGGCATGTAAACACCAGAGCAGTGAAGGCATCACACACGTGTATGTATCATGTTATGGTTGCACCTCTCTAGCTGTTAAAAGGTGCAATGTGTAAGATGTAGCTACATGCTCCAATCAAGTAGGGGTCAGCATTTCACCTGTACTACTGGGTCCATATGATCTCAATTTACAGTCCTCGGTAAACAACACTGCTATCTTATAATCTTTACGTATGGCGTCGGCCTATAGTTTACATTAGCCATCTGTATGATTACTGTGCCACTAACCGGGTCTGTGCGCTCCGTGTACGCTTCTTCAACAACTGGTACTTTTGCCGGGAGACAGACCTTCAGTTAGCGGAGCTGTAGAAACACAAATTCAGCCAGTGCAAACCCCAGCATCGGGGTCTGATCCAGTGGGACCGCCCCGACTCTCCACCGGATCAGCAAACTTTCTGTTGCTGCCGTTACACAGGTTAGACCCAGCGTCACCAGCCCGCTGTGAATACCGCCGCTGGGGTTTGAGCTGCTTGAATCCAAGTTACTAAAGCTAACCGCTAACTGAACTCCCGGAGCTGCCGCCCACTAGTCTCCTGGTGGCGGGGGGGACGAAACGAAAACATAGTGTATAGAAGAAAAGAGGCAAAACTTTTGACAACAGCTGCTAGAAGGCACTGCGGTTGCGCTGCCGCCATTTTGGTCTAAAAACGCCAACGAGTCCATAGCCATGAATGTATGAAGAGACGTCTGTAAATCAGGGGATGATTTTTTTTTTAGGTAAATCATCTTCCCAGTATGAACACTTAAATAACCCTCATTTAAATCATTACGTCCTAAAAGTTGTAAAATGAACTAACAGCTGAATCCAGAGATTGGACTCTCTTCTACATCCGTGGTCTATTGGACCTTCTTCTACATCCATGGTCTGTTGTCTATTGGACCCTCTTCTACATCCATGGTCTGTGGTCTACTGGACCCTCTTCTACATCCATGGTCCTTGGTTTATTGGACCCTCTTCTACATCCATGGTCTGTTGTCTATTGGACCCTCTTCTACATCCATGGTCTGTGGTCTACTGGACCCTCTTCTACATCCATGGTCTGTTGTCTATTGGACCCTCTTCTACATCCATGGTCTGTGGTCTACTGGACCCTCTTCTACATCCATGGTCCTTGGTCTATTGGACCCTCTTCTACATCCATGGTCTGTTGTCTATTGGACCCTCTTCTACATCCATGGTCTGTGGTCTACTGGACCCTCTTCTACATCCATGGTCTGTGGTCTACTGGACCCTCTTCTACATCCATGGTCCTTGGTCTATTGGACCTTCTTCTACATCCATGGTCTGTTGTCTATTGGACCCTCTTCTACATCCATGGTCCTTGATCTATTGGACCTTCTTCTACATCCATGGCCTGTGGTCTACTAGACCCTCTTCTACATCCATGGTCCTTGGTCTATTGGACCTTCTTCTACATCCATGGTCTGTTGTCTATTGGACCCTCTTCTACATCCATGGTCTGTGGTCTATTGGACCCTCTTCTACATCCATGGTCTGTGGTCTATTGGACCTTCTTCTACATCCATGGTCTGTGGTCTATTGGACCCTCTTCTACATCCATGGTCCTTGGTTTATTGGACCCTCTTCTACATCCATGGTCTGTTGTCTATTGGACCCTCTTCTACATCCATGGTCTGTGGTCTACTGGACCCTCTTCTACATCCATGGTCTGTTGTCTATTGGACCCTCTTCTACATCCATGGTCTGTGGTCTACTGGACCCTCTTCTACATCCATGGTCCTTGGTCTATTGGACCCTCTTCTACATCCATGGTCTGTTGTCTATTGGACCCTCTTCTACATCCATGGTCTGTGGTCTACTGGACCCTCTTCTACATCCATGGTCTGTTGTCTATTGGACCCTCTTCTACATCCATGGTCTGTGGTCTACTGGACCCTCTTCTACATCCATGGTCCTTGGTCTATTGGACCCTCTTCTACATCCATGGTCTGTTGTCTATTGGACCCTCTTCTACATCCATGGTCTGTGGTCTACTGGACCCTCTTCTACATCCATGGTCTGTGGTCTACTGGACCCTCTTCTACATCCATGGTCCTTGGTCTATTGGACCTTCTTCTACATCCATGGTCTGTTGTCTATTGGACCCTCTTCTACATCCATGGTCCTTGATCTATTGGACCTTCTTCTACATCCATGGCCTGTGGTCTACTAGACCCTCTTCTACATCCATGGTCCTTGGTCTATTGGACCTTCTTCTACATCCATGGTCTGTTGTCTATTGGACCCTCTTCTACATCCATGGCCCTTGGTCTATTGGACCCTCTTCTACATCCATGGTCTGTTGTCTATTGGACCCTCTTCTACATCCATGGTCTGTGGTCTACTAGACCTTCTTCTACATCCATGGTCTGTTGTCTATTGGACCCTCTTCTACATCCATGGCCTGTGGTCTACTGGACCCTCTTCTACATCCATGGTCCTTGGTCTATTAGGACCCTCTTCTACATCCATGGTCTGTGGTCTACTGGACCCTCTTCTACATCCATGGTCCTTGGTCTATTGGACCCTCTTCTACATCCATGGTCTGTTGTCTATTGGACCCTCTTCTACATCCATGGTCTGTGGTCTATTGGACCCTCTTCTACATCCATGGTCTGTGGTCTATTGGACCCTCTTCTACATCCATGGACTGTGGTCTGTTGGACCCTCTTCTACATCCATGGTCTGTGGTCTATTGGACCCTCTTCTACATCCATGGTCTGTGGTCTACTGGACCCTCTTCTACATCCACGGTCTGTGGTCTATTGGACCTTCTTCTACATCCATGGTCTGTGGTCTATTGGACCCTCTTCTACATCCATGGTCTGTGGTCTATTGGACCCTCTTCTACATCCATGGTCTGTGGTCTATTGGACCCTCTTCTACATCCATGGTCTGTGGTCTATTGGACCCTCTTCTACATCCATGGTCTGTGGTCTACTGGACCCTCTTCTACATCCATGGTCTGTGGTCTGTTGGACTCCATTTTGGATCCTTGACATGAACAAGTTTGAGATTTCTCTCAAAATCCATTTATGTCCATTGCTCACTTTATATTCCTCTGGGAAGCAAAAAAGTCTAATAATTAAATAAGTGAGTAAGTAAATAGTGTGCATATTCATAATATTGTCATTGTTCAACACAGGACTTTTCGGTAACAACATTAAATATATGACAATAGAAGAGAAATTATTTAGTTTTACTTTTGTACAACACTTTGTAGGCGGACGATTTACTGACGTTCGGTAATCGCTTTCAGTCCAAAATGGCGGAGGCCTAGCTCTGCTGCTTCAATTCTGGCCAGATCTTACATATTACACCTTTAAAGCTCAGGTAAGACAAGTTGTCAGAGTGTGAAAACTGTCCCCATTTAATAACTGATTCACACAAAAAAAAAATATTATGAATTAGTCAGTGCCATTAACCCCCCCCCCCCTGCTGCTCTGCTTCTGGTGGTCCACAGTTGGAGTCAAAGAAAGAAATCTCATAGACAGATGTGTGTGTCAAAACCTGTACAAATAATGATCTGCATGTCAACAGCAGATGCAGACTTTTTTTGATGAAGCAGCCGTTAAATGGACAAGAGGACCAGGGAGGGACATTTAACACTGTAATTGAGTGGTCAGAGATGTATTCACAGCTGAAACAATCAGGAGCTTTTGTATTTGGAAGAACTCTGTCTTGTTCTCTTGGCCTGAGGGACATTCACATATGCCTATAGTCACCTTTTTGTCCAGGATGCAGATGAAGAGGAACCTCTGGCGGGGAGCCAGTCCTGCCCCGGCCTGGCTCGGACTGAACCAATCGCTCTGCTCCAGAGCCTCGAAGCGCTGGAAGCCCTTATGAGCTGGGCAGAGGAGAGAGAAACATGAATATGAATCACAGCCAGACAGAACGCCGACTCTTTACTGACTGTCAGGACATTCCTTCATCTGTTCTTAACCAAACTGTTGGATTACAGTCAATGGACGGCACCGTACCATGACTTTGCGATCAGCTTTTCACATGTCATTAATTTTCATTGGCACATTAACTGGGGAACTGCTCTGTGGGTCTTTATCAGCCCAGAAGCCAAATGCACTGAATTACTCCGAGGTTTGGCTAACAAATGAGTGAAAGCTTTACCGATTAGAGCAAACAGTAATGCTGGCGTGGAAATTCCAGTCTTTTGTAGAAGGAAAAATGCGCTGAACATTATCAGTGGGAGAGAAAACACATGGAGTGTTTATTCTCTGCATTCCACAATACTGTAACATTTTAGGGATATTGTTCAATTTCCAGTATCTATATACACCGATCAGTCATAACATTAGGACAGCATGGGCACCCTGACCGGTCCCCATACGCAACAAACTGCTCCTCACTGTGTGTTCTGACACCTTTCTATCAGAACCAGCATTAACTTTTTCAGCAGTTTGAGCTCCAGTAGCTCTTCTATTGGATCTGACAACAAGGGCCAGCCTTCACTCCCCACGTGCATCAATGAGCCTCGGGTCTGACCCTGTCCTCCCGACCGCAGCCGGAGGAAACAGGGGAGACACTGCAGTTTTGGTCGGAGACGATAACGTTTCTCTCTGCGGAGCCCCGTCACTTCACAAGACACGGGAAACCTCTGTTGGTCTGGAGGAGCTGCAGCAGTTATTTCTGCACAAACGTCCACTAGATATTCTCAGAGCTACTAACTCTTCTGCAGTGTGGAGTGTGCGGGCATGCACGTGAGAGTGGAGTGAAAGCGCAAGAACGAGTGCGGTGTGTGAATGAAGGCAAGCAGAGGAGCAGAGTACAGCAGAGACTACGGCCCTGGAGACCAAAGCTACGGTCTCCCCAACGTCCTCTGACCGCGGCCAACACTGTTTAACCGACGGGCTTCACTAGATAGAACTTTGCGGTTTTGGTGCTTCCATGTAGTTTGTGTTGGAATCTGAGTCTGAACAGCGTAGCCACACGCGAGCGCGCATGGGACACCGACCAGCAATTATTCATACGTGTAAGAAGTGACAAACAGTCCCTTTAATGAGCAAAAGCTGCGTGCGCTGAAGTTTGTTATTTTATCAGGCGAGAGCGTCGGTCAGTGGGTGGGGAGGTACATACCACATAAACCTCTCTAATATCTCCCACCCTTTGTCCACTTGACTGTGCTTTGTGCCTCGCACCTTGATTCACAAAAATAGGGCTCATTGTCTTTGTTTTATGTAAAGGTGTAAAGCAATTAGAACTGCCTTTTAGTTTGAAAGCTACTTGTCTTTTGTCCACTTTTAAGTATGTTGTCTGTTAACAAATACATACATTTATTAAAGAAAATCCCAAATATATATTAAGCACTATATTTCTATTAAAAAAAAAAAAACTAAAAAAAACAGCAATTTCAAACATCCCATCAGCATCAATGTGTTAAGCTGAAAGGCAAACTTACGTGTGAACCTATTTAGCACTGGGGTGTTTTCCTCATCTGAACTCTCTTCTGTAGGCAAACAGAGATGGTACAAACAGCAAGGCGGCATGGACAGTGAAACACACAGCTCGACACAAACTGATGGAAGCAGACACTTGCAAAATAACACAGTTATGTTATAGACAGCTGTCAGCATGGACAAAAGAAGCACAGAAAGAAAGAGCAACAGCAAGGAGAGCATGTTGAAAGCTTGGGACACAAAACAGTCATGCTCAGACCTCCTCCTGTACACTACAGATGAGGTTAAACAGGGGTTAGCAACATGCTGCTGGTAGAAGTCTTTACACACTCATATAGGCCTTCATAAACATGAATGATTAGCAGTTACTCTGGATACCCTCACCACATCCTGTCGTGTGTTGTTTTCCATTTCAACTTCATTACACTGTCATTTAAAATGCACTGTACATTGGTTTTCCTTTACTATCAGACTATTGACTTAAAGGTATAATATGCAGAAATTTCCTAAAAAACAATGCATAGACTGATACAGAAATAATTATCAACAATCAATCATCACTTCTGATCCACTAGAAGTGTGTGGTGGTGTCTGTAGCTCCAGATACCCTGCAGCCCTCTGCCTGGTTTCTTACTCTTTTCTTGTTATTTTGCTGTGTTCGGCACGGGAGGGGAGGGGGGCAATAACAGCGTTCAGGGTGTGCAGCCTATTCAGGTGGTCAAATACCTCCGCTTTGTCACTAATTAATAATTATAATTAATAATTAATAATTAAATAAAAATAACATCGCTCCCTCTCTTCATTCACGATATAGCTCACTCGACCATCGCCGCTCTCCGTCTCTCTCAGCCAACTTTGAATGTTGTGTGTTTACAGACACCATCCGACACATGTAACATATAAAATACATTTAAAGAAGAGGTCCCACATTGCAGTAATCACAGAATATTCTGACCGATAGAGTAGTAAAGTGGGTTTTATCAGGTTGAGGCCCATTGTTTTGAGTTTTTACTGAGTTAAAACAAAAAACACTACAGATTGTTTTAAAGAAAGGAGTAGACTGGTTAAACCAAATATGCCTCCACTGAGGGGCGTATCCAGGGATTGGCCTGGGGTGCCTCCCATGAAATCTGGTTGGCCACCCCATTATCCAAAACTATGATTGGCTTTCTGCCCAGTCAGAGGCAGGACCTGAGGTCAAACCAACCGTTTGATGAGTAAACCGGACTTTCGTTTATAGGTGTCTTAACCCTGAGAGGCAGCAATGCAATGGAGTAGCGCCTAGCCTGCCAAAAAAACTGAATAAAGGCCTTTACACACCACCTATATACCACCATATAATATACGCAGGTATGTATTTCACATTTTCGTGTCATTTATTCGTCACGCCCTCAGTGTGTAAGAATTAAGATTTTTGGTTTGATTTGGAGTGGAGTGAACACCCACGTGCGTCAAGAAACTCTGAGGAATCTGGGCTACTTGTTTTGCCCTTGTCTTTTCTCGTTAATTATCGCTCCTGAAAAATGCGAGTACACTTTTTGCTGCACATACTGTACTGTGTATATGTGTGTGTGTGTGCTTCATGCCACAACTGCATAATGGCGGGCACACACAAGAATCAAGCCGATTTTGGGCCCGATTCCCCCCTCCCAACGATGGTCAGCAAAGCCCCGATTTTTGATGGTTCTAAAGATTATCTTTCCAGATGTTCCTGTGGTGTGAGGTATGTTAAAAGTATTTTTTTTACATCCCCCGATCGGCTCGGAAGTCCATCTTGGCCGTACTGATCTCAAATCAAAAACCATCCATCAATCACCTGCAACCGCTTAACCCGTTAGGGGTCGCGGGGGGCTGTAGCCGATCCCAGCTGACATTGGGTGAAGGCGGCGTACACCCTGGACAGGTCTCCAGACTATCACAGGGCTGACACATAGAGACAGACAACCATTCACACTCACATTCACACCTACGGGACATTTAGAGTCAACAATGAACCTAACCTGCATGTCTTTGGACCAAAAAAGACCCACGCTAACACGGGGAGAACATACAAACTCCACACAGAAGGGCCCCAAGCCAGATTCAAATGACATTGCTAACCACTGCACCACCGTGCCGCCCCATCGTAAATATTAACGTTTAGATATCCTGTTGTATGTGGGGAACCCCGAGGACAGCCGATGACGCAGTCACGAGGGAAAGAACGATAGCCAATTGAGAACCAGGCTGACTGAAGCGGAAAGACAACCATCGCCATCATGTCGGCCGCGGCTAATGCATGAGCTAATGCAAAACGTAAAGTAGTATGAAGATGGAGCTCAGAAATGGAGGACCAACTTGTTGATTTGTGGTAACAACACGATTATTTAACTTGTCTCCATGACTTCATCCATCCATCCTTCATGAATTTTCACTTCGAAGTAAAAACTAACATCGCTAATTCTTCTTGCCCGTCGTCCGCCGTGTTTATTTACACTAAAATCACGTTTGAGGAGAGATATTGTGAGATTAAGTCTGGACTCTTGTTGTTGATGAATGAATCTGTTAGTGTGTGGTGTTGTGGCCAAAACGATGCTCATTACACACCATAGGAACAAAACTGTTAAATTTAACATAACCTGTCGTTATGTGTGGGCTCTCTCACATTTTACAAATCTATTAAGATTTGAAAAATCTTTTGGTGTCGGCCAGCCTTAAGGCAGTCCAAAAAGTCTGGACTGCCTCCATTAACAAACGGTTATAAGAAAAAGAGTTTGTGATGAGGCTACAGGTCAGCAACAATCTCTCAGAGGTATTTTCAAATGTAAATGTTTGTATCAACAGCCAGAACACAACCTTCTGCTAGTGGTACTAGGAAACTGTTTCTGTGTTGAGGAAAAAAACAAGGCTATTGTTACAATTTACACCTTCAATTGGCCATTTGCAGGAATATCATATTTCTGGGACAGCTTCACTACTCTACTTGGTTGGTTCAGTTTAGTCCATGAAGTTTCATGGAAATCTGTTCTGTAATTTTAACATTGTGATGACACACAGAAAACAACCTAACATACTGTAGAGGTCAAAATCTTGTTAAAGCTCCAGTAGGCAAAACATTTTTTCCGTTCGGTCGGAGTTTGCGAGTATTTGACTGTCTCATAGACGGTAGCTAGACAGCAGACCCCAGGTCAGCTCTCAGCTCTCAGCTCTCCGGTCTGTGAAATCTTGCAGATGCCATTAGGAGCACCGGAGGACACCGGAGGACACCGGAGGACACCGGAGGACACCGAGGCACATGATTGTTTTCAGATTACCTGTCTCATGAACTACGGTCACGATATAGCGACCGTTTTATAAAAATAACTTTTTTTAAATCAGATTTGCTCCAATCTCGCCTCCTTCAGCTTTAAATGAAGCACTTGCTAGCTTCTTATTCACCCATGTCATGGATATATAAAAGTACTAAATGAATTTGCTGTTGCAGTTGTCTTTGAATTTGTATTTGTAGTTACTTCTTAGGACTTGGCCTCTACACGCAAAACTTACAAACTGGAAACAAAGAAGTAAACGGGCATGAGCGAGTATTTCAAAAGAAACCAAAGTGACTATGGATGATCATGTTGCATTACGGGTTGATAATATTGTGTGTACTGTGCAGTTTTATAAGCAGTGCAGAGGAAGAGCATTGGGTAGCATCGGCAGCAGGTGAATGATTAGAGACGCTGGCTTTAGCAGTTACCTTGCTCTGTGCTACAGTGCCACTGGTGGAAGTTGCGGCCAATGAGAATGAAGCTCCTTGTAGCGTCTGGAGGCTGGCTGAGGCTCTGGACAAGAGGGAGGGGTACGAACATGTCTCCAGATGGGGGACAGCTAAAAAGGTTTAAGAAACAGACAAAACCATGATTGTGATATATTGTATGTTATATATTGCACGTCTTATTGCAAATATTTGTACAAATTTCTTATATTATCATTTGTTCTTTTTATTTACTTATATTTCTCTACATATATTGTGTTATGTATTGTAGTATTATGTACAGAATTTACACCCCCTCTCCCCCCGGTAAACAGTACAAACAATTCACCGTGTCTTTTCAAATGCCTTCACTGTTGTGTCGCTGGCCAGTGAACTGACCAAACTGACAATCTCTGCCAAGATGGAAGGCAGCAGGAAGTGCGAAGCCATTTCAGCCGTGCACTGCTGAATGGAGGGGCAGCCTGTTCACCAGCAGCCAGGTCAGAAGGAGAGAAAGAGATACCGATAGTGAGAGATACTTCAGCATACGGAATAGAAAAGCTCTCATCGTCAGAAGATGCAGTCTTTTCTCAAATCATTTTTTTTCCCATTCTGGCAGAAAATATCAGACTAAAATAACACTTACCAAGATTAGCCATGAAAGTGATCCATGGCTGGCAGGTAAGCTGATAGACGGGGTGTAGAGTGCCTGCATCTCCCTCTTCCAGTTGAGACACCTGCCTCCTACACAGCCACAAACACCTATACTGCATTAGGACATTTTAACAGGTGCCGGAACACTGAATGGTTTAAAGGTGTGTTGGTCGCTGTCAATAAGTGATTTCTTTGACAGGTGCTGAGATTTCAGGCTAGTGCTCTAGAGGAAATTCATGACACTGCCACTACCCATGGCACTGTAGTCTCTGTGTATCTGTTGTCCCTGGCCAGATGTTAAAACGGATGTAGGAGAAAACAACACATCCTTATATATAGACCATAATAAATGTGCACACCATAGAGAAGTACAGGTAGCTAACAGTAAAACACAAACTAACCCACATGAATGTGTCCTTGGCTTCTTGAAAAAGCAAACAAGAACCCACCAGGGAAAAACTGCAGTGCTAGAGTCAGTCTGAAGACTAGATAGCTTATTAGCTAATCAGCCGTAGCAGTTTTTAACATGAAAACCTGCATTGAGTCCAATCGATGAATGTAAGTCCAACATTGTCTCTACTGTAGCTCTGTGTTTGGTCTCCACCAACTCCTGAGAAAAAAAAACATCCGTCTCTTTAGCTGCTAAATGCTCCACTATGTTCACCAGCTAGTCTCGAAATTTGTATTACTGCCAGTTGGTTGCTGCATACGTAGTGTACAGTGGGTTGTCAATCAAACATGTACACTGCCCGCCCACTCAGAGAGACCTCTTTTCTCTTTCAGTAATATAAAATATTAGCATTACATTAGGAAATCCTTTCTACATGACTCTTAATTGCAAAAAGAGGTGATTTTTTTGTGGTCAAATCTTTAGCACTCATTGGTAATAATTCAATGCAGTGACATTAAAGTTCCAGTTATCCCCCACCTCTGGACCTGCTCCAGCTCGACAGCCATAGCTTTCTCCTGGCTCCACTGCTGCTTTACGTTCTCCGTCTTGTGTCTTCGTCGCGTCGCTCGGCCCTCCTCTCCTTTTTCCTGCACGATGTCATCCGTTGTCTTTGGGCTCCCAAGCTCTGATGAATCTGGTTTACTCTGCAAGGATAGGCAGGAACACAAAGCCACAAATACCCAATAAAAGCTCTGTGTATAGTAGGAACAATCAACAACGCTCCATCCGAGGATCTCAAGTTATGCACTGGCTCACACCCTTTTACACCCTATTATTTTTAGTTTGTTTTTATTTTCTAATTTTTAATGTTTTAATGTTTTTATAACTGTTTTAATTATGTCTTAATGATCTTTTGCACTGTGTCGCAATGTTCTTGAATGTTTCTGTAAAGCACTTTGAATTGCCCTGTTGTTGAAATGTGCTATACAAATAAAGCTGCCTTACAGCCGACGTCATGATTACGTCACAGTGTTAGCTGGAGGCAAAACAGAGGAAAGACTGGAGGCAAACACTCAGAGTATTGGGCTAAAGTTACACATCCAAAATGTCATCTTGCTATGTTGTTGGGTGCCAGGATTGATATTGCATACATCTGAGATGACAAACTGTGATTCAAGGCTCTAGCGAGCAAAAATATCGGTGGGGCGCTTCAAAGACGGAGACAAAACGTTTCTAATAGTTTAGCTTAATCTTCTGCTACCTGTAATTAAAGAGAAAAAGTTGTTAATAGGCTAAACTATTAGAGAGATGGATAGAAAATGTTGTTAATAGACTAAACTATTACAGAGATGGATAGAAAATGTTGTTAATAGATTAAACTATTACAGAGATAGAGAGAAAATGTTGTTAATAGACTAAACTAATAGAGAGATAGAGCGATAATGTTGTTAATAGACTAAACTATTACAGAGATAGAGCGATAATGTTGTTAATAGACTAAACTATTAGAGAGATGGATAGATAATGTTGTTAATAGACTAAACTATTAGAGAGATGGAGAGAAAATTTTGTTAATAGACTAAACTATTAGAGAGATGGATAGATAATGTTGTTAATAGACTAAACTATTAGAGAGATGGATAGAAAATGTTGTTAATAGACT
This sequence comes from Sebastes fasciatus, assembly GCF_043250625.1. NCBI lineage: Eukaryota > Metazoa > Chordata > Actinopteri > Perciformes > Sebastidae > Sebastes > Sebastes fasciatus. The sequence continues at coordinate 37,373,429 of NC_133799.1, forward strand.
AAACTATTAGAGAGATGGATAGATAATGTTGTTAATAGACTAAACTAATAGAGAGATAGAGCGATAATGTTGTTAGTAGACTAAACTATTAGAGAGATGGATAGAAAATGTTGTCAATAGACTAAACTATTAGAGAGATGGATAGATAATGTTGTTAATAGACTAAACTATTAGAGAGATGGATAGAAAATGTTGTTAATAGACTAAACTAATAGAGAGATAGAGCGATAATGTTGTTAGTAGACTAAACTGTTAGAGAGATGGAGAGAAAATGTTGCTAATAGTTTAGCCTTCAGTCGTGAGCCTTTGGCTGCGGTTAGCATTAGCTTAACTATTAGCAACATTTTCTCTCCATCTCCGAAACACTTTGCCGATATTGTAACTCTTTTTTTGATAAGTGTCTGTCTTAACACCAACACTTAAGGTCCCTGAGAGTGAGTGACTGTACGTATTCAGAAAGACATTGTTAAAAGCTAGCCAACGTGTTCAAAGAATGATCCTGCCTCCAACATGTTTCCTAACAGAAATGGGGTCTATAGGCTAATAATTCAGGTAGCTTAATTAAAAAATGAGCATCTATGACCTATGACAAGAATTTGAGCTCTGAATATCTAAGACTGTCAACTCTCTATGGGTTGTACAGACCAGTAGATGATTTAATCTGCATAATAATAAAAACTGGTAATATACCGTATTCCTCAATGTTAATATGAATAGGGAACAGGATTGGAATTAGAAGTGACCTCTGGGACCCCATCAGAGGTTTGCAGTCTGGAGTTTGCCACTTTAACTATCATAGACATTTCTGTTTTTGAATTCAAATCAACTAATACATTGATCAGTTGCTGCTCTGTGGGTTGGGCATCATTTAATTATTAGGTGGCACACTGCTTCCACATCTGTAAACTAAAGACAACCAACTCTTAAGTATAGCAATCACAAAGAGTAGACTGTAAATATTAAAGCAGGCAAACAGACATTTTAAGATGGAACACGATACTCAGACACATCAGTAAACACAGTCATTTAAAAAGCTTTCTCAAATCACATCATTAATTCCATTTTAAAACTGAAGAATTATTTCACCAATTCACCATTAGAAATAATTGCCAAATGTTATTATTGGCAACTTTACTTAGATTTTTTGTTTTTGTTTTAAATGATCAATTTAGGATTTGATTATAATTGTTCAAGACACATTAGTCTGTTGCTATGAAACTATAAATGGTGAACTGACATGTGAAAACACGGTGAATAATATAGGTAGGTGGTTTCAGTCAGCAAATTATAGGAAATCATAGTATAACTATAATATTCATTTAACTCAGTTACACATCCCATTTACAATAATGTGTCTATGAGATTTGTACTAAATTCTAATGTAGCCAGTGATTGGGCTACACCAAGATTACAGCCTTCAATCTCTGGAGGAACTGACCAGTATGTCCCAGAAGCTCCTGCGGGTGCTCTTGCTGGTGGGTGTGGTGGACTCGGGTGTGCTGGTCCCCGTGATGGGGGCGCTCCCCACAGCTTGGGTTAAGGTGATGGGAGAAGGGCTGCTTTTAAAGACCCGGGAGCCACTGCGCTGCCTGGGGCTGTCCTTCGATTCTCTCACCTCAGGCAAAGGAATCAACAGTCCTGAAGACACATTTTAGACACAGACGATCACAAACAAGTAACATTTATAACTGAATAAAGTCAATTTGTATGTTTTCACCAATAAAGAACACATAACATAATCAAGCAGCTAAAGACACTGTTTTTGGCAAATAGCGAGTTTGTCTTCCTTAGCTTTTATTATTCTCACAGTGAAACTGGGGGCCTTCAATGATGTAAATATAGTGGATGTGTTCACAACATGTACTTGAGATTTGTGTGATTAGCCTGTGGTAGCACGCACGCACACTTCATGTCATGTACACCTGGGCAACATATATGATACAAATAGCGTTTCAATTAAAAATTTCAATTAAAAATATCTTTGTTAAGCCAGGTTACGTTTTTGTTGGCAGCGTGTCAGAGAGAAGTTAATGTAAATGTGTGCTAGTGTACTGGATTACATTACATTGTGGACTTTTTGTTAAATCACGAGTCTCCACCCCCACCTGCAAGCATGGTATAGAATGCCACTCCTAATTCGACCCCTCGCCCTAGATTATAGAACTCTGCCCTTCAGGCCTGAACCCTCCCTTTTCCCTCCAAACAATTCCAGGCAGAACAAAGAAGAGGGATGTGAGTTTAATATGGATTTTGCACCGTTATAATTTATTTGGCTGAAATGGAATATATTGTTTGAAAGTTAACAGATTGTTGTGTTATGTTAAATCCCTGAGTTTAACCCTATGTCAAGGAGAAAAGCCAAATTCCAGATTGTGGCCGCATGAATGATGTAAATAAAAATCATAATCTCATTTATTATTTGTATTACATTTTTGAGATATGTAATATCCTCTGTTAAAGGGACTGTTTGTAAGAATCAGAAATTGCTTGTTAACAGCGAAGTCATCGAAAGTCAGCGTCCCGTTGCTCGCGCTCGCTCTACATAGACATGAACGAGCATCGCGAGTGTGTGTGACGTATGCAGCCGGCGTGTTTTGGTCTGGAGGGCAGCAGCTGCAGCAAAGAGAGAAGGACGGAGCCCAGAGAAAGCGGAAGACACTGATGTTTGGCTGAGTGCACCTGTGGCCGTTAAGTCAACGAAAGTCAGCGTCCTGTTGCTCGGGCTCGCGCTTGTGCTCGCTCTACATAGACATGAACGAGTATCACTCAAAACAGTGAGGCGACACACGTCAGCTAAAACCACAATATCACTCTATATTTCAGCTGCTTGGCAGTAATGTTAGCTGACCAGACGAAGGTCTCTCCATGAATCAATGCTGATCCTAGTGTTGGCTTTTCCTGCCTCAGCCTCCCGACCGCGGCCGGAGGGAACAGGGGAGGCACAGGAGTTTTGGTCGGAGACGATAACGTTTCTCTCTGCAGAGCCCCGTCACTTCACAAGACATAGGAAACCTCTGTTGGTCTGGAGGAGCTGCAGCAGTTATTTCTGCACAAATGTCCACTGAACATTCACTAGATATTCTCAGAGCTAAACTGACTCTTCTGCAGTGTGGAGTGTGCGCGCATGCACATGAGAGGTGGAGCAAAAGAGTGAGAACGAGTGCAGTGTGTGAGTGAAGGCAGGCAGAGGAGCAGAGTACAGCAGAGACTCCGGTCCTGGAGACCAAAACTACGGTCTCCCGGCCGCGGCCAACACTGTTTAACAGACGGGCTTCACTAGATACAACCAAGAGGTTTGCTTCCGTGTAGTTTGTGTTGGAGTCTGAGCCTGAACAGCGTAGCCACACGCGAGCGCGCCTGGGACACCGACCCGGAATGATTTATACATTTAAGAAGTTACAAACAGTCCCTTTAATGTTTCTTTGAATATAAAAAATAGTCCGTTCTCTTTTCCATACTTCTCCATACCTGGAAATTACCAAAATAAATCCCATACTTTTCCATACTGCGTAGGAACCCTGCAAAACAGGTAGAATATACAGTATCTACTCCACAACACGGAGGGAGGATAAACAAATACACATTTGTTGATGATGACCTCACCTTTAGCCTCTTCTCTCTCAGCTTTGGTTGCCGGGCAAATCAACCCCAAACAAAGAGGATTCGGTAAGACTCTCAGCTCCATGACGACGTCACAGAGTGCGTGGCGCAGCGCCCCCTGCAGTTTATCACTCAGCTGTAAGGGGCTGACGTTGCCTTGTTCCCAGATGTCAAAGCGCACGTACAGCTGTGGCTCTGTTCGAACACAAGCAGACACACCAGTGATTAGTACTCCCACACATCCCGATGAAAACAACCGGATAAAAATAACATTAGACAAAACATTAAAGAGGAAGATCCTGTTGACTCAGCACATGACACTGTTCTAGCTCTTAAAACAGGATCAATAGCATCTGGAGAATGTTATTGCTCCCATTCGCAAGAAACAACATTCAGTGTGAACACGGAAGCAGCAGGGTTTATGGGAAATGTGGCTTTAATATTGGGTCAGCAGTACTGAGGCTCTTAATCATCTCCACCATGGTATTCTGACTATGATATATTATATTATTATATCTAAAAACACAAGCCAGTGGTGATCCACATCTCTTTCTCTGTCAGACTCAGACACTCACACCTTTTCACTTCACTGATAACATTTTAATACTGCTCCTCTTTAGAGGGATGATGAAAAATGATATTCATGTTCACCGTAAGGACATAACTGAGACACTAGACATCAGGAGTGACTGCCGTTGCCATTTCTGTGATCCGGCACCAACCTTTGTCTTCCAGCCTTCTGTCCTCTGCTGCTTCCTTCATACGCTTTTACAGCGTTTCAGACAATTTCCACATCATAGAAACGTTTCATATTTTGGGTAACCTTTCATTAACATGTCTTCAAACAGTATACAATAGCAGATGGGGACATGTATTATGATTGTCACTCACTGCACACTTAAGGTCTTATTTAATTAAACCCACCATTTAAGGACGGCTCTACTTTTAATGCCCAAAACCAAACAGCTGGAGTCGTATTTGTCACTTCTTTCCTGTTGCAACACAACCATCGGGGTATGGGCTAACACTTTACAAACACAATTATATTAATAAGCCCCCAAAACCATGATTTCATTTTGATTTATGGCCCCGCGATGCAGTGTCACATTGACAAATCTAGCCTCCAGGAGCGAAAAATCTCTTCATATTAAACAGTTGTATTCATTTACCAGAAAGATTTACTCGTTCAATTTTAGGGGCATTTAATATTTAGACTTTAAATTTAATAGCCGGACTGTTACCCATGATGTAGCTTGACGTTTATTACTGTAATTAATCCATTTTCAAATTAGTGCAGTTTATACAATAAAATGACTCCTGGGACTTGCTGTAACCTTGTAAGATAATCAAATTGTAATTCTAAAGGAGAACTGCACTGATTGCACACATCAAATTCAGTTTACTAGTCATGGTTAGTGCTACTCAACCTATGAAAACTGTGGTATGATGTCCTCTTCTGTGGATTTGTAGGAGCTTTGCCAAGTCTGAGAATATAACCCTGAAGATTTCATTACCTCAACTTGGGCTTGGACATCTTAAGATGCCACCTGGTATTAAAGGGATGGTTTGGGTGTTTTGAAATGGGTTTGTGTGAGGTACTTATCCATAGTCAGTGTATTATCTACAGTAGATGGCGGTCGACACGCCCGCAGTTTGGAGAAACAGACAGGAGTTACTTCGTGGGAGCAAAGCAATGTAGTGCTGTGGACGGGGCCGGCGGCAAAACGTATTATAGACAACCTAAAGAAGGTTCAACTAAAAAAAAAAGTCAATGTCCTTTTAAAGGGACTCTCTATAAGAATCAGAAATGTCTTGTTACCAGCGACACCTTGGCCGTTAAGTCAACTAAAGTCAGAGTCCTGTGCTCGCGCTTGTGCTTTTCCTGCTTCAGCCTCCCGACCACGGTCAGAAGGAACAGGGGAGACACGGGAGCGAGATAGCAAGGTGGAGCGAGATAGTGAGTGAGAACGAGCGCGGTGTGTGAGTGAAGGAAAGCAGGCAGAGGAGCAGAGTACAGCGTTGTCTCCCCTGTGTCTTCTGACCGTGGTCAGGAAGCTGAAGCAGGAAGAGTTGACACTGTTTTGCCAGACGGGCTTCACCAGATAGAACTTTGCGGTTTTGGTGCTTCCGTGTATTTTGTGTTGGAACAGCGTAGCCACACGCGAGCGCGCATGGGACACCGACCCGCAATGATTTATAAGAGTGTAAGTGTAAGAAGTTACAAACAGTACCTTTAAGTGTACGTTATAGTTAGAATATTTTCACTGGTTTACCTTTCTGTTTGTGTTTCGAACAGGGAACTGAGGCCGCTATCTATACTCTCGCCAAAGCCACTAGAAAACAGAACACGGGAGTTGCTGGATTTCTGTTGCCGCGATCGGTTAGTTTGTTTGCATCATTGTGTGACTTTGGTTGGTTTGGATTCGCCAAAGTCACACAATAACACACAATAGTATTTTTGTGGAAGTGCCTGCACCTTTCCAAACTGTTTCCAATGACGGCTTCTCAGACGGTTCTGTGTAACTAACCACCTGGCGGGTCAGGTTATGTACATAATAGTTGTATGTTTATTAGAGCTGTCAAAGTTAACGCAATCATTTCTTTAACACAATCGATCTTTCTGAGGTTGTTGCGGACTCAGTTTTAAAGCTAGAGTGATGATACTGGAATCTTATGAAACTAGAAAACCTAAGGAATCCATCCGTACCAATCATGTCACACTCGCTCACGAGGGAGGTTAAATAACTCCAAACTTGCTCTAAATTTTGGCGAGGAAAAAACTGTCATGGCCATTTTCGAAGGGGTCCCTTGACCTTTGACCTCCAGATATGTGAATGTAAATGGGTTCTATGGGTACCCACGAGTCTCCCCTTTACAGACATGCCCACTTTATGATAATCACATGCAGTTTGGGGCAAGTCATAGTCAAGTCAGCACACTGACAGCTGTTGTTGCCTGTTTGGCTGCAGTTTGCCATGTTATGATTGGAGCATATTGTTTTATGCTAAATGCAGTACCTGTGAGGGTTTCTGGACAATATCTGTCATTGTTTTGTGTTGTTAACTGATTTACAGTAATACATATACATACATTTACAAAAATCAAGCATATTTGTCCACTCCCATATGTTGATAAGAGTATTATTTATCTATTTAGTTTACCCATCTCTTTGTCCAGCTTTTTTGCATGTACATTGAGAGTAACGAAAAACAAGAGTAAAATTCATTGTATGTGTTCACATACTTGGCCAATAAATGTGATTCTGATAATTCGCCTGCGTGGGTTCAATAAGTTTACTTTACAGTGCTTACCATACCTTATCATTAGGGATGCTAATTGCATTCATGTGTGAATATGGACCTTCATTTTGTGCTTTATCTTGCATCTTTTCTGACATTCAAGTGCATTCCTGCTTCAAGGCCCCATCAATTCATGACCCTCGTGACATCCGTAAGCTGAGCATGTTCATGTTTACCAACTTGGCCAGTGTATTTAGCATTATGCTAAAGAACTAGGGACTGAAATTAAAGTGTTTCTCTGGACGGAGCAGAACTCTACATGTAACCCTAACCCTTAATCTATCCAACCCGAACCACCCCCCTCTTAAGAGCCAGCATCCGCCATGTCACAACACAGGCTAAATGAAGTCGGGCTACATCTGCTCCGTGCTGTGTTCACCTGTACCTGAGCTGAGGTTGATGGAGTCCACTTTACCCACAGTGGTCAGCTCATCAAAATGGTCCGGATGAAGGGGAATGGTGCAGTTCTCTGATCTCTGCGATGCAGCACAGTCCTGGACTGGAACCTGAAGGGGACGACCATGGGCGTCCACAAATGACAAGGCGATGCAGGCGATACCTGAAAGAGCAGGGGGGGATATGTTCAAACGACCAAAGTGAAACCTAGTCAGCTCCATTAGGTTTTCAACTTCCTGCCGAGTCACAAATGATTCGCTTTTGTTCATAATTATCCAAAGAGCCTCGACAGTGAATCAATTTTCACGTAGCCTCGGGGTTATTAGGAAAATTTCCATTTGTATAGCAGGAAAATATAATATTTGGTTTTAATTGCCATGGTGTCTGTCACCGTATCATTTTGTTTTGTCACAGCACCATAGATTTAAAATGAGCACAGTGAAATGGGGAGTGTTAATATTCATTTTCGATCCTCTGATGCCTCACTTCATCACATTTCAACTGTGCAGATGCTTCACCACAAGGTTTAGTTGTCCTATAAACACCGCTTGTGTGAGACAGTATTGCTGGATGTGTTAGCATTGACATGGTACTGGGGATTATTGCACACAATGGGTAAGCAGCAGCAGCATGGAGCCGGGTGGAGACAGGAGGCACAGACGCATTTCAGAAATACAAATCACTTTTGCCATTTCAAACAAAGGAGACACTACAATTTTAATTATTGAACTGTCTGTCTGTCTGTCTGTCTGTCTGTCTGTCTGTCTGTCTGTCTGTCTGGTAACGTTCTACAGACATAACAAGGCTGCTGATTGAGAGAGGCATTCGCTGATACGTTACACGGAAACACACCGTGTTAATAACAAGCCGACCACCTCCCGGTACTGCCAGCTGTGATCTGGGATCTGTTTTTAAAGTCACGCGTTGGCGGAAGTCTGCGCTCTTCGACTGCCATTCTAGTTGATACTGGTTTCATCATTTTCATATATATTTCACCAAAAAGGAAAGTTACTATCAACACCAAAAAGATCACATCACATATCCATTCACAATGAGAGGGAGGTTGTCCCGTTACACTTGTCAGAAGCTTTTCAAATGCAACTACTCACACAAAGATCCATCCAAATCACTGTACATGTGGTCAGAAGTTACAACCCTGTTCTGCTTCTCATAGCAGAAATTCATTCAATTCTTTCATCGTATTTCAT